>NC_142585.1:43944541-44252014 GCF_965207765.1 Zootoca vivipara | reverse complement strand
AACCCTCAAGGCCTAAAAAAACACTCCAAAAGCTTCTTTCGGACAGTGCCCCCTCCCCAGCCCCCCTCCATGCCAAAGCCAGAAGCCCAGTTTGGGCAGAGACTGGCACCCCTCTCCCTGTTCACCCATGTGGATTACCCCGAGCTGTAAGCAGGACCATCTGACTCGCATCCACATGGGTGGGGACCCCCCTCTCGCTTTCCCTCCCCACCTGCTGGAGACCCCTGCCCAGCATTGCACATAGACGGCCACCAGTACAATTGTCAACTAGACGCAGGAGCCATGTTCTATCTGGAGTGAAAGCCACCTAAACCCGAGGAAAATTTGCTAGAGGTAAAGCAGGAGCACCCAGAGAAACCTTGGCAACTGGAGGCAGCAGTGCCCCCTTGGTTCTGGGGTACCACTCAGTGGCGTAGCTACAGAGGTGTGGGAGGGATGAGTGATGGAAGGGAAGGGAGGAGGAGCTGTAGTTTCTTGTTGGGAATGAGCTGTGGTTTGGTGGCTAAAACACTTTCTGCATCCAGAAGGGTCCCAAGTTCAATCTCCAAGCTGAGCTTTGGAGATCCATTGCCAGTTTGTGAAACCCTGGAGACAATGGTGGTAGACAATTCCCGGTTTTGGAAGAACCTCTCCCTGCCCTGTGGGTGGGTGAATGGTCCCACCCATCTCTCAAAGTTGGCCCCCAGGGGCTTTTGAAGAGAATATGCAAACAGGACAGGCCTCCCTGCACATCAGCTGATGAGCGGCAGTTCTGGGTATGTTCAGACCTGCATCCTACAGGGTTTGGCCAAGTCCCACAGGGAACTCTCTCATGGATGCCAAGCAGGAAGGATTGAACTCATCACTCATCTGCTGAGCTTCAGGCAGCTCAGTCCTGCTCTACACAGGGCACAGTGGATGTCAAGTGTAGGGCAGGTGGGCCTGGTTTGGGCAAAACGACCTTGCTGGCCCACTTGGTCCACACACTGGAGGTTCCCTGGTGGTGTAGGTATTGCCGAGCCAGGAAATGTAAATTGTACAGAGTTGGAACAGTTCTCCAGGGTCTCAGGACTGCAAGATACTTTTAAGAAATTAGAGGTAATGCTTTTTCATACACCACCCCATTCATATACGTACAACAGACTTTTACAGCAATGTTGAAGATTCCAATAGCTAGGAAAAGTTTTAGATATCTGGGGGTGCAAATTACCCAAAATTTGAACAAACAAGTTATATCAGTTTCATTATAGTACATAACAGAAAACTAAAATATTATCTTAAAGATTTCAAAACAAAACATTACAAAGGAGGTCAACTACAGAATGCATATTTAACATAGTAGGGCTCCCTTGCAAGGAGCGGCCTTCACGCCTCACAGCCAGACGATGTTCCTCTGCCTCATGAGGAGCCTCTTCAGTGGGGCTGGTGAGTGTGGGCCCAGCCCCCTAGACTAGGTGAAAAGGGCCTTGCAGGGAGCGGCCTTCATGCCTCACAGCCAGGCGATGTTCCTCCGGCCTCATGAGGAGCCTCTTCAGTGGGGCTGGTGAGTGTGGGCCTCACCCCCTAGGCCAGGTGGAAAGGGCTTGCAGGGAGCGGCCTTCACGCCTCACAGCCGGGCGATGTTCCTCGTTAATGCACATTTATTTACAATTTACACCCAGAGAGTGGCTCCAGACCTGCTGCCATTAGCTATGAGCTGGTCAGTCTGAGTCCCCATCACAGCACAAAGGGCACCAAAGTCCCGTCCTTCCTCTTTTACACTTCTGTTGCATTTTAACCTTTTCAGCTCTTCTGGTTTGGGGAGAAGGTGGGTGGAAATGCCCCCCCCGCTCCCAAACGAAGAGCCCTGTGAACACTGTTTCTCTACTGGTTGCATAGCAACCCCCTCAATGTCGTCTATCTCTTCTCCTCCCCCTGCCTGTGAACTGCCTGAGTCTGCTCTTCTATCTGAGCTAACCCCCTCCTGCTCTGTCTGCATTCTTTCATCTCCAGAGTCAGACTCTGGTTCTCTCTGTACTGGCAGTCCTTCATCTCCAGAGCTTGACTCTCCCCAGGGGTTCATTTCCGTCATGTCCGTGACACTAAGTCGTGACAAGACTTGGTAATCTCAGTCTAAGAGTCATGACGTCAACTTCATGGTCATTTTTGTTTTCTCCGGTTATGGCCTCTTTCCCTTTCCAGCATTAGTTGCACAGGTGATTCCAACAAATCAGGGACAACAACATATTTTAAACTGGCATAGCATTTCTCATAGTTATCTGTTTATTTATTTCTGACATATTTGGGTTTTTTCCTCCCCTCTCCTTTACTGGCTTTTTTTGGCCAATAAATTATATTTCAGCTTCTATTCTGCCTGACCTTCCTCTGTGTAGCTGGCCTAAGCACTTCGCTACAGTCATACCTAATGTTACGTCTGCTTCAGGATGCGCTTTGTGCATGTGGAGAAGCACTGAATTATGTCACATGCCTGCGCAGATGCGGTGCTTCAGGATGTGGCCTTTTCAGGTTGCAAACTGGCCTCCGGAACGGATCCCATTCAGAACCAGAGGTACCACTGTATTCCTTTCCTGCTTTGCCTTCTGAAACAGGGCTGTCAGTTGCTAAATGCTTTCTGTACTCAGTTTACAGTTTACTTGCTTTTAACTGATTCCATCCATCAAGTTAATATTGCAAGATTTCAATCCACCTGAATATTCTGAGGATATTTAGAGTTTCTCTCAGTTTTGTGCTAGGGACATTCCTCCCAGTGGTTTCACAACCTATTCATATATATTTTTTCAAATAACTGTCTTGTTTTTGTTTTGTTTTTGGTTTTTTGTTTACAAAAAATTGATTACTGGTCAAAATATTGGGTCAGATCCTGGAGAAATAAAGTGTCCCCACAAGGGTTGGATGGCACAAGCTTACTACTATGTCTCAAACTGGTCAGTGCCTGCATTGAATTATTCCAGGCTCCCATTATAAGGCAGGCTGAATTTTCCTAAAGTAGAATGGAATGTACATGTAATAATAGAGTGCAAATATTCTCTGAAAATTAAGCTATGCAAATATTCTTATTTCCCAATCCTGTTCAGTGCCATAATTTCTCTTAACTACTACCCTACCTCCCCATAGCAGTTATTGAATCATCCTGTCTGCATTGATCACATCAGATAGGTGATCTTACCCAACCAGGGATTCTTACGTATTAATTCAAATTTCTATGCTTTCCACTTTTTTCTAAAGCATCCATACCCTATACAGATTTCCTCAACCTGGTGCTGTCCAGGTGTTTTGGATAACGACTCCTGTCACCCCTGATAGAATATGCCAGTCTACTTGATGGGAGTGATCGTTCAAAACAGCTGGAAGCCAATGGTAAAGAAGGCTATGCCATGCTGTGTAACCAATCAGGCTTTGGAATGCAATGATGTAATCAAAGATAAACAAATGATGATGAGATGTCAATGTTATATATGTGGGATTTGCAGCCAAAATCACAAATGCACATTTTGCTAGACAAGCACAGGGCTAGTTCTTGAACTTTTGAGAGGGGACCTTTTGCGTGTGGTCACATCCTTTTCCTCCTCTGCTCACCCTTGCCCTCACGGCTCACCCTCCCCACCTCCTGCAGTGCTTTCCCACCTGCCATGCAAAATCGGGGCACCCCAGGATAAAGACAGAGCCCAGGTTACCTTAAAAAAGTGAGGCTGTCCCTCTTAAAATAGGGTGCTTGGCAGGGGTGTGTTAAATCCAAAGATGGTAAATTGATGCTGGATTATTGTGATGTGTGCTATATGGGACTGTCCTTAGGTTTTGTTCAAAAGTTCCAACTTGTGCAAAATGTAGCAGCCAGACTGATGATGGGGGCACATGACTAACAACATGTGGCACCTTTGTTAAAACACTTGCACTGGCTGCCTGTCTACTACTGAGCCAGGTTTACTGTCCTTTCATTAATTCCCAAAGCCCTAAGCAATTTAGGTCCAGGGTACCTTAGGGACTGCCTTATAATCTGGCTTGATCATTGAGGTCATCTGAAGGACTGTCACTGGTTGCCTCCAAGTTAGCGAGGGTCATTTGACAATAACAAGCCTTTACTGCCATCAGCTCAATCCTGTGGAATGCTCTGTCACTAGAGATTCAGCGAGTGTCTTCTGTTTTAACCTTTAAACACCTGCTGAAAACTTTCATGGACCACCACGTTTAGGCAAGCAATTGAGAAAATATATTTCCATAGCAGTTAGTTAATGGTCCCTGGTTTTAATTTCTAAATGCATTTTAATATAGATATTGTATTATATTGCTCTAATATAAGTGCAAGTAGATAAATAGGTACTGCTCTGGCAGGAAGGTAAACGGCGTTTCTGTGTGCTCCTCTGGTTTCATCAGAAGCGGCTTAGTCATGCTGGCCACATGACCAGGAAGCTGTACGCCGGCTCCCTCGGCAAGCAAGATGAGCACTGCAACCCCAGAGTTGTCCATGACTGGACCTAACGGTCAGGGGTCCCTTTACCTGTACCTTTAAAGGGTGTTAGGACCAGAGTCAGACACAGGTCAGCACTTAAGTAATAAGTCACTGATGCCAGTGAAATTAAGGTTTCTAGTGCTCATCTCCTGGTTGTGGCTTTTCAGGGGCACCTGGCTTATTATTGAGAGCCAGTGTGGTGTAGTGGTTAAGAGCGGTAGACTCCTAATCTGGGGAACCGGGTTTGCTTGTCCGCTCCGTCACATGCAGCTGCTGGGTGACCTTGGGCTAGTCACACTTCTCTGAAGTCTCTCGGCCCCACTTACCTCACAGAGTGTTTGTTGTGGGGGAGGAGGGGAAAGGAGATTGTTAGCCGCTTTGAGACTCCTTCAGGTAGTGATAAAGTGGGATATCAAATCCAAACTCTTCTTCTTCTTCTTCTTCTTCTTCTTCTTCTTCTTCTTCTTCTTCTTCTTCTTCTTCTTCTTCTTCTTCTTCTTGGAAAAATAAGATACTGGACCAGATCTCTCTCTCTCAATCTCTCTCTCCCTCTCTCCCTCTCCGCGCGTAGGTGCACACATACATGCACACAGGACAAAGTTCCTCAGTCCTCCCAATCTTTTTCTCCCATATCTTTGTGATGCGCCCATTCACTCACAATGCTCTGGCACCAGGCTACTTTCTCACAGTTATAAACATGAGCCTTTCTATTAATTTCAGATGATGCATTTTCTATGCCTAGCTATGAATAAACCAGATCAATGCCAGTAACATGCTTTATTGGTCCTCCCATGAAATGAATTTGTAGAGAGACAGGCCACGAGATGGAGTCGACATGCAGATGAGATTGGTAAGTGAGGGTGTATTGATTATTTTCACCCCAGGCCAGGCAGTAATTCCAACTGGTGCCAGTACTTCCTCTTGCTTTGGTTCATTATTTATGCCATAAAAAACACTATCCCAATGATAACAACACGTTTCATTTCCAACCCCAAGCATAAAGCACCAACACTTAAGATTGTGAGAGGTGAGCAGGGAAAGGGGGGGGGCAGAGATTTTTTTTTTTTAAAAAAAACAACACAAGAAAACAAGTGCTAGAGAAGCTGAAAACTGCTGAGCCTGGTCTTGTGGCTTTTTATGCCCTCCAAAAGGAAGATTGAGAGCAGGTGTTAGATTACTAGGCTCTTTATTAATAACTCAAGGCTTCTAAAAGAGGTGGATTGATGGCACACTCAGCGCTTAGCCAGTGAATAAAACCCTAGGTTCAGCATCCGACTCAAATCCAACTCAAACACTTTGCTCCATCAACTGCCTGCCTCTCCTCAACGAAAAGAAGCCCTCTTGAGGAAGAAAAGGGATCCAGCAAATAAAATTGGACTCTTCTTCCACATGAGCATTCGAAATAAATAAATAAAATGTCAAGGCTCTGCTTAAAAGCCAGAGAGGTTTCCTTTGTCATACTGCAGGAACACTTGGGAAACAAGTGTTTTCTAGTGTCACCCACCATCAGCTTGCTTTGCAAGAAAGTCCAAACTTTCTGAGATAGCACAATACTTAGTTAGATAAAGACTTCTAAAGTCAAGCCTTTTATTAAAGGGATTGTAATAAAGCAAGTAAGAAACATAGGCAGTAACAGTAAAAACAGTAAAATAATAATAATAAGAAGAAGAAGAAGAAGAAGAAGATGAAGAAGAAGAAGAAGAAGAAGAAGAAGAAGAAGAAGAAGAAGAAGAAGAAGAAGAAGAAGAAGAAGAAGAAGAAGAAGAAGAAGAAGCAGTGGTTATAAAGTAGTATTTACACTTGATTTGGTCCTAAGCTTAGCTTCAGTAACTTTTATACAACAATGTGCCAATAGCATGGGTTCCATCATGGAAGAGAACAAGGAAGTTTCTCTAAGATTGTTCAAACTGTCCATGTTCAAACTGTCCATGTTTATGTTGTTTACCAAGCTGGGGGTGATGAGTCACCCTCAGTCAGATGAAGCTCTGGGATTCTTAGGTTCCACATGTGCACATGGATGGCACTACTTAGCGCACATATATGTTTGTTTGTTTATCTATCTATATAAAAATGTACGGTAGTTATTGCACACGCAGAGGTCACAGCCTTTCTCCGTAACCACTGAACCAAATTGCATCAAATTAGGACAAAGCGTACCCTGCCCATCAGTGAGGGATCTGGCATAATTTTTTCCCCAAAAAAGCACAGCTTTCATACCATAAATAGTGATTAAACTCAAAAAAGTGGCGCACAAATTAGACATCACCAGCAAAAGCTCTGAAGACTCCAGCAGCATCCAATAGAAAGGCAGATTGCACGCTGTCACCAGCAAAAGCTCTGAAGGGCGGCATCATGAACCAAGCAACAGAAACCACCAAGGCGGCCATTACCAGACCCCTTGGCCCCTGCCAGACTGCTGGGCCCTCACTAGGCCCGGGGGGGGGGAGAGAGGGTGAGCGCCAAAATCGCAGGCCGCAGCATGGCCTTTGTTTTATGTAGGTCCCTGCCAGGGCCCCACTAGGCCCGGGAGGGGAGGGCGAGTGCCCAAATCGCAGGCCGCAGCATGGCCTTTGTTTTATGTAGGCCCCTGCCAGGCCCCCACTAGGCCCGGGGAGGGGGGATAACCCACAGCAATGCACTTGGGGGCACGGCAAGGGGGTTTTACTTTAAAATTTAGCGGGCATTGTGTCACATGCGAGGCTCTGGCACCATTTTAAGTAAGGGCAATCGTGCCCCTTTTAATGTAGGCTTTATACTGGCTGGTTGCCTCTGCGTCTTTTAAAAAAACAACCAACAATGCACTTTCTCTCCCCAGTTTAAGTCCTCGGATATTTGCAGTGGCCAATCCCCCCCCCCCGATTTACAATCTCCTCCCTTCCCCTTGCCACTTCCACTTTTTTATGGAACTGAACAGCTCGGGCGCTTCGGAACTCACCTTCTGTTGCTACGGGGCTGTGGGTCTTTGCTATTTCATCCCCCCCCCCGTCGGGATTATTAAAGTAGTTCTCTGGGTTCTCTGGGTCACCTACTCCAAAATTAGAAAATCCAAATAACAAACACACACACACACACACACAAAAACCCCAAAACACACAACAATGCCCAAATCATACAATACCCACCAAAAAATGACAACCCCAAAAATAAAATTAAACAAAAATTTCTGCTTCTCATGTTCTTATTTCAAATTTTTTTAAATCTAAATATATAAAAATGTTCACAATGCGTGCGCAGGGGCCAATGTATGGAGATACACGGGGGAGGGGCAACACTCCCCGGGGAAAACAGAGGGAAGGGTATCCTACCCAAACACAGGGATGAGCCAGGGGGTTAGAGGGAGGAGGGGTGGAATACGTCATGGATCGGGACAGGGTGGGAGAAATCACAGGGATGACCCACAGCAATGCGTGGCTGGCCAGCTAGTTTTATATATATATTTCTTGCAGCCCATAGACCCACAAAACAGTTTCAAAACAAGATACAGTTAAGACAACCAAACAACAGGCGAAAGAGACTGAGGTAGTCATTTTGTTATGTCTAGAGCATTTGTTTCTTGCGACCTCCAAAAGAAACTTTGCCATGGTCATTTGACCTATCCTCGAGAAGGTATTTAATATGGGAGGCTTCAGATTTTCCTGGGAAATTTGCTAGTAAGGATTTGATCAGTTGTTTATTGCATTTGTATATCATTGTATACCTATAGATCTCAGGGCTGTTCCACATCATCATCATTTATTATTTATATGCCACTCATCTGACTTGGTTACCCCAGCCACTTGGGGCAGCTTCCAACAAATTAAAGCACAGTAAGACATCAAACATTAAAACTTCCCTGTGCAGGGCTGCCTTCATATGTCTTCTAAAAGTCAGATAGTTGTTTATTTCCTTGACATCTGATGGGAGGGCATTCCACAGAGCAGGTATGACTACCGAGGAGGCCCTCTCCTTGGTTCCCTGTAACCTTTCAGTGAGGGAACCACCAGAAGGCCCTGGAAAGTGGATCTCAGTGTCCTGGCTAAATGATATGGGTGGAGATACTCCTTCCGGTATGCAGAGCCAATGCCATTAGGTAGGGTGTCTGGGTGGATTTTTAAAATCTGGCAAATATCCAGGCTTTTTGTTCTTGCAGAGCACATGGACCTCAAGCGAGCTTTTGCCACATGTGTAATGCACAGAAATTTCCCAACCTGGCTGCATAGAGTTACTCTTGCAACGTTGCCAGTTGCCGGTGCATGCATCTGGAGCTGGTTCAGGCTCCCTGTCTCCTCCACTGACCAACCCAGAAAAGGTAAAGCAGTCAGCATGGTGAGATTTGGGCCGTCTCACATGGGGATGGGTGTGTGTGTGAAACTTAAACTAGAAACCTGGCAGAGCTTCCTGTTGCTTCCCCAGCAGCCAGAACTGGGAATGTTTGCAAGAAGACACAGGTGAGCAGCAAGGAGACAAGGGGAGTTTATTCTTTCCTTCTCTCTCTCTCTTTCTGTTTGCCTTTCCTGTTTCTCTGTTTGCTGAGAGAAATGCTTGGTGTTGGGGTTATAGCAAGTGAAGGGACTGTGTGTGAAGAGGAAGGATTTGCTGGGGTGAGTGCAAATGTTCATTCATTCCTAGAAATTGATAGAAGATTCAAGAAGCAGCGAAGTGCTGATTGTTTTGTCTATCCAAGGACATTTTCTATGGAAACCATTTTCTGGATATGCACAGTTTCTGCAGGACACAGTGATCTGTTTCTCAGTCTGTTTTATCTCTCAAGCTGACAACACACAGAGAAAGAGATTTTGCACCTTGGAACTTTAAGTGTACCTTCACCAGTGGCTGCGGTGAAAGCCTGTGTATATAGCTGAAACCATTTATGTGTTTATGACCAGCAAGTAAAGCAATTACTTGTTGAACTTTATTGTCTCGATTGTTTGTTTTACTCCATGGGCTAGAGCTCCTATGCACTTCAGAATAACCGTGTCACTCTGCTGATTTATGGCCCCTAGCACTTGCAGTGAAAGTGTGCCGGACCCCTTTTATGGTTCAAATATCATAAATCCTTAACAGGACTCCCCCCCCCCACTTGTTCTTGCTCTGACTTTCTCTAGTAAACTTTTTTTTGCTGTGCTCTTTTTTTGTAATTGCCCTACTCTTGAGTAGTGCAACTGAGGAGACAAGCTCTTTTCAGCAAGCATGGTTAGCTCTAGCTTTCTTCTCATCCTTGGAGATGGTAAGGGTGATAGGGCTTGTGATTTGGAGGCTTCTAGAGCACATTTGCAGAGGTGAGCCCTGCCTATCTCAGTGTTGGACACACAGTGTTGAAACAAGCCTTTCCAACCTCTTGAAGCTGGAGACAGGAAGGAACCATCTCTGCAATTACATTGGGCATCCATACATTTTTTCCATCATAACTGAGAATGTCTCCCAGCCTTCTCTCAACCTCCAAGCTGAAAAAGAGGGCTGTAGCTATGCATAATATAATTAAATTAATTTTTAATTTTGTTTTTAATTCTGTAACCCCAACCCGAAGAATGCTACTTGAGAACATTCATTTGAGAGGCTAAGCACATGAATAGGAATAAGGTCTTGCATGAGGGTCAGGCTCCTGGCAACCACTGATACTTGGTTGGCTAGGAAAGCTGCCCAGAATTAGCTGGCCCTTCTGAAAATTGGAGAATAGGAACAATAGGAGAAAGGAGACTGCAGAGGAGGCGGGAATAAAGGAAAAAGAGAGGACACTGCAAGCGGATGAACAGTGTTAAAGAGAAGGTAGAGACACCCAGTAGTAAAAGAGGAAACTGCACAAAAAAGAGATTTGTGTTCTGTTGAACTAATCATTAAGGAGAATAGTGCCATATTCTGGCACAGAAAGACACTACATCGGACTCGGATATTTTTTGACCTTTCGCAACACCAGGTTTCTTCCTGACTGGATTACAACTGAAGAAGTATGGGATATTGGACTTAAATAAAAATAAACAGGGGCCACGGGGGGGGAGGGGAAGGGAGGTTGGTGGGGGGGGGGCGTTGAATTGAGGTTGAATTTTGAACTTTTGCTTTTTACCCAATATTCTGCTCCCCTTTGTTTGTCTTTTATTGATAAGAGAATTTCTTTAGGTATTGTTTTGAGGTTATAATTTTGAGATAATCTAAGAGGGGACCCCAGGGAAATTACAGGAAGGGATTAGCATAGAAGGGAAAGGGTTAAATCGGAAGGGTGGTGCAGGCGTACAGGAGTGCGTGTATTCAGACTATATCCCCAAAAGTGAAATTCGACTATATTTCTTAAAGTGGTATCAAAATGACAAATAACAAGAAGTATACCTTCGGAAGAAGGAATTCAGGGCAAGATCAAGAAATGGATTTACGTGAGTTGATATTAAGTTTAAGAGGGGATATAGGAGAGATGAGGAAAGAATTTACCGACATGAAAAATGAAATGAACGATAGAGTGAAGGGATTAGAGGAGAAATTGGATGGGATGGGAGCAAAAACAGCAAAATGAGAAATCAATAGCAGAAATGAAACCTCAAATAAGAACTTTAGTGGAAGAAAATGTGGAATTAAAGAAAGAAGATAGTGAGCTGAAATTACAAATGCAACAATTAGAGGATATAGCAAAGAAATCATTAAAGGAAGCAAGAGAAAATAAGAAAGAGTGCGAGAAAGTCAGGAAAGAAAATGAGGAGTTCAAAATAACACAAGAGGCCACATGGGATGCCTTATCTATTTTACAGATGCAATCTAAAGAGAATATATTGAGACTGAGAGGGGTACCAGAAAATTCAGAGGAAAACATACAAAAAATCATTTCAACAGAAATAGCAAAGTGGTTAGGAGTATAGAGGAAGAAATTTGGGGAAATATTGATATTGTATTTAGAGTGAACTAAAAAAAAAGCAAAAGCGAATAGGTGGCCTGGAGATTGCATAATCTCACTAATGTCCAATAAATTGAGGAACACAATATTACAACTAAGAAGGAAAAGGCCCCTAAAAATCAATGGAGAAACAATTATAATCCTGAAAGAACTCCCCCCCCCCCCCGGCTGCTGAAAAAGAGGGGAAAATATGAGTTCCTCACAAAAGCCCTAAAAGCTAAAGCAATATTTTTAAAATGGGAATACCCCGAAGGACTCTCCTTCAATTTCAAAGGAAGGAGAAGAAGATCCGATAATGTAGATAAGTTTTACAGGTCATACAGAAACGAGCTAGGGGGTGAAAAAAGAATTCCAGAAAGAGATGCCAGCCCTAAAATTGTGAAACTCAAAAACCCAAATCAAGGCGAGAACAGCACGGAAAGTGACTAAACACTGTTAACTACGCAATTTTGTACATTAGCGACAAACAAAGAGAAATTGTGATTAAAGTAAACAGATATTGATATATGTCATATTTTAACAAATAAAGATGGTTCTGAAAATTCTGTCATGGAATGTGAAGGGACTAAATGATAAAGGAAAAAGAAATAAGATATATACTGACCAAACAAAAAAATGATGTAGTGCAGGCATGTCAAACCTGCGGCCCTCCAGATGTTTTGGACTACAATTCCCATCTTCCCCAACCACTGGTCCTGCTAGCTAGGGGTCATGGGAGTTGTAGGCCAAAACATCTGGAGGGCCACAGGTTTGACATGCCTGCACTACATCATTTTTTTGTTTGGTCAGTATATATCTTATTTCTTTTTCCTTTATCATTTAGTCCCTTCACATTCCATGACATGTAGTATGTCTACAAGAGACGCACGTTATGCAAGAACATAAAAGAGTTTTGATCAACCCAAAGATCGGTCAGGAATTCATAGCGGCAGATCATGTAAAAAAGAGAGGAGTAGTTGTTTATGTTAAGCCGATTCTGGAACCTAAACTGTTATACTTAGACCCAAGAGGAGGAGTGGTTATATTGAAGTTGGTGGATAAGGGGGAAGAAATTATAATAGTTGGAGTGTATGCCCCAAATGACCAAAAAGCTACTTTTTAAAAAATCTAGAGGAAAAATTAATAGAATACGTAGGAATGAAAATAATATTAATGGGAGACCTGAATGGGGTACTAGAGCCACAATTAGATAGATCGGGAGGAAAGAGAAACAGGGGGAAACTGCCACAAACATTCATAGACTTAAGCGAAAGCTTAGACCTAGGAGATGTCTGGAGGTACAAACATGCAAATATTAAAGAATACACATATTTCTCTGACTCAAAAAAAAAAAAATACAGCGAGCAGGATAGACACCATGTGGGCATCAAAGGAATTATTGGGAAGGGTTGAGGAAGCGACAATTCTCCCAAAGATAATCTCAGACCACAACCCGGTTTCAGTGAAAATAAATCCAAATTGGTCAACAGGGATAAGAAGATGGAAACTAAATGAAGCCCTATTAAAAGATGAGAAAATCATAGAAGGGGCCAAAAAAACATTGAAAGAATACTTCGAATTAAATTCTGGAAAACAAATAGACACCAAAATAATTTGGCATGACTGGTGGAGGCTCCGCTCAGCCAGGCTTGCTAACTGCTGCAGCAGCAAGTGCCCTGGCTGGTGCTGGTGCTGCCTCCACCTTGCGGCTGCCTCAAGTGCCCTGCTCCAGCCACCGGCTTTGCTCGATGCCAAGCCAGCTGGCTGGCCCCAGAAAGGTGAAAGACACCTGCCTCCGACCCCTGCAAACACAGCCGCACAGGCTCTGAACGGGCTGCAGCGCTGCGAAGGGAGCTCCGGGAATGGAGGCGTGTGAGAGAGACAATGATGTCTCTCCTCCCTCTCCCGCCAGTTCCTGTGGAAAGAAAACACCTTCTCCCTCCTAGTTCTGCATGGATGCTGAACTTTCCCCACCTTTCCAGCTCCAGCCTAGCTGTGTTTACTCAAAAGTAAGCAGCTGCCCCCCTCCTCACGGAGTTCTTCATCTGGTAAAGGGGGAATTGGACATTTCAGGGCGCACTGGCTTCCCACGTGCCAAGAGCCCTGGAGGGGGCTGAAGTGGGGGTAATAATTTGTTATTACTTTTACCATCATCATAATTTACTGTTTATACCCTGCCCATCTGGCTGAGTATCCCCAGCCAAATATAAAATGTTTAAGTTGAAGAATTACAATGGGAGAGTGTGGTAGATCACTGCTGATTTTTGATATTGGGTACAAGTTCACAGCCTACTGGAAGTTGGACATGCCTGCTATACAACTTGACGAGACATAGCTCTGGAACTCGCCCGCACCAGCCCTGCTACCATGATGCAGTCTACCTCTTTTCAAATCTTAGCAATTTTATCTGCAAAAAAACTTCACAAAATCATTGCAGGAAATCTTGGGGTCCTTATCAGACCCCAATGGCTAAGGTGGTTCTGTTAGACTATGAAGCACCTGAAAGAGTCTCCATTCCAACAGGAAGAGCTGTTTGGCAGTGGAACAAATTCCCCCGAGAGGTGGTGGACTCTCCTTCCTTGGAGGTTTTGAAGCAGAGGTTGTATGGCCATCTGTCATGGATGCTTTAGCTGAGATTCCTGCATTGCAGCGGATTGGACTAGATGACCCTTGGGACCCTTCCAACTCTTAAGATTCTATGATGCTATGGCCAAATGTAGCACGATTTTCCACAGATGCAATAGAGTCAGCAAAGAAGGTCCTCTTTGCCATCACTATTGACACTTGGTAGGCTCGACATGGAGCTTTAACCCATATTCAGTCTTATTCACAGTAAGTTTTTCACCACCAGTGCTCTAACCGTGTCAGCAATTTTTTCATCACCCTCAGCACTGGGGGAAACCTCAGGGCCGTCTGGGCTCCATGCAATCAGAGAGGGTACCTTGGAGCCAGACAATCAATAGCCCTGGTTAGCTGCATATTCCAGTGAGCCACCAGGGAATCAGATGTGAGGCCATCAGCAAGGGATAAGACATCCCCCACCACTTTCCTAAAGCCATTTGGATCCATTAAGTGCTAGGGGTGGACCATTCAAATTGGCCCAACCTCCCTGTGGAAGGGAAGGGTCACGGAAAAGTCTTGTGATCTGATAATGGTACTCCTTTTGTTCCGCTGGAACTTAGTGTCAGATCACCCACATCCACAGAGGTAAACATCAGATCTATGAGTAGAGTCAGACATAAAAAGCATGACATTTGAATCCACCCGACACATTCAATTTTATTTACACAAAATGCCTTGAGTGAAAAGAAGAGAAGAAAACTGCTAGTCAGTTGCCAAGTGAGTAACTCCCTTTTGCCATCTGGAGTCAAGGTGGTTACTTGGCATTCTTAGCAGTTGGCCTGCATTTTCTTCAGCCCTTGTTGTTTTGTTTCTTTGCAAAACACATGCTCTGCGGGAACTTTGAATCGACCCCCTTCAGAGATTAATAACTAACTAACCTGGGTATCTTCATGCTATTTCTGTGCCACTTGTGAGACTGGTTGTTTTTGGTGTGGTTCTTGGACTTGGCCATGGCTTAAACCTTAAACTCTGCCACAGTTCAAACCCAAACCAGAAATGTTGAGCACGTGGAAGTAAATTTATGAAGTGATTTCAGGAGATGCATCCTTTCCCTACCTGCTAGATAGCTTAATGGGCAAGGGGCAGGTTTACTTGTGGATTTATGAGAAGCTCAGGCTACATACCAATTACTTTCTATTATGAAAGGATGCAGCCCCTGGCATATATTGTGATTAAGGGAAAGGAGAGTTGAAGCTTTGAATTCCATAGCAAGGCTCTCTCCCATAGTGACCAGAGATTGGAAGACAGATATTTCCTGTTATGGTAGAAGGTAAAAGCTCTGATGCAGTATTGCAGTATTGTACTATGCATGCAACTATTTTAAAGGGCGGCCAGGTACATAGAGCTGCACCTCCCCACCACCACCACTTCTGCCTGATTCAAGGCATGAAGCCAGAGGGCTAAAAATTCTCCATCTAATGATGCTTAAAAACACCATTCAAATCAAGTCACTTCTTTCATTCTGCATATTGACTTGTAACCATAATGTGTGCCCAAGCTTCCTCATTGAAGGATTGTCTGGTGTTGAGAGGTTGAAAGGGAAGGGGGAATGTTTTGTGCCATTAATTCTCACAGTCCCTCATTAATAGCCCAGAAATGAACCTGATCATTAATGTTTAAAGGAAACTCAGTTCTTTAAAATCCTATTAAGAACACACAAAGGGGAAGGGGTTGACTTGGATCTTTCTTGCCAGCAAGCCTAACAGCATTCGCTCAGTAGGAATTGACATATAGTACTTGTGTATGTATGCAAGATTCTATACAAGATCTCAAAGTAGCTGTCTTATTACAGAAAAATTTCAGAAACAGACTGGAAAGAGAAGTTGCTGAATTGCAACTCATTACCAAGCTTAAAACCATGGAGAGACCTGGTCTGAATAAATACATTGGATTCTTATCTCATTATACATGATAAAGCTATCTTTAGCCATCTCACCCCTTGCTTTTTCCTGCAAGACCAATTGCAGTCATTAACAGGTTTACCACTCCTATCAGCCAATCACCCATTCCCACCACCCTTCTGAGCAATACCCCTCCCCATCCTCTGACTATACATAAGGGTCTGGTGACTTCTGTTTCAGTGTATCTGAAGAAGTGTGCATGCACATGAAAGCTCATACCAATGACAAACTTAGTTGGTCTCCAAGGTGCTACTGGAAGGATTTTTTATTTATTTTTTGTTTCGACTACGTCAGACCAACACGGCTACCTACCTGCAACTAGTACTTGTGTGTTAGCCCATAACAATTATAAACAGAAAAGCAAGCAAGCAACATCATATACAGTACAATACTTATATGCAATGATACATTATAACACTTGAAAGTAAGTTCTCTTCTACAGTATGTGTGTGGTATGTTTTATAATTAGCAGCCATCAGCAGTCAGATTTAGCTCATTGCAGCTTCTGGGAGCTCACAACCAAAAGCTCGTGAACAGAACTTGCAAATAGGGGCATTTGCAAGGGTATTTAGTGGGAGAGTTTGAAGGGGGAGACCCACAGTACAGTTTCATGGTGTGCTAAGGATCAAAAGATATGGAGGGTGAGGGAGCTGCTACACCTCTGCCATGTTTTTCTTTCTGGCAGAGAATATACAAAAGTACACATGTAGCAAGTGCAAACTGGTTGCCTTGCTGGAAGAGAAGGTACAGCAGCCTGAGGCCTGCCTAGCCACACTTCAATCTGTGGGATGCAAAGGGTTAAGTGCAGTCAAGTCACAACAATCCCTAGAGAGTCCACTTGGAGGACTGTGGAGGAACACATGACTAGCTTGGTTTCCTGTTCCTCCACATGCAAATGAGTTGGGGAAGCGGCAGATAAATTCACTAGCGAGAAGCCATTTCCTCCTCTCTTGGACCTTACTCTCTTGGAATTCAAGGACTCAACATCTTTGTGAGTCTCTCTCTAGGCTCCCAGCCCAGAGAGAGACGAGATGGAGTCCCACTTCCTATAAGTGAACTTCACATGTATATATCACTTTTTACCCAAGCCAGTCTACCTCTTGAGTGTGCTGTACCTCGAGATGCTTGTAAGTAAACATCTTTTATACTTTTAAGAGCATTGTGTCATGTCTTTTCTTTTAAGAGGGGAAAAGGGGAAAATACCAGGAAGATACACTTTATTTTACAGGCTTAAATCAAGCCTGCGCAAACACTTTTCTGCTGTGTATTTTGAAAAAGGGGAATATTTTTACTCTGCTAAAGTTTGGTGCTTGCTAGCGCAAGCAGGGATAGGATATACTAAACAATATCTCCTCATCCACATCCCTGAACACTCCCACACAATCTACAGGACAAGATGCAGAGTTTCTCAATACAGCGGAGTTGACTGTGATGGAACAGCAACACCAGTGGTTTGCCCCTGGGGAGGAGGAGGAGGAATGTCTATTGCAAGAGACTAGCCCCTGGAGAAATGTGACACAAAGAAATAGGACACCCACAAGTTGCACTGTCATTGGAGCTGCAAAAACGAGGACAGCATTTGCAGACGGCAGGACACACTAAGGTGGCTGAGCACAGTGCACAGAGCAGTTCCTGCCACCAATAATAATAATAATAATAATAATAATAATAATAATAATAATAATAATAATTTATTATTTATACCCCACCCATCTCGCTGGGTTTCCCCAGCCACTCTGGGTGGCTTACAACAGAAAAATGAAATAAAACAATTAAACATTAAAAGCCTCCCTAAACAGGGCTGCCTTCAGATGTCTTCTAAAAATCTGGTAGCTGTTTATCTCTTTGACATCTGATGGGAGGGCGTTCCACAGGGCAGGCGCCACCACCGAGAAGGCCCTCTGCCTGGTTCCCTGCAACTTGGCTTCTCGCAATGAGGGAACCGTCAGAAGGCCCTCAGTACTGGACCTCAGTGTCCGGGCAGAACGATGGGGGTGGAGACGCTCCTTCAGGTATACTGGACTGATCCTTATAACCCACTTGCTACCTTCCATTGAGAAGAAGAGTTTGGATTTGGATTTGATATCCCGCTTTATCACTACCCGAAGGAGTCTCAAAGCGGCTAACAATCTCCTTTCCCCTCCTCCCCCACAACAGACACCCTCTGAAGTGAGTGGGGCTGAGAGACTTCAAAGAAGTGTGACTAGCCCAAGGTCACCCAGCAGCTGCATGTGGAGGAGTGGAGACACGAACCAGGTTCCCCAGATTACGAGTCTACCGCTCTTAGACCACTACACCACACTGGCTCTCAATCTCAGAAAAAGGGAATCACATTGTTCCAGACAAGGCAAGCTGAGAGTAGGCTGTACTCAAGCCATAGGGTTCCTGCCTTTATATCCAGATAAGCTCCAGTAAACAAGAGGAGAAGACTCAAGAGCAACTGCAGACCTCCAAGGAGACTTTGAAAGACAGAGAGTATAGAATGGTTCCTGCCAGCTCTACCTCCCTTTTAAATCGAGCACAATTCAAAGTGTGGGTGATGACCTTTAACAGCCTTGGCCCAGTATACCTGGAGAAGCATCTCCACCCCCATCATTCAGCCTGGACACTGAGGTCCTCCTGTGAGGGTTTTCTGCTGGTTCCCTCACCGCAAAGAGCAAAGCTACAGGGAACCAGGAAGAGGCCTTCTCATGTTCCCCCTTGTGTGGGGAACACTGAGAAATGCTATTGGGTGACAGAGAAAAGGCAAAACTATTCAACACCTAATTTGCCTCTTTCTTCACCCAAAAGGAAAGTGATGCCCATCCTGGTGATAACAGGATAAATGATGAAAGGAGGGAGCTGCAGCCCAAGACAGGAAAAGAAGTAGTAAGGGAACACCCAGCTACTTTAAATAAATTCAGATCTCCAGGGCCTGATGAGCTGAATCCAAGGGTACTAAAGGAGCTTGCAGTTATAATTTCAGAGTCTTTGAGAATTTTTGGAGAACAGGTAAAGTCCCTATAAACTGGAGGTGGGCAAATGTCCCCATCTTCAAAAGCGGGGGAAAGGAAGACCCAGGTAACTACTGACCAATGAGCTAGACATCGATACCAGGGAAGCTCCTAGAACAGATAATTCAACAGTCTGTGAGCATTTAGAAAAGGATGCTGTGATTACCAAGATCCAGCATGGGTTTCTCAAAAATAAGTCAATGCCAGACCAATCTATTTTCTTTTCTTTTCTTGATGGTATTACAAACTTGGTGGATCAGGGAAATGCTGTGGACACAGTGTATCTCAATTTCAGTAAGGCTTTTGACATAACCCCCCATGATATTCTCATGAGGAAGCTGGTAAAATGTGGGTTGGACGAGGTAACTGTTAGGTGGATTTGTTGACTGACCGAATCCAAAGAGTACTCATTAATGGTTCCTCGTCATCCTGGAAAAATGTGACAAGTGGGGTGCCACAACTTTCTGACAGCAAGAGCTGTTCGATAGTGGAATGGTCTCCCTCAGGAGGTTGTGGATTCTCATTCCTTAGAGGATTTAACCAAAGGTTGGATGGTCATCTGCCATGGATGCTTTAGCTGAGATTCCTGCTTTGCAGGGGGTTGGACTAGATGACCCTTGGGATCCCTTCCAACTCTACAGTTCTATGAATCTATGAAGTGGCACACATATCCAAAGAGTTAATATAGAAAGGATGCACTTTTTAAAAGTGGATCTTTCTACTTTCCATTCCTGCTTCAGGTCAGTGTGGTATATCACAGAGTACGGCATCGGCTCAGCTGCCAGTCCACGTGATGCCATTAATCCACCTCTTGGCATTTTTCAGCATTAAACCTATGTGCATATTATTACAGTATGTCAGCTGGAAAGCTGCCACCTCCCTCCCCCCTCCACAAAAGGCCACTCACAGCTAACAGTATGAATTATTGGAAAAATTGCAACAGAGAGGGAGCCCTCTCTGCAGCCCCCTTTGCTCTCGATGGGTTTATGCAAATCAGCCAAATTAAGCCAGCAGAGTTGACCTTAGTCATAAAATAAATCCACTTGATGTATAAGTAAGGGATGGAGAAGTGGGCAGGGTTGGAGAGAAGCGGGGAGCTGAAGCGGTGACATAGAATTTATGCAGAAGGAAAGCAATGCACTACTTTTCTACGTTTCTGTCCTGCCCATTCCACAGTTTTCTGAGTCATTAACCAAGCCATTTTGCAATGCATTTAAACTTTCTTGAACTTAGCTATACAATCAGCAGTGAGGGAGAAAAGACGACTTAGTGGAAAGGTGTGGAGTCAGCAGAAAAAAGGGGTGGATGGGAAAGATGAGAGGCAGCAAAGTAGCCTGGTATGTTTATACAGCCTTTTTCCAACCAATGCTCCCCTGCCCCACCCCCCACCCCATTGAGTAGGTCCGGAGAAGTTTTCTTTAACCTTTTGCACATATTCAATGAGAGGCTTGCTTAATGGGAAGCGTGTTGTGAGAAGCAGTCAGCAGCGACACCAATTTCCACAGCAGCGAGACACCCATCTGGAATGAAGGATATCTCAGGCCCTCTATTTCTGATGTTTAGAGTATGAACACCATCACTGATGTAGCCAAAATGGCACATCCCATGCATATGGGGGAGGTATCAGGGGGCTTGAAAAAATGCAAGCAATTGCTGGGGGAGGCACTAAGGGGAGGGATCAAACCCTCCCCTAAAAAAAAAAAAGAGAGAGAGAGAGAGAGACTATAAAGCCTGCACGTGATCAGTGGCCATGGTGGGTGATTTGTTGGGGGGAGAAAATAGAAGACATGGGGAACAGATGGAATTATTTGTTTACTTTCTTTCCTACATTGATATTTCCTTCTTTCTTCCATCATGGACGGCAAGGTACTATATACCGTGTTTCTCATATTATAAGACACGTCTTATATTTATTTTTTCCTCAAAAAAACACACTATGGCTTATTTTCAAGGGATGTCTTATTTTTTTCCTCCTCCTCCTGCCGCGGCCGGCATTGCTGCTGCACCTATCACTATGTCTTATTTTCGGGGTATGGCTTATATTCCTTGAATGCTTTAAAATCCTGCTATGGCTTATTTTATGGGTATGTCTTAAAATATGAGAAACAGGGTACATGTTGAAATTTTTCAGAGGAGCACGATGAGTTTTCTTCCATGATTGCAGGAGGCCAGCTGGCTTCAATTAGAAGTCCAAGGATTAGAAGTACTTCACAAACACTCTCTCTCAGCAATGCATTCCCTGCTGGGTAACCCTCCTCTAGCTGCTTAAGTCTTCCCTCCTCTGTGATTCCTAGGATGATTGGCCCCATGCTGCTATTAAGCTTTTTCCTAAGCTCAAGAGCAGGACCAGGGACAAGTTCCATCAGAATCATGAGAGGGGGAGCAGGCGGAGGTTTAGAACTTTTCTCTCCATGCAATCTCCCTTGTGTTGCTCAGGTGACTGAGGAACAGGTGAGAGTGGTGAAAAGAGGTTGCGGTGCGGACAAAAGTTGATATTCATACCCCTTCCCCCCCTCTTTCTTCCACTTTGCTAATCAGTGGGAGAGTATGCTGAGAGCTATGTAAGATTATGCAGTGGGCCAGAAGTAGCCAGGGAGGGGGGATATTGCAAACTTCTCAACAAGAAAATAAAAGAGAGAGAAGCATACATCTTGGAGACTGTGCACACTGACCAGAGAATGCTCATTGCACCTGAAGAATATAAACCTCTTCGTGGAAGGCTCACCATGAGACCTGGCGAATGTACACAATGGCTAGTTATTATGCACATTAATCACTCAATTTACATTCCCCTGATTGTGCACACACACAGACACAGGGGGAGAGAGAGAGAGAGAGAGAGAGAGAGAGAGAGAGAGAGAGAGAGAGAGAGAGAGAGAGAGAGAGATGTCAGGTGAAAATGTTAGTTTTCTTCCAGGCCTTTGACTGATTGACATCCAATGCCCTTTTAAATATTTTGTGGGAGGGGGATTATTGGTTTACTTTTGTTTTTGTTATGTTTTGTTTTTTATGTTGTACTTTTGTGCTGTGAACCTCCCTGAGATCTGTGGGTAACAGCACAGTACAGTAACTTACAAGTTGTAAAGTGCTTCACAAGCTTTTATTATGCTTACCTACACCTTTTCCTGTGATACCTCACACAGTTGTTCAGATTTGTCAAGTGGGAGACCAGAAGCCAAGCAATGGTTGCAAAGTTATGTAGTACGTGGATAAGGAGCTGGATCTGGGGCCAGAACCTTATCTTTTTCCATGGACCAAGTCTGATAGTTGGGGAAGGTTGCCCATCTCTTAATCACCTAGGTGGAATCTACACACATGTTAAAAGCATTGTGAAAATGCTTCTTAAAAAAATCGCTTTGAAAAATGCGTTGAATTTGCTACAGCTCACTGTTGCCATCTGGTGTAACAATTTTATATTGCACTTTACAACACATTCAAAACGTTTTATTTGCAGCTGTATAGCTGAGTCCCTAGTGTTACAATTATGTGAAGTAACACATTTCTGTCTGAGCTGACATTTGTCTGATCACTGGGTTTCACAGTGCACAGAAATCCCTTTCATACAGACACAGCTTTACCTGCCCTACACCTAACAGGTGTAGGACAAGTGGACATGACTTGGCTACATTGGCATTGTGGGTCAAATGGGGGAGGCCTGGCAGGCATAATTAGGTCGGAGGTTCCCTGCTTCTAATGTAGAAGTCAACACATTTAGTTATACTGGTTCTATGTGTGATCATAGAGTTGGAACACAGATGAGAATTGCTTTTACACTCCATTCCTCTTAATAAAGAGTGGTGTCTAATAGGCACCACAGCCGATAAATCCATGGGTTATAGCCAGCTAAATTCTACTCACAGTAGACCCCTTGACAGTATTCCTAAGTTAGTAATGCCCATTAATTCCAATGAGCCTTCTCTAACATTAGGTACGGCCCACATCTCTTGTGTCAGCAGCCCTACACACTGTATGTTGCTTTAAATATTGATAATGAAAGTCATATATCACGGGTTTAGGAGAATGACAGGTTCCATGCCTGATAGCAAGAGCGTTCTACAATAATCAGATATTCAATAATTCATGAAAATATATTCCCTTCCCAAATCAAATTGGAAGCTATTTTATGTAATATATTATTTAAAATTCAATATTATAATGCTCATAACTTGGTCTTCCCGCATCAGAGGACCATTCTGAAATGTGATTATGTGCAGACTCTATTTAAATGTGACAATTTTGGCTTTTCATTTGTTTAGCGGCTTAAATGTGGGAGCCAGAGTGGAACTAAGTCGCCTGACAACAAAATCCAAATGGCTGCTGCAGAGAACATTGCAGGGTCATTCTATAACTTGAGAGAGATTTATATGTAAAAAAAATCAGGGACATTATCGGTGCTTGTGGATCGCTGGTGATGGATATTGGGTCTGCCAGCAGCTTTCAAAGGGGTGGGTATCACTCTTGCTGGTAGAATTTGGTTATACATTACTCTACCTTTATGAAAAGGATACACCTGTATGTCAAGTTCTGAGTTGTGAGAAATCTAAAGGATTCTCCAGAGACCAACAGAGAAATCTGGAGGAAATCATAAGGTAAGCAAACCTCTCAGCTATGTTTTCTCTCCATTTCTCATTTTCCCAGTTGTAAGTTCAGTTCCCCACATTTTCACATCAGTTATAACCTCATCAAAATCCATCAGTATATTATTGTGTATTTTATTTTGAATCTCACCCAATTCAAAGTGCTAGTGTTGGCCTATAAAGTTTACACGGCTCAGTACTTATTATGAATTTGGCAACAAAGCATCTCAACTACTAGCAAATGCTGTCAAAAACCATAGAAGTAGAGATCTAATTACTGGGATTTTCAATCCTGAAGGGACAGTATGCAATGACACAATAGAGACCAGCAACTTATTCAGAAGATATTATGCTTCTCTCTACTCATCTGACAACCCACCTCAAAAAAATTAATAGACGGTTACCTTTCGGAGGTAGATTTTCAGCCACTGTCAGATGAGCACAGATCTCTCAGGAGGAAGGCAATTAAGAATTTAAAATCTGGAAAGTCACTGGGATTGGATGACTTTATAGGAGAGTTTTATAAAGCTTTTCACAATGAGCTTGCCCCATGACTGACTGAACTGTACAATTCAATCCTAGAAGGGGGACGTGTACCACAAATATGATGTTCTTCAAAACTGATGCTGCTTTTGAAACCAGGGAAAGACCCTACTGGAGTTGTCATATAGGCCAATAGCTCTCATAAATGTAGATGTAAAATTGTTTACAGCAATAATAGTCAGGTGGCTAAACATGTTTATTTCTCAATACATAATTCCAGATCAAGCAGGGTTCATGCCAGCAAGAAGCATCTCATGTCCCATGAAGGATACTAAACATATGCATGAGTTGAAAAGAAAGAAAAGAGCTGGCACACTAATCTCTTCTGATGCCTATAAGGCTTTTGATAGAGTTGATTCACTGTTTTTGACATAAACTACTAACCAAATCAAAATTTGGATCGAAGTTCTTGCACCTCAGTAAGCAACAATACTCCAACTCAAAGGCAATCATTTCAATCAGTGGCAAAAATGCTCAGGCTGTAGCTCTCTTACAGGGTAAGGAACAGGGCTGTCCTCTGTCACCATTGTTGTTTGCATTGGTCATAGACGTATTAGCCATCCAACAAAGACACTTGTACACAAAGCAAATATGTTTGCAGATGACACCCTCTTATTTTTGCAAAATCCAGTAACAGCCCTTGAGGCACTTAAGTGACAGAAATGTATCACAAGGTAGCAGGATTGCAAATCAATTACACTATTTTTGAAAAAATAATAATTTTTTATTAATTTTTCATTAATAACCATCCAATATAAACCACTTTAATACAATGCCCTATCATAATACAACTAAAAGAGCCAGTTATCAGATTCTAAATGAATTTTTTTGGATGACTTCCTATGTTCTGATTTTTGGAAGATGCTATTATTCCTTGTGCCTGCTCCAATCCTCTTATTTAATCCAAATACAGTGGTACCTCGACATCCAAATGCCTCGACTTCCGAAGGTATCGACTTACGAAGTCGGCAAACCCGGAAGTATTTTCGCCGCGCGTGTGTTCTGCGCCTGTGCAGAAGTGGCATGCACGGGCTGCGCGTGTGCAGAAGCGCAAAATCACGCTTTGTGCATGTGCAAAATGGACGCTTCGACATCTTAAGGTTTCTGGGTGGCTTCCCATGCTCTGAAGTTCAGGTGATGATCTAATATTGTACTGCATTCCTTAATTAGTCCAAATAGTCCCAATAAACATTTCCAATTTCCAATGTTGATCCTTCTTTTATTTTTAACAACCTCTGAGTTCATTTAACAAGCAGGTTAGTCCTTTGTAGTTTTGTGTGAATTTTTTAAACTTTCTTCTTCTTTATTTCCCTGTTGTAATCCAGCGTTCTCCTCGACGCCACTTCCACTTTCTACACCACACAAAGGCAATTCTTAGTACATCACATGCAAGACAAAGAGGGAGCTTGCATCCCACCATTAGCACCGGGCACATACCCAGAATTCCCTTCTGTGATCTTGTTCCAGCTGCTAACAAGCTGATGCCTCAGTAAAAATGCCACAGCTCCCATCATAAATTCTTTTTGTCATTCCATTAAGGGTCATTGCCAGAATCATAGTCAAAATTTCACACAGTCAGTTTTGTAGTTGAACCATAACAATAACAATAGCAAGATACCCTTTCAGTCCCACTTGCATAATTCAAACAGTCCTTCGGGGGAGATTTGCCAAATGAAACAGCAAATGCAAAATATATCAAGAGGAAATAATGGTGGCTCACCTCCCCCAACATACCAATCCAGTTACGATGGAAGTCCTTCTCCAGGTTGAATCCTTGGCACCCAGTGGCTGAATCAATTAGCAGAGTACTTTATCTCCCCTAGTTCAGAGCATGCCTGTTAAGTCTGAATTTTATCTTAAAAAACAGGTGTCCACTGCTCATGGGGACAGCTTTGGAGAGTTGCTGAAATGTGCAGTACATTTCCTTCAGAATGGGCGGCAGGTATCGGACGATCATCTGTGGGTGGAGCAGCCCCCCCTTGGCCCTGGGGTTTTGTTGGGAGGATAATTACCCCCCCACACACACACATTATTCTCTATTAGCCGCATGGAAAGGCTCCACTCGTATGGGGAAAGCCGTTCGCCATGGCAGCCAGACAGGAAGTCCCCTAATATACAGCAATCTTTAGATAATGAAGCTGGTGTGTGTGTGTATGTCTGTGTGTGTGTGTGCTAGAGGCCTTCAAATTGTATGGGAATCAGATTTAGGCCACCCAGTTGAACATCACAAATGGGAGGGTATCTGGACCATCCCCCTGCTCAAAACCATCTCTGTTTGCTTACAGGAGGCCTTACTTACTTACTTACTTACTTACTTACTTACTTACTTACTTTACCACCCTATACCCACAGGTCTCAGGGCAGTTTACAAGATAAAATAACAATTTAAAAACACAAAATACATAATCAAAATAAAAACAAAAGCAACGCAATACCCCCCCACACACATTTTAAAAGGGCATTGGATGTCAATTAGCCAAAGGCCTAGTTAAAAATGAATGTTTTTGCCTAGTGCCTAAAGGTGCATTATGATGTCTTTGCTCAAGGTCATCCTCCAACAGCCCTGGATGTCGGTCAGGCTGGCCAAAATTAATCCCTCCCTTTCCCCTTTATGTTGGAAGAGCTATGCAATGCTTGGTTCATTTATTCATATTTGGTAGGAATGCCTCCATGTTAAAATCATTTTGAATAGAGTATTCCCCATTATTTCTGCAATTACAGGCCAACCCCCTTCTACAAATCCTGCCTTAGCCTATGTCTTTGGACACAGTCTTAGGCCAAAATTGACAAATTCGTCCATTTGGCCTGATCTCGGAAAATGCTGACCAAAAGTAATAACCCAGAATTCTCTTGGTGTCTTACTTAAACTTGGGGGGGTTCTAAGTGGGGAATCCATGGCCCTTCAAATGTATAGCAATATATGAAGGGCCACAGGTTCCCTACTTCTGCCTTACAAACGGCCCTGCCAGGAAGGTGGAGGAAAAAAAGAGGTGTGATTTAGGAGGAAGGTTATCCACTTAGAATCCTCCGAAGTTTAAAATACCAGGAATATTCTGGGTTACTACTTTCGGCCACCATTTTCCAAGATCAGACCAGTCTACCTTTATGTGGGTGTTTAAATGTAGAGTCATCATTGTATTTGGTCTACAATTTGCATTTTGGGTAGGTATACCTTGGGATTTAGCTCTAGCTTAGCAGTTAAAATAGTTTTGCTGAGAGGAGTGAAATTTCTCAAGAGGATCTTGCACATTCTTACCGTAGTTTTTTTTTAAAAAAAAACAACAACCCAAGAACCGCTGTTGGTTTTAAAACTCAAATTTGCAGCTTGCCTAACAGAAGGAATCCTTGTGGGGGATAACAGCACAGCACCAACACAAATGCAAGCAAGCAATTCGATTTTCTTTCCATCATCATCACCAGCTTCCATTCCATTGTGAAGTCTTGCTGTGCTCATTTGCATAAACATTACGGGAGCCAAACTACCCCAAACATATCTAATATTTATGCATATCTAATATTTGATAGGCTAAGAGTACATCTAATATCTGAAGGCCTTATTGTGGCTTTCAGGTCTGCTGAAAGCATTGTAATGGGATAGGCATTGTTGTTTTTTAAATTAAGTGAACAGGAGCTGGATGGGAGCCCCTTTTTAAAAGAAAAAAAAGTTGAGATTGCTTTTGTTATACACATTACAGAGATCACTTTGGTTTAGGCAGTTCTGTAAGCAACACATATACCAGGGGTCAGCAAACTCTTTCACCAGGGAGCCGGTCCACTGTGCCTCAGACCTTGTGGGGGGCCGGACTATATATATTTTTGAGGGTGTGTGTGTGTGTGTGTGTGTGAACAAATTCCTATGCCCCACAAATATCATGTCACACTCCGCAAGCTCTGGTGCAATTTTGCTGAGACTTTGCCGGGAATCGGCAGAATCACACGTGAAATTAGCACTGATATCAGCACCATTTCCACCAGTGGCAGAGGCTGCAGGGCAGGCAGGGCACCAATGGAGCACCACCTTGGAAGCTTCTACTACCTGCCATGGTGGCCTCGCTCCATCTAATGGCTGTGCTGGCCCTGCACCACTCAATTGGTGCCAATCACACCCAGGTGCATGGGTGGGCAGGAGACCAACCAGCAAGATCAGAAAGCCTTGAAATGGGATAATCCAAGGGAGAGAAGGGGCCGAGCTAGATTCTGATCTGGTCTGATTGCCATCACACAGTCTCCCAATACGCTTAAGGCAGAACAACATCAGAAATATTATAAACATCCTAGAGTATTTAGGCCCTATCCCGTTTCAATCTTGCCACTTGACAAAGCCAGACTGATGTGGGGTGGGGATTGAATTCCACCCTTAGCCAAGCTTACAGTAGAGTAATTGAAAACAGTGGGACTTAAATTAGCAACCTCACTGAATTCAATGGAACTGCTTTTAAGTACGATGCAATTCGGATCTAGCCCATAGTGTGTGCAAACAGTGATTTATACACATGCATGGTCATAACACAATGATCTGCATGCAAGATTATATATACATATTCCCTATTAAAGCTATTAGGTGCTATATCCAGGTAAAAAAAGGTAAAGGTAAAGGACCCCTGGGTGGTTAAGTCCAGTCCAAGGTGAATACTTTCTGGCCCAGCTTTCTGGGTCATGTGGTCAGTATGAATAAACCGCTTCTGGTACAACAGAACACTGTGACGGAAACCAGAGCACACGGAAACGCCGTTTACCTTCCCACCACAGCAGTACCTATTTATCTACTTGCACTGGTGTGCTTTTGAACTGCTAGATTGGCAGGAGCTGGGATGGAACAACAGGAGCTCACCTCATCACACAGGTTCAAACTACCGACCTTCTGATTAGCAAGGCCAAGAGGCTCAGAGGTTTAGACCACAGCACCACCTGCTCCCATGCCATATACAGGGTCAGACCCTTGGTCTATTAACTCAGGATTTCACTGGCTGACAAAGACTCTCCAGGTCACAGGAAGGGGGGGGAGTCTCAAACCTACCTTGAGACTTAATGAGTTTAATTTCATTTAATTAACTCCTTTCCCACTCATTACACCCAGTCTTGGAAACAATAGCAGTACTGTACTATTTTTGTATTTAAAAAAATATAGATCTCACTCTTCACTTTAAAATCTCGATAAACATTCTATATATCACATCAACTGGACATCACATATATGGAAATGCTATGGGAATATGCCATGGTATTAATTAGTTGCTGTGATGAATTGCCCGTTGTGATGCCAATGCAACATATGGATAAGTGTAATCAGGACTGGGGCCTTTCAAGTTTTTATTCCCCCCTTGATTCCCTCATCTGCTAAAAGCTTTATATTGAAAGGTGGTTTTCTCATAGCTGCAAGCAAGCTGAAGAAGCGACACAATTCAGCTCAATTATATTAGCAGTACTCTGCAATTATATCACACTGCAGTTGATCAGTGCACTTTGAAAGCATTAACTAATTAAGGGAATTTACTGGAAATAGTTATGCTTTGTTTCTGAAAAATAAATATATTGAGTGCATTGATGGGAGACCAGGATGAGTCATTTGAAGCAAGCAGAAAAGTCACAGAGGTGGATTTGATTTGCAGAGATTCAGTAAGAATGAGGGATTCCAATTTTGCAAAATTAGACTTGAATGTTCACTTATCCTTAAGAATGGTTAAGATTCACCTTACCTCTGAGGATGCTCCTTGACTCCTAAATTATTTATTTTAATTTTGTTTAAAAATGAACCTAAAAATCCCTAAATTTGTTTTCATTTGATATGCCTTCCTTCCTCTGGAATTTAATTTACCTTATATTTGTTTGCTCTAATGAAATGAGCGAATAAAAATTGCTCCTCTTGTTTCCTTGCAACTGTTCAGTTCATTGTATTCTCTAAATGTAACTGAGAAATCAGAGGGTGCCTTCAAGGTACCACCCCATCCTGTGCATATTGAATTGCATATAGAAATAAGGCATATTGAATTGAGCAGGCCGTAATGCACATGGGCATAACAGACTTCTTCAATTGTTGCTGGACTCCAACTCACATCAGCCCCAGCCAGCACAGTCAATGATCAAAGATGGTGGGAGTTAGAGTTCAATAACATCTGGAAAGCTACAACTCCCCCACCCCTATTTTATACCAAATTGCGTTCCCAGATGATTTCAAAGGCAGCTCAGTGACTGACAATCTCCCATTTGTGGTCTTTATATTCTCATCTAGCTAGCAGTAGGGAAATGCTTTTATCTAGAACTGACAGAAAAGTTGCAAACATTTCGAGTTTTGAAAGCTTGCTCACCATCAGATACTATTCTGTCTGATCCTAGCAAATCTTTTGTTTATTGCTTATGGATCATTCCCCCCTAACATTGGGATGGGCAACTTGTGGCCCTCCAGATATTGCTGGACTACAATTTCCGAACTGCATTAAACAACAACAACAACATTGTAAAGCCTTTGCTTGTTTGATTCCTTGTTTATTTGCAAGTGCAGGGTGTGTTACTTCACAACTTCTCTTTGCTCCGTGACACATTCCCCAGCCTTATAACTTGCTTCGAACCTTCTTCACAAGCGGAGGTATTTGAATTGCATGAAGGCACAGAAAGAGCCCTGTTGCTTCAGGACAAGGGCCCATCTAGCCTAACATCTGGTTTTCACAGAGGCCAACCAGATGCCCATGAGAAGCCCACAAGGGCCTGACCCCAACAGTGCTCTTTTGACATTATTCCCACCTACAGGTATTTTGAAACGTAACTATCTCCAGCAGTGGAGGTAGAGCATTGCCATTGTGGATGATAGCCACTGAAAACCTCCCTGAATTTCGCTAATCTTCAGAATCCCAGAATGGCAAGGAAACAAATAAACCCTTTCCCAAGTGATACTACTTAAATATCTCTCCCTCCCTTGGAGGTCCCAGCTTATGTGTTCGTTAGCGTGAGGATGAGGAGGGGTTTGTATGACTTGAGTATCAAGGCTCTCATTGGTAGTGTTTCCCTAGGAAAGAGCTGAATTCAGATCATCTTGGCACAAGTTGTAAATTGCTGGGGGGAGGGAGAGAAAATGAGAAAGCTTATATGAACTGACTTTTTAACTGCTTGCAAAACTGTTCTTCTGAGCATGAAGCACTACTTCAGTTTTGCACAGGCATAGATACCAGTCCCCTTTTAAAATAGACTGACTCACAAAAAGAGCATAGCAAGTGGAAAAAAGTGACCTCATTCCAACACACTGGCTATTTTTGTACCCTCCCGGTGAAAATGTTTCTCCTTCTGAACCTGACAGTCCTTCCTGACCATCACAGGGGTGGCTGGGTGGCTGGATGGATGGGTGATGAGTCATTGTTTCCTTTGCAGAGCACTACTTTCACCTTTAAAAAAAATCAATTGCACTTTTGTTGAGTAATTACATGAGTTGCTCTACTGCACCAAATGGATCTAGAGCTGAAAGACCAACTAACAAGGGCAAGCAATGTATGCAACCTCTCCAGCTTTCATGGAATTGTGGAGAGTGTTCACTGACACAAGGAAGCAATATGAGGTCCCAGCCAGCTGAGGATGATTTTGAATTTCATTCCGTCTGCTCATTGATGTAGACCAAACAGATTCATGCCACCTAGAACACTGCATGGAGTAAAGCCAGATACTGGCCAAATACCACATGTCTTTGAAATTTGCAGTTGGTCATCTATGAAAAAAAAATACAGAAATTTGCAAAAAGGTGCATGGAATATTAATTCATTACATTTCATTTATGCATAGATTCCCATAAAATATGTGCAAAATATAACCCAAGATGCATACAATATGGATCAAAAATATGATTTAAAAAATACAAGCATAATATGGTCATGAACTTTTTTTAAAAAACAACAACAACAACAACATGCTGTCTGATGCAGAAATCGTATGCATGGGATAGATGGGATCTATGACCGGGAAACAGACCAAAATAGAAATATACTGACCCATATATCCTTACAGAGATCCAGAGAAGAAAACAGTAGTCTTTAGAAATGTGTTTTGCTTCTCTCTGTAAAACAACACATCCAGTGGTGTGCAGTCAGTGGACTATGGGGCACTAGGCGACCCCCCAAAATGTCCCCCTGGTGCCTCCTTCCCAAAGCCACAACAACAACACACACACCCCCATCGCCCTCACAACCTGGCGACTCTGGCCCTAACAGTTCCCCTATGAAAAATTTCACTTCACACCACTAAACACATCTGTGCATCTGATAAAGCTGGACTTGAATACTACTACTACTACTACTACTACTACTGCTACTAATTTATTATTTATACCCCGCCCATCTGGCTGGGTTTCCCCAGCCACCCTGGGCGGCTTCCAACATACATTAAAATACAATAATCTATTAACCATTAAAAGCTTCTCTAAACAGGGCTGCCTTCAGATGTCTCCTAAAAGTTTGGTAGTTGTTTTTCTCTTTGACATCTGGTGGGAGGGCGTTCCACAGGGCGGGTGCCACTAGTGAGAAGGCCCTCTGCCTGGTTCCCTGTAGCTTGGCTTCTCGCAGTGAGGGAACTGCTAGAAGGCCCTCGGCGTTGGACCTCAGTGTCCGGGCAGAACGATGGGGGTGGAAACGCTCCTTCAGGTATACTGGACCAAGGCCATTTAGGGCTTTAAAGATCAGCAGCAACACTTTGAATTGTGCTCGGAAACATAGTGGGAGCCAATGTAGGTCTTTCAAGACATTCTGGATTAATTGCAGTTTCTGGGTCACCTTCAAAGGTAGCCCCACGTAAAGCACATTGCAGTAGTCCAAGCAGGAGATAACCAGGCTTCTTCTTCTTCTTCTTCTTCTTCTTCTTCTTCTTCTTCTTCTTCTTCTTCTTCTTCTTCTTCTTCTTCTTCTTCTGTTTATACACTGCTTTTCAGCAACAATGCTCACAAAGTAGTTAATGCTGCAATCTGTCCAAAATAATACAGTGGACCCCAACTTCCATCCAGCATTGTCATAATCCCAGGCAGCATGGTCCATGGTCAGGAATGATGAGGGTAGTAGTCCAACAATGTCTGGAGGAACACAGGTTTCCCATCCCTAAATTATGGGAGCTGTATTTCAGGATATAAAAAATAAGATTCTGTGCAGGGGCCGCCAACATTCGGACTGAACTGGTAGCTCTTTATTCCCTATAATTCCCCACTGATCACCATGAAACTACATGAATCAAAGCTTTACAAGTGCATGCACAAAAACCTCATTTAATATTTCTCCTTTATTCTTGATAAAACATTAATAGATGGCTGTAAAATTACACGACCAGGCCACAAAACTGAGCATTTTATATATATATATATATATATATATATATATATATATATATATATATATATAGAATGAAGCCAAAATTTGTCATAATACTTTTCTTCTTGAGAAAATTTCTGCAATTTTATTTTACTTTCCTGACGCTAAATGTGCGGAATTGTCCTTTGAATATTCTCCACAATTTTATTATTCCCCACTATGCTGTTCATGGATGATGATAGGTGCAAGGCACTGTTGAGGGGATTCATACTGGGGGCCAGGCAGGCTACACAACCGCTGTTGTTGCTGCTGCTGGCACTTGCAAGAACTGGAAGAACTCAGGGGAAAAAAAAGAGAGGAATCTGTGCTATTGCCATAGCTAATGGTGAGCCTGGCCCATGAGCAACTATTGGAGAATCATAGAATTGTAGAGTTGGAAGGGACCCCAAGGGTCATCTAGTCCAACTCCTTGCAATGCAGGAATCATGCCCGCAGTGGAACCTGAGTACCTTGGTTAACAGAAAAACACACTGACCCATTGTGCTACTGGGGCATTTTCCACTGGAGGAATCTCCCCTCCCCAATTTCTGCCCACAAATAGGGAGCAAAATTTCAAAAGGTCATTTGCACACTGTTCTAGACCAGCTTTCCCAAACCTGGTATCTTATATACATTGTTTGTTTAGGACTAAAAATCCCATCATCCCTTAGCTTGGCTAGGTAATGTGGAAAAAAACTCCCACTCTTGTTGTTCAACATCCCTAGTTATTAGGGCTGTCAGCAGCCTGGAAATATACCCCATTTTCTGATATGCACCCATACCCACACTCCATTAGGACTGTGCATGGTGCAAATTCATCACTTGCCCTATTGTCAGAGCCGCTTTGATCCTAGCTGGGAGCCTTGATGCAGGAGCCAAGTGATGATATAATTATATTATCTATCTGGAACAATCTTTCTCTCCCTTGCTTTGAGATCTAGTCTAAGTTCGCAACAGTATCACGTAGCAAGTAATTGAATTCTTCACTCCTGTAAACATGCTTGGCTCACAGGGACCTCTTTGAAAGGTCAGAGAGATTTTCTGAAAACCCTCTTCCCTCCTGCCAGCTTCTTCCCAAAATGAAATACCAGAAGTGGTCCCAAGGTAGAAGAAGATGTTCTGACTGTGTGTCCTGGCAAAGACACACAATACGTTGCAATACAGATTGCTTTGTTTACTTTAGGGAAATGGAGACAGAAGTGACAGTTTCTTCAGTTTCCCCCAAAGAAAGCTTTGTTGACAACCATCATCTCACATGATGCCAACTTAATTTCAACCCTTCATTACCCAGCTTGTGGGTGGGAAACCTCAGTTCTATGGGCCGAATATGCATTTCTATCAAACCCCCAAGACTATCCCCAGGTCATGCCCATCCTCAGGCTATCCTCCCTCACCCCAGGGCCACAACTCTTACAAGTTTTGCTTTACAGCCTTCTCAAGTTCTTTAGCCTGGCTGGAATGTGTTTTTGAACTCTGATAATGCATCTTGCTTGCAAGAATTGAGTAGGACAATAGGTGTACATGTGTATGGAATCCTGTACTGAATTCAACAGTGTGTTGTTGACAAGTAGCCTACTGTAAACAGGCCAGAGCCACATCTATTGCTTCAGCCACTTTTCCCTCTGACCCCTCCCACCACTGGAATGTTGTCCCCAGAAAATTGTCTATGAGTGAACGTGGTCCTTTTAGTCCCATTTCCCTTCTGGTTTCCTGTTAAGGCAGAATGGGATACAGGCATCCATTGCCATGAAGACCCTTCCATCTTGCTAATGTAGATACTGTATTAATATTGTGCAGTTTGAAGAGACTGGTTGCATGAAAACTGAGTCCTTTTCAGGAAAAACAACAACATTGTCAAGGTCTGTAAGTCACTGGCGGAGGATGAGGAGTGCGGGTGGGAGCGCACCGCCCCCGGCAGCATGATCCTGGTGCACCATGCCAGTGCACCATGCCACCAAGATGCACACCACGCCCCCGGAATACACGCCAGCCCCGCCCCCGCCTGCTCTCCACCCCCTGGTGCCAGAGCATGAAGCTCCGCCATTGCCGTAATTGTTATTAAAACTTTACTTGCAGCACTTTCTTCAAAACAAAACAGAAACATCAAATGATACATCCAAATATTTTCTTAAGACATATACCAGTCCAAGGCATAGGCTCAGCATCTTACAAAATATGAAATTCACCAGACCGAGAAGCAGAGGGCTGCCTCTCCCCACCGCCTGCATCATTTACCTGGACATTCTTACTCTCATCATAGCTGTCAAGTTTTCCCTATTCTCGCGAGGAAGCCTATTCAGCATAAGGGAATTTCCCTTTTTTTAAAAAAGGAGAAATTGACAGCTATGACTCTCATAGTCTGAGAACAAAGACCCTTCAAAATGGTGATTTACAATTCATTACCTTAATCATCTGATCTAAGGTTAAACACTCACATGTTAGCTAGCAGAAAACAACATTGGTTAATTATCAACTCAGTTAAAGTTCAGGGGTCCTTTTTTTTGCTTTTAATTTAGCTTCAGTGGAGTCTTCCAATCAAACCCTTTCACCAATACACATAGCCATTCCCACTGCAGTGTGAATTAAACCAATAATACTGAGCACTTGTTCCCCTCTGCCATCTCTGCTTTCCTCACCCATCATTATCATAATGGTGCCAGTAATATGAAGTGGCTCTTCCAACAGCAGTTGTGTGTCCTTGCTGAAGAGCTACTACAGTGGTACCTCTGGTTAAGAACTTAATTCGTTCCGGAGGTCCGTTCTTAACCTGAAACTGTTCTTAACCTGAAGCACCACTTTAGCTAATGGGGCCTCCTGCTGCCACCGTACCGCCGGAGCATGATTTATGTTCTCATCCTGAAGCAAATTTCTTAACCTGAGGTACTATTTCTGGGTTAGCAGAGTTTGTAACCTGAAGGGTTTGTAATCTGAAGCGTTTGTAACCTGAGGTACCACTGTAATTTAGATCTTGCAAGTTGGGCCTCAAAGAAGAGAAGGTTAAGGGGTCATATGATAGCCATGTTCAAATATATAAAAGGATGTCATATAGAGGAGGGAGAAAGGTTGTTTTCTGCTGCTCCAGAGAAGCGGACACGGAGCAATGGATTCAAACTACAAGAAAGAAGATTCCACCTAAACATTAGAAAGAACTTCCTGACAGTAAGAGCTGTTCGGCAGTGGAATTTGCTACCAAGGAGTGTGGTGGAGTCTCCTTCTTTGAAGGTCTTTAAGCAGAGGCTTGACAGGCATATGTCAAGAATGCTTTGGTGGTGTTTCCTGCTTGGCAGGGGGTTGGACTGGATGGCCCTTGTGGTCTCTTCCAACTCTATGATTCTATGATTCAATTCTCCAAGAGAGTTTATGTGCAATATTTCTGGTGAACATTTGCCAAGATGTATGGAAGGTTTAGTAAGGGCAAATAAGCTTGCCTGAAATATTGTTTGCTTGCTACAATGTTCAGCTACAGGAGGCTGCTGGATGTGTCACATTAGCTAACTGGTGTTGGAACACCATGACCCTTCCTCAATGTTTCCTCATTCAAGCATTAAGAGGGTGCCACAAAACTGTCCCCTAGTGGCATAGCCAGTGCTGTGACAGTGCAGAAGTGGTGGGTGGGAGGAAGGAAGGAAAACAGACGGAGTATGCATGCACATTCAACTGCCCAATGACGCCCACATCACCCAAGAGAGTGCAGCTGCAGACATAAGAAAAGAAGAGTTGTTCTGTTGTCTGGAGAGGTCACTTCCTGGTTCACCTGGAGATGCTGTTTTCAATGGAACCCAGTGACAAAAGTACACAGCTGTATTGAGGCAGCACCATGTGCTGATAGTTTTCACCACCAACAATTTTGTGACCGGGGCAACCGCCCCTCTGCCCCCCCCCCATATTGTATGCCATTGTTTTCCCCAGTTAAGAGCTAGAGAAATGACACAAAACCTACTGGCAATCCTCAGTTATCTCCCCTTCCTTAGTCAGCATTTAAATTGCACCTTGATCACTGCATTACCTCTCTTGACATTGCTTAAGTGCCTTACTTCCTGTGCCTCACCCAGGAACTGTGCAAACCATACCTGCAATAGCTTACTAACACAGACTCTCTTGTTTTGCAGACCTACAAATACAGTCATACCTCTGGTTATGTTCGCTGCGGGTTGCGTACATCACGGGATATGAACGCGCCGAACCCAGAAGTACTGCAACGGGTTACTTACGGGTTCGGCGATTCATGCATGCACTGAGGCACCGAATGACATCACGCGCATGCGAAGAGGTGCCAGATTGCATGGCGAGCATGCACAGATTCAGCGCTTCAGGTTGCGCACTGCTCAGGTTGCAAACGGGGCTCCGGAACAGATCCCGTTCACATCCAGAGGTACCACTGTAGTGAAGTTGAAATAACCCTCAAAGCCGCTGAATGGCATTCTTCATCTTTTGAAGGCCTTGTCCACAGTGAATCAGTTCACCGTGCACCCAGTGATAATTAGAGCAACTTATTTAAAACTTACGACCTAATTAGTGATTTTAATGGTCATTAATTACACAAAGAGCAACAAAGCCGTAACAGCTTCCAAGTGACCGCCTTCCAATGAAAGGTTCAGGTATTTATCTGGGCCTGTAAAGAAAAGAGGCTAGCTAGCTTAACATCTAATTAAACCAAATTGTCCCCAGTAATTATAAGCAATGTGATTTTATTTATCTGGTTTAATTGCCAGGGCCTTTAAACAGTCTTTGACCTGGCATAGTGGCAGAGAGGACAGAGGGGAGATTAAAAAGCTATCCATGAATGTGGAGAGAGATGGAGAATTATAGACTCTGGTGCCAAGAGGTGACGGGAATCAAGGAGGTGAACGGAAAGGAAAGATTTCCCCAAGAGGTGGAATTGATAAAGGAAAGGCATTTTTGCCTAAATAGAACCTGCCCTACACATGAGCTAGAATGAGTTGGGATTGGAGTGGTAGAATACTAGGGAGATAGAGTGGACTGTACCGTTTCAGACTGCAAGTGAGTGGTGATCTATTTTACCAAATCAATAACTTCTCCTTTGAAGCTGAAAATTAGCACACTACATAGGGCGGGAGCCACCAAACTTTTTATGCTCAAGGACATTGAAGGACATAGACCAAGGACATTCCCAGCTCAACCTGGTAATACTGGGAGTTGAATCTGGAACATTCTGCAAGCAAATGAGATCACCACTGTGGGGTGACACCCACTGAGTTGCTGTTTGGTGGCAAGGGGAAAAAAAGAAGATATAAAAACCAAATTCCCTGAATGCCAAGTTGGGACAAGTACTCTTTAGTGAGAGAACCCCAGCAGAGATTTAAAAATCACAAAATATGCAGCAAGGTAAAACATGGAAAAATAGGCTGTTGGAAACCTTAAAGAGGAACCAGCAGACCCTTTGTTTAATTTCCAAGCAAAGGGTCTGCTGGTTTCTCTTTAAGGTTTCTAGACTCAAAAGAGAGCAGGGCAATTAAAGGCACAGAAGTCCTGTCCTCTATTGAGTCTGGCAACCCTAGAGGTGGCTGGGGCCCCCAAAGTTTTTTTTTTTTTAACCACTTTAAAGTTCAATTTATTTTCATATATGAACAACCAAACATCCATTTTATTTCAAGAATTTTTTAAAAAACACACAATAAAAATAATTCACCAACTTTAAAATCCTGCCTGAAGACTAAGATTTCAGGCATTAATTAAGTAAACTTCGGCTTCTGTTACCAATCCTTTTCGCAAGAGCAGAAATAAGGCATTAGTAAACTGAAATGTTTTTTGCTCTTAATTGGGGTAGTAAGTCTAGTGCAAGATTAAGGGCAGTGTATATTGTGCTGGCATGGGGTGGGGTCTGCTGGGGACCCAGGTGGCGCTGTGGGTTAAACCACAGAGTCTAGGGCTTGCTGATCAGAAGGTCGGCGGTTCGAATCCCTGCAACGGGGTGAGCTCCCGTTGCTCGGCCCCAGCTCCTGCCCACCTAGCAGTTCGAAAGCACATCAAAGTGCAAGTAGATAAATAGGGACTGCTCCGGCGGGAAGGTAAACAGCGTTTCCGTGCGCTGCTCTGGTTCGCCAGAAGCAGCTTTGTCATGCTGGCCACATGACCTGGAAGCTGTCTGCGGACAAACGCTGGCTCCCTCGGCCTATAGAGTGAGATGAGCGCCACGACCCCAGAGTCGGACACGACTGGACCTGATGGTCAGGAGCCCCTTTACCTTTATATTGTGCTGGCATGGGGTGGGGTCTGCTGGGGTATCCTCAGTGGGCCTCCTTCACCTACAAAAGAAGGAGCTGTGAAGAAGGGGAATTGTCTTCTACAGTCTCTTTCTAAAGAGTCCCATGCAGTGCATTGTTTGTCTACTTAGGGGACCCAGCAAATGCTCAGTCCTATCATTCTCTGAAGTTTCTGCAAGATCCCTGCATTTTTTGCCTTCAGAGCATCATTGGCTGAAAACCATATGAAGACAGAACTAATAATGTTGCAGAACTCTGTTGCAGTCCTGTTTCAGCATGGTCAATACTTATCTGTATATGGGGGGAGGAATAATTTCAGTTACTGTACAGTCAACTGCACCCAGTGAGTGACCCTTTAACTCGCAAATATTGGACAGGACAACACAGGCTGTTACTACAGTACCACAATATCATCAGCAACTGGGAGTGCCCATGTGAGACAATGCCATCATCCCTTAAGGCAATCAAATCCTGCATCTATGAAAATTGCAGCTGAATAGCTCGTGAGCATTGCCATTCAAATAGCATATGTGCATCCCATCCTGTGACTGATTATGCAGGATGGGTCTTACTCCCCCCCCCATATTTTATTCAAATTGGCATCCCTGCTCTCAGTGATTCAATGCGTGGGAATCAATGCATGGGAAGTTTTGGTGTGATCAGATGCTGAGTGATGTGCTTTCACTCAGGTATGCATCAACGCTAACAATAACCAATTGTTATTACTATCTCTCACCTTGGTCTGATTGTTTATCTACCACTAGGTGCAGAGGATTCTGCTTTATAGTGAAACATATTATTGGTCCCTCTTGCTCACTAGTGTCTACAACATGGGTGGGAATCCTGTGGAGCACTAGATGTTGATGGACTTCAACTTCCATTGGGCATGTTGGATGAGGCTGGTGGGGATTGTTGTGCTATGACATTTGGAGGGCCAGAAGTTCCCCATTCCTAGTGTATGCTGGCGGTGGCTCTCCAGAATTCCCAAGCCTAGTTGTAGATGCCAGGGATTTAGCTTGGGGTGTTCTGCATGCAAAGCAGATGTTTTACAACTGAGCAACAGACCTCCCTTGAACTGCCTTCAGAAAGGTTGTATCTCTTTGTTGAATAGCAGGTAACTTTGGCAAACTCCCTAAGGGGCAATGAATCAGTGTGTTGCCATTAACGACACTCTCCTTGTCACTTGTTACCTTTTTGCAAAAAGTCTGTATCACATTGATAAATGGTCCATTTGGGTTCAGGCTGTGCTTTATCATCAGCACATTTTCATGACTGACCAACTTAATCAACCCAAGACTTTTCAACTGTCTATGCAAGGAAGCTGGATTAGAATATTAAACTGTATTGTTTCCACCCTCATCCTCTGTGACTTCACAAGCAACAAGTCTCATGGTCCATCTCCAGAAGAAAACAGCAAGCCAGGCTCTGAGACTTGATCTACACCATGCAACAGCATACCCACCAATATTGGTCAGATGAAAATATTGACATTTTTCACACCTCTGCAACTGAGCCTCTTAAAAAAAACAACCCCATTTTTGTCCCCCCCCCATGGTGGCGGCAGCCTCTCCTCCTCCTCACCTGCTCTCTAGCAGCTGCTACAAGCTGCCCATGGGAGGAAGCCAACAGCAGCAGCCATGGAGAGGCAATTCGATGCTCCTTCAGAGTTGCCACTGCCACAAATATTGCTGCTCAGGACAAGCGCTGGCTCATCCCCCTCCCTGAGCTCACTGATGTAGGAAATAGGGACATTCCACTATCAAATCAGAAGCTGGGATGGCTTCTATAATTCTGTGACTGACTCTGGAATAGGGATACTGGGAGAGTATGCAACAGAATGAGGTGGTCGGACAGACTTCTGGTTCTAGGCTATAGCATTACTTTCTGGTGTGTTTGACTTTTAGTTGTGGAAGGATACTATAATACAGTGGTTAGGGGAATGGTGTTCCATGTTCCCAAGCCTTCCGGGCCAACAATATGAAGTGATATGGTCCACCCTTCCTGCTCGGGATTGGACCATGTCATTCTGCTGCATGTATAGTTCAATCTTGTTGAAGATTATAAAGTATCCCTCATCGACAAACAGACAAGAAAGGTGTTGTTAGAGCCACCAGCTACTTTCCCCTCCTTCCCTATCTAAACAGAATCAGACTTCAAAATGACCTTAACAGATTGGAGAATTGGGCACAAGCTAACAAAATGAATTTCAATAGGGACAAATGTCAGGTTCTGCGCTTAGGCAGGAAGAATCAGATGCACAAATAAAAGATGAGGGACACCTTGCTTACTAGCAGTACATGTGAAAAGGATCTAGGGGTCATAGTAGACCACAAGCTTAACATGAGTCAACAGTGTAATGCAGCAGCAAAAAAAGCCAATGCTATTCTAGGGTGCATAAACAGAAGCATAGCATCCAGATCAAGGGATGTAATAATTTTTTAAAAAAGGTAAATGACCCCTGGACAATTAAGTCCAGTCAAAGGTGGCTTTGCGGTGCGACACTCATCTCGTTTCAATCTGAGGGAGCCTGCATTTGTCCGCAGACAGCTTTCTGGATCATGTCACCAGCATGACTAAACTGCTTCTGGCACAATGAAACACCATGATGGAAGCCAGAGCACACAGAAACACCATTTACCTTCCTGCCACAGCAGCACCTATTTATCTACTTACACTGGTGTGCTTTCAAAGTGCTAGGTTGGCAGAAGCTGGAACACAGCAATGGGAGCTCACCCCACCACACAGATTTGAACTACTGACTTTTCGATCAGCAAGCCCAAGAGGCTCAGTGGTTTAGACCACAGCATTATCCGCGTCCCTTCAAGGAAGTAATAGTACTACTCTGTTATGCCTTGGTTAGACCACTCCTGGAATATTGTGTCCAATTCTGGGCACTACAATTTAAGAAGGATGTTGACAATTTGGAACATGTTCAGAGGAGGACAACCAAGATGATCAAAGGTCTGAAAACCAAGCCTTAAGAGGAGTGGTTGAAGAAGCTGGGTATGTTTAGTCTGACAAAGAGAAGACTGAGAGGAGGTATGATAGCCATCTTCAAATATCTGAAGGGTGGTCACATGAAAGAAGGAACAAGCTTATTTTCTCCTGCTCTGGAGGGTGGGACTCAAACCAATGGCTTCAGTTACAAGGAAGGAGACTAAACATACCAGGAAAAACTTTCTAACAGTAAGAGCTGTTCGGCAGTGAATGGTCTCCCTCGGGAGGTTGTGGATTCTCCTTTCTTGAAGGATTTTAAGCAAAGGTTGGATGACTATCTGCCATGGATGCTTTAGCTGAGATTCCCTGCATTGCAGGAGGTTTGAATGGATGACCATTTGGGTCCCTTCCAACTCTACGATTCTATGATTCTACCTGTCAAGTTACATCACCCCATCACTCCATAAGGCCTCTCAAAAGCAACGGTCTGATCTGCCTTCTAACTATCTCATAAATGTAGTGAATACTTCCTGTAGTCACCTCTTCTTTCTCATGGATCATGGGATGGACTGGTAGTCACCATCTGGAAAGTCTATTTCTTTGTTAACAGTGGCTTGGTGGCCATTGCTCCTCCTTTCTCTTGACACAGCAGCTGTGCTGGCAGTAAATTTGAACTGCCTTTGTTTTTCAAAGGGTCAGCTGACCCCACCGTCTGGAGAGTGATGGAGAGCCCTTCGTCTTGTTATGAGGAGCCACCATTCCCCTGTGTTATGGGGAGATTGCTCAGAACTGAGTCAATGCTGTTTTTATGGTTCAGTACCACAAAGCAATTAACGGAGAGTGAGTGAGCTTTCCCAACCTTTTCTAAAAACCGTGGCTGTTTATCAATGTGTCAGGCTGCTGGCAGATTCAAGAAATCTAAATTTAACAGGTGACTGGTTTTGTCATGCCTGAGTGCAGCCAATGGATCTTCCGGATATAGAGTCCCAACCAGACAATCAGAGCCAATAGAACAACAAGCTGTTGAGGAGAAGGAATGAATGGCGTTAGCTGGAGAGTTAGCTGTGGTATATATATATACTGGTATATATGCTTAATGGCTTTTGCAATTGATTTCAGCAGCAGCCCTTTTTCGATTACTGATTCCTGGTCTGCCACTGCACTGGAAAAAAATGGCTGCATCAAATAATAAGACTCAGGCCCACTATGTTTAACATTTGCACCAAACACCTAACTCAACATTTCTCAAACTTTTTTGAACTGACCCCCTACTACTAAATTTTCTCTATATCCCAAGCCCTCTAACCCACCACTAACCACTTCTGCAGAACACAACATTATTGCACACAGTGTGTGTATGCATCCCATTTCTCCTTTGTGGGGAGGATCTGTCAGGACCATTCTCAGAACCCTCAGAACCAGAATAGTCTTGCCTCTCTCCTCTGATTGCAAATCCCAAGACAGCAGAATAGGGCAAAGGTGCCTTTAACAGCCAACCAGCTCCTCTGGGCTTACTGCACTATAGTCCTGCCAAAATATATAAGACTTCAATTGGAGCTAGGTACCTGCTTACATGGGACGCGGGTGGCACTGTGGGTTAAACCACAGAGCCTAATAATAATAATAATAATAATAATAATAATAATAATAATAATAATTTATTTATACCCCGCCCATCTGGCCGGGTTCCCCCAGCCACTCTGGGCGGCTTCCAACAAAATATTAAAATACAGAAATCCATCAAACATTAAAAGCTTCCCTAAACAGGGCTGCTTTAAAAGCCTAGGGCTTGCTGATCAGAAGGTTGGTGGTTCGAATCCCTAGAACGGGGTGAGCTTCCGCTGCTCGGTCCCAGCTCCTGCCAACCTAGAAATTCGAAAGCATGTCCAAGTGCAAGTAGATAAATAGGTACCGCTACAGCAGGAAGGTAAACGGTGTTTCCGTGTGCTGCTCTGGTTCGCCAGAAGCGGCTTTGTCATGCTGGCCACATGACCCGGAAGCTGTCTGCGGACAAACGCTGGCTCCCTCGGCCTATAGAGTGAGATGAGCGCCGCAACCCTAGAGTTGGACACGACTGGACCTGATGGTCAGGGGCCCCTTTACCTTTACCTGCTTACATTATCATAGAAGAATTCTGGGAGACTTCCAAGGTCCTATAAGCACTCTGGGTCTTTAAACTCTTGAACCAACACTGCTGGATTTTCCCTGTGAGTCTCAAGCTTGACCTTGATCTTGGATGGAGCTCTCAAGTCAAGTGACCTTCCATGCATACAACCAAACCCTTCTCTCTGTATTGTCAAAAGTGAACAGTAAAACAACAACAAAAGCCCTTCCGTGTAGACACTAGGATGTTAGGGAGAAGGGATCCAGTTGGCTTTCTCCATACCATGCTGGAAGAGTGTATTTACATGTCAGTTTGTGAATTATTTTTATTAAAGCATTTTCATGCAAATTCCTCCCAGCATGCCCACTTTTTTTGCAAAGCAAATTCCCCAAACATAATTTATTTTTTCATATGCTTTTTTCATGTATACAGTGGTACCTCAGTTTATGAACACAATTGGTTCCGGAAGTCTGTTCATGAACTGAAGCGTTCATAAACTGAAGCGAACTTTCCCATTGAAAGTAATGGAAAGTGGATTAATCTTTTCCAGACGGTCCGCAGAGTACTTAAACTGAAGCGTTCATAAACTGAAGCAAACTTTCCCATTGAAAGTAATGGAAAGTGGATTAATCTGTTCCAGACGGGTCCGCAGAGTACTCAACCTGAAGCGTACTTAACCTGAAGCATGGGTGTAATTGGTTCTGGAAGTCTGTTCATAAACTGAAGCGTTCATAAACTGAAGCGAACTTTCCCATTGAAAGTGATGGAAAGTGAATTAATCCGTTCCAGATGGCTCCGCGGCGTTCGTAAACTGAAAATTCGTAAACTGAGGTGTTCATAAACCGAGGTTCCACTGTATATGTATTTTTATGTACACTTTAGTTGTGCATATTGCCTTGCTGGAGAACTGCACTGAAAAATTTAAAGAAGTGCAAATTTTGAAGGATAGTTGTGCTTTGGAAAGTGTGAGTTAGACAATTTTGCCTTGAATTGAATTTCTCCTTCATGAAGTGCTACTGGAAGGGAGTATTGGCAACACATCTCAAAAGCACTTGCTTACCCACAGGTCTCTCTGGGACCTAACCAACTGGTGTTTGTGTGTGTGTGTGTGAGAGAGAGAGACTATGTAAGTTTCCTGTCACCCAAGAGTTAAATTTATGCTTTCCTTGTTTTCAAGCTCCAGTTCATTTTTGCCCATTGACCTGTTCCATAGTTTAGAACCAGCTGCAAAAAACAGCTGTCATTCTCTGTTACTTTGCCAGCCATATTCTTAAGGCAGTCATCAAAGTCTGGCAGTGACTGAAAGCAATTCAATTAGGTATGACGGTCAAACCAGAAAGAAGAGGGGGGGGGTCATATTAAATCTTTCCAGTTCTCTCTCAGTTTAAGGCTTACATGGAGAAGAGAGGCAGAGTGCCCCAATTTAAACATGGGAGGATTTTGCTATGGGGTTGGGGGGTGCACTTTATTTCAAGGGCACATCAAGGGAGGGGGACCAAACATCTGGGAGAAGCAGGAAACGTCTGCCGGCTTTGCTGACCGCTATGTTGCCTCTTCAAGGCCTACAGAGAATTCTGACAGGATGCCTCCTCCCTCTGCTACTGCAATATGTTCTCACTAAAAGTAATAGTAGTAATTAATGCTCTTTCACTTTTAGTGTAGAGCCTGTTCTGATGTTGCCAAGTTGTCAGCAGCCTGGTGGGATTTCCCCCACACTTTCCATTCAGAAAGAGGAAAGGGAAAGGGGACCATGGAGAGCAGAAAACAGGCATGGGTGCATTTGAAGCTATTTCCTTCTCTCTCTCTCTTGCCAGCACCATGTGAGTGTGCAAACAGTTATAAAAATAAAGGTCAGCAAGATAATCTTGATAAATATTTAATAGTCACTGGTGGGGTTTTTTTTTAAATGTCTTCCTCATTGTTACAGATTGAGTGTCTAACGGTGGTGACACCTGGCACACGACGAGCTGAAAGCAATTACTTCAAAACTTGGATTGAAAGGGAGAGGAGGAGGAGGAGGGAGGGAGGGGAGGAGGCATTTGAGAGTAAGGGCGAGCCTGTGGAGCTTTTTCAACTCGAAGAAGATACTAAGGCCTTGGCTCTGTCCAATGCAGGGCTGTAGCTCATTGATTTCACAGCTGCTTTGCATGCAAAAGGTTCCAAGCTCAGTCCATAAAATGGGCAGGTAGGTCTTGGAAAGACTCCTGTCTGAAACCCCTAGGCAGGACTGTAGAAGCCTTTTCAGGCCAATGTCTCTATTCCCTGCAGACAACTTTCCAAGGGCTGCATTCCAGAGGTGGCCAGGGTCTGATATAAAAGCAAGCAGAGTAGCAAATGTGATTCTGACTCAAACCAGTGGATTCAAATGACAAGAAAGGAAATGCTGAGTAAACGTTAGGAAAATCTTTCTAACATTAAGAGCTGTTTGACTACCTTGGAAAGTGGTGGACTCTTCTTCGTTGGAGTTTTTTTTAAACAGAGTTGGGTGATCACCTGTCAAGGATTCTTTTGGTGTGATTCCTGCATTGCAAGAGATCGACTAGATGACCATTGGGGTTCCCTTCCAACTCTACAATTCTATGATTGTGTGATTCTATTATTTCAACAGTTATATATTTCAACATGATATATTCAAAGCATAAGATGGTGCTTCTTTTGTCTTTGTTTTTGGCCACATAGTATATTGTATGAGTCAGAATACTGTGTTTCTATCCCTATTTTACATATTTAGGAACTGTTCTGGACTTCTGCAAAACTAGGCTCAATATCTGCATATCACAGAGGGTTTGGCAATCCCTTCTGCCAATCCAGAAAATTAGGTTTTTAATGCATTTAGTTGTGTGTCTGGGTGTTCAGAATCATACCCAGACCAACCATGACAAGTGACTGGATATCCAATTCTTTATTGGTGAAGTGCTCAGTTACATCAGTTCCTAATGTGCAGGTGATATACAACATCACGCCCCACTAATGAGCTATCTAGGCAACGTCTGAACTGACCTGTGTCCTATCTTGGACGGTTGGAGCAACAGCCTAGCTCCACCCACTTCAAACCCCCTTGACTGACATGATGTGCTCAAACACCAGGCAACAATTGAGGAAGTGACCTATGGGATTCCAGAGACATGACTCTCTCTTGGAGTTCTGCGTGCTCTCATGGTCCTGGAACGTCCAACAGTTCTTCTCTTGTCTCCTTCCACCTGTCTCTGGCCACCCCATCTCTTGCTCCTAACCCCATTCCTCCACCACGGGCAGCTCCTGACCCCCTTATTCCTCCACTACTGACAGCTGCTGCACAGGTGGCACAGAAGAACTCCACAAATTACTGGCCCCTTTCCCCAGATCATCCTCCTCCCAACCTGTCTCCTCTCCCCACTCCTCAGGCTCCTGCCCGTTCCTGGCATTGGGGCAACTTACAGAAAAAAATTTGAGACAGAAAAAAATTAGTAACAGAGTCCTCCTCCACTGGAGGATTCCACCTAGATGTTGTTGATTCTATGCTTCTGAAATTGTTTCCTGCTCATATCATAGAATCATAGACTTGGTAGAGACCACAAGGGCCATCCAGTCCAACCCCCTGCCAAGCAGGAAACACCATCAAAGCATTCCTGACAGATGGCTGTCAAGCCTCTGCTTAAAGACCTCCAAAGAAGGAGACTCCAACACACTCCCTGGCAGCAAATTCCACTGTCGAACAGCTCTTGCTGTCAGGAAGTTCTTCCTAATGTTTAGGTGGAATCTTCTTTCTTGTAGCTTGAATCCCTTGCTCCTTGTCCGCTTCTCTGGAGCAACAGAAAACAACCTTTCTCCCTCCTCTATATGACATACTTTTATATATTTGAACATGGCTATCATAAACCCCTCAACCTTCTCTTCTCCAAGCTAAACATACCCAGCTCCCTAAGCCGTTCCTCATAAGGCATTGTTTCCAGGCCTTGGACCATTTTGGTTGCCCTCCTCTGGACACGTTCCAGCTTGTCAGTATCCTTCTTGAACTGTGGTGCCCAGAACTGGACACAGTATTCCAGGTGAGGTCTGACCAGAGCAGAATACTATTACTTCCCTTGATCTGGATGCTATACTCCTATTGATGCAGCCCAGAATTGCATTGGCTTTTTTAGCTGCTGCATCACACTGTCGTCTCATGTCAAGTTTGTGGTCTACCAAGACTCCTAGATCCTTTTCACATGTACTGCTCTCAAGCCAGGTGTCACCCATCCTGTATTTGTGCATTTCATTTTTATTTTTTTTGCCCAAGTGTAGTACTTTACATTTCTCCCTGTTAAAATTCATCTTGTTTGCTTTGGCCCAGTTGTCTAATCTGTTAAGGTCATTTTGAAGTGTGATCCTGTCCTCTGGGGTATTAGCCACTCCTCCCAATTTGGTGCCATCTGCATATCATGGTGGCGCAGAACGAGAAACAGTACTTTGGAATCTTTTACAAAAAATAAAAATAAAGCAAGAGTTTGTTTTATTTTTTATTTTTATTCATTTGCAAAACAGCACACTAGTTCAGTGGTGTAATTCCACTGTCACTGCTGCTAATAACAGAAAAATGAAAAGCTTTCACCTAAAATAAATAAAAAATTAAAATATTTAAATGGCTTGTGTATAATTCTACTGTTTGATTGCTATCCAATTATATTGAATTAAAGCATCATCTGCTAATCCATGTAATGATATAATTTTTAATTTGGAGATTCCCTTAGTATTACGAAGTTGGTAATTTTTACAACTTGCCTTAAAGACACACGATCCAGGCAAGTCCCTAACCTAGAAGTTGTTTTACAACTTTTCCTGAGAGGTTCTCGATAATAAAGTTGTTTCAAACAATTCTTTATTTCTCTTGTCCAACCTTTGCTAGCCTGTTGCCCGTCAGATGTTTTGTTTTGCTTTTTTAAAAATAATAATAATAATTTACTAACAGTTTTCAACATAAAATACAATAAAAATCACACTAATCTGGAAAATAAAGATAAAAGGGAAGAATAGGGAAATGAAATGAAGAAGAAAATAAGAGAAGAACAAAAGGAAAGTATAAAGCTCTCTATCAGATTTATTAAAATGAAATCTTAACCCTTATTCCACACACAGAAGAGTGAACCTTCCCAGCTCTCACTTGGGAACTTCTCCTTCTTCCCCCCAGCCGCCCACTTTGGGAGATCCTCTCCTCCCTGCCCTTCACACAGGGGCCTTCATCTTCAATCTAGCACAGGGGTCAGCAAACTTTTTCAGCAGGGGGCCAGACTATTTTTTGGGGGGGGGGATGAACGAATTCCTATGCCCCACAAATAACCCAGAGATGCATTTTAAATAAAAGCACACATTCTACTCATGTAAAAACACACTAATTCCCGGACCGTCTGTGAGCCGGATTGAAAAGGCAATTGAGCCGGATCCAGCCCCCTGGCCTTAGTTTGCTGACCCATGATCTAGCACTTTCCTATGTGTATCTTCCTTAATCCAAGATAGAGAACTTCAAATTACAAAACAAAATGTAAATATAAATAATGAAAAAGGAAAGTCATAGAAAAGCAAGATAAAAAGAAACTAAAGAAAAATAAATAAGAAGGGCTTACAGTTCTCTGTCTGCCAATTACGTATGTAACAGTTATTCAAAATATTCAGACTGTGCACTCCAGGATAACATCTGGCTGTGCTACTGTCCAGCTATTTCTCCATCTGCTAGATGCTTCCCCCCCAGTCTTCATTACCAGTCTTTTTGCATTCACTCCCCCCAAAAAAAGTCCAATCAAAGCTCTTCAATTTTTATTATCATTAAATCATAGTCCTTTTTCAATCCAGTATGATGAGTTTCTCTCCAAGGGTTCAAACAAATCCCAACAGTGTGATAAAGGTAAAGGGACCCCTGACCATTAGGTCCAGTCGTGACCGACTCTGGGGTTGCGCGCTCATCTCGCATTATTGGCCGAGGGAGCCGGTGTATAGCTTCCAGGTCATGTGGCCAGCATGACAAAGCCGCTTCTGGCAAACCAGAGCAGCACATGGAAACGCCGTTTACCTTCCCGCTGTAGCGGTTCCTATTTATCTACTTGCATTTTGACGTGCTTTCGAACTGCTAGGTTGGCAGGAGCTGGGACCGAGCAACGGGAGCTCACCCCATCACAGGGATTCGAACCGCCAACCTTCTGATCAGCAAGCCCTAGGCTCAGTTGTTTAACCACAGCGCCACCTGGGTCCCCGCTTGATAGTCCATCATTATTTGTTATCTCTTCATTGATTCATACCCAAATCCATATATTCCAGTCCGATTTGCTGTTGGCCATGATTCTGTATTCTGGTTTAAAGTCAACCCCCCCTTTTTTCAATTCTTTCCCCAAATTGATCACCAAAATTTTGGGAGCTTCTTCTGTGTTTACTTTAGCTTGTACACAAGGGCACTTCTCTCTCAGCTTTACCATTTACAGTTGTTTATTAATGTTTCTGGTTATAATTCCATTCATTTATTCCAGAGGCACAACAGCATAATCTATGTGTTCTGCCATCTCTGGTTGTTTCTTTTCCAGCACCACAACAGCATCCTTTGTCTGATCAAATTCTCCAGACATCTATGTGGATGTCCATTCCATTCCAACATGCATTTTGACTTTACTTTTTCTGGTTCAAGCAGTTCTGGCTCAACATCCTTTTCCAAAGGTCCACTACATTCTTCAGTCTGATATTACTCCGATCCAATCTCCTTTAACATGCCACATACCCCAGCTCTTAATTCTATCAACTGCTTGTCTAGTAATTTTTACATAATACTGGCAATCAAAGAGATATTCAACCGTGTTTCTGCCATCTTGGGTTTCATTATTCTCCCTCTTGACAGGCTCCGCTTCCAGAAAAATGTGCTTGTTTCTTTAAATCAGCATTCCATTCTGACACCAATAACATTCAGTTTTGTTTTCCACATTAAACACAGCACAAAAATGATGGAGGCGGTAGACTCCTAAACCCCATTTGAATATACTGATCAATTACAAATCCCAAATGTAAGTAAGATGAGCAAGTAAAATCTAGCTGGGGCTGGTGGAAGTCATCATCCAAAACATCTAGAGGGGGTTCCGGGGAGGGAAATGGCAGACCAGCTGCTGACACGCCTGTCAGCAGAACAGAAAGACTGTTCCGCTATCTAAACAGCTTGTACCATCAGAAAGATCATCCTACTGTTTTGATGAACACCCCTTTCTTGTAATTTGAGCTTTTTTGGTTGGTACCTTCCCTACAGAGTAAGCAAAAATAAGGGATAGTGTGTGGAAATTAGACTGTAGTTCCCATTTGCAGAGTATGCGGAAGGCAGCCCTGGGTGTTTGACCCTTTAGTTCTCTTTTCTCTCCTATAAAAACTACGCAAGACACTCTCGGTTAAAGTTTCAAGAACATATAACTTTTACTTAATATACTTGCACTTTCAGATTAAATACATATATAAAGGCGAATGTTTATTTTTACATCCAGTATTTTACATAGATTAAACTGTTACAGACTAACACAGCCATCCCCAAACTTTGGCCCTCCAGATGTTTTGGGATACAGTTCCCATCATCCCTGACCACTGGTCCTGTTACCTAGGGATCATGGGAGTTGTAGGCCAAAACACCTGGAGGGCCGCAGTTTGGGGATGCCTGGACTAACATTTACAAATTGACATACTCTGACTCTGAGGCAGACAGCAGCACAACACAACATTCCTGCCGCTCTGACTGTTAAGACTCATAAAACTGTTGGTAACTGAACCAACTGAAATAACTTTCACAAAGTGTATGAGATCACAGGGTACTACAGCCCCTTTACATGTGCATTTTGGATGCTAACATCCAGCATGATGAACCTTATATTCCGGACCCAAATTCTTATCAGTCAGCCTTGCTAAGGCCTGTTGATCAGGGCTGATGGAGAGTCACCACAGGTTCCTCATCGCACACACGCACACACAGCCATGGATTCCCCATCCTTATTCTTAAATCATAAAAATAATGTAAGCTGAATAGCATTTCTACTAGCTGAATTTTGCATTCTCTCCTTGTTGCACTCGGCTCCTGCTTGCATAATTCCCATAAGCAACTGGTTGGCCACTGTGAGAACAGGATTCTGGAGTAGATGGGCCTTTGACCTGATCCAGCAGGATGGTTCTTATGTTCCTATGCCAAAGCATTTACCCCCAAACATTCCCCCTCCTCCCCCTCCTTGCTGAAGAAAGTCATTGGAGGTAGGGGAGAAAGGCCGTGATTGAATCGGCATCTGTGGCTCCCCAGAGCTTGCTGCCTCTTCACTTATTGAATTAGGATAAATTGGAACTTTCATAAATTGTGATATAAATCATTATCTCAAGTTAGCAGATGCAGTCTCACCAGGGTAGAACTCTGTTAATAACTCTGCCGGATTAGGAGTGATTGGTACAATTTAAACCTTGTTTCTCTCAGCTTGATCAGCCTCGTTGCAACGGTGGCAATTATCCCATTTCACTTTGAATAGCTCAGCATAGAGGAGCTGCCACCTCCCATCCATCCATCTTAATGAAGCCACCTCTGAGTCTATTCCCACCTTTTGCCAAATACATCTCTCCACCCCATTTCCCCAGTCCAATCAAAACCCATCACTTCCTAAACTTAAAAAAACCCAGAAACAAAACCAGCCCTTGACTTAAGCTACCGCTAAGTGGCTGTGATGTCAAGAATCTTCAGCCATTTGGCCACAGCCCCACTGACACCTTGGTCTCCTTTATTTAATAGCATCATTTACCATTTTTGGCAGACTTCCGGTTGAGGAAATTAGATGAGAAAACAGAAATAAGCCACCAGAGTTCATTGAGCAGAATCTGATGAATGCATTACTCGGGTTGCTTTGAGTAATATACTCAATGAATTATTATTATTATCATGTGTTTTTTTTTTTTTTTGCAGGAACTGCTCATGACTATTCTGATTAATTCAGCGAAGGTCTTCTGCATACATAGCTTTACCCCAAGCGAGTTGCTGTCTTGCTGTCTCTCTGGGTGTTATATTGGAGCTTCTGCGCAGTCACTCACTGGCAGTTAGTGAAGTACCTCCAAAACACTGCTTAGATTATATTTTCCAGTAGGAAGGGCTATAGCTCAGTGGTAAAGCACCAGCTTTGCATGTCCTGAATTCAGTCCCTTGTCATCTCAGGTAGCAGGTAGTGAAGAGCTACTGTCATAAACAGTGGACTTGAGATGGATAACCTGTGGTCTACCAGATGCTACTGGACTACAACTGCCACCATCCCTTACCATTGTCCATACTGGCTGGTGCTGATATGGACTGGATGCAAACAACATTTGGAGAGCGACTGCTAGATTTTGTGGAAGCCTTGGCCCCCATGGCCCTCCACACTTGGTGCCCTTGCTAGCAACTGTCCTCTCTGCAGCCCTGCTGGTTTTATCGTGCCCCCCCACCCCCCCGAGCATCACCAGCCTTGCCTTCTGCCTAGGTCTTGAGATCCTGCAAGCAGATTTGGGAAAACACAGACAGGCAGACAGGCATCGTGTTGAGCAAGCACCGCCACAAAAGGCATCTGTCACAACATGTCACCTGCTGTGTTCCATGAGTCTCTAGCCAAAGCTACTAATCACACATGTCCCCATTGGAGAATGCAAGGGCAGCTTGTTTTGGCAGCAATGGGAAGAGCATGCCTTGAAATGTGTGCACGTGCACTGAAAGAAGAGCAGAAATCATGAGCTTCCACCTTCTACCTTCCAAGCAAGTTGGGATGGTGGCGATTGAGCAGGCAGGTGAGCCACTTAAGAGAGAGCAGAAGCAAACCTGTGACTTTCTTTTCCTTTTGGAACATTTCTGCCATTGATCTTTCTCTCCACCATTCGCCCCCCGGTGATCTACACAGAGCTGTGCCTGTGCAAACCGTTTGTATATCATGCAAGAGAGAAGCTGTCATGACAGCCAACCATAGCTTGCTCTGGCTGCTGAATGGCACTTCAGAAGGGAGACCGCTGTTCCCAGCCATGGCTTCCATTTATCCCACTCAGAGATACAGGCTTTGATTATGGCAAAGGGGAGACAGATGGGGTTTTTATTTGTCTTTGGAGGAAGCAAGGAGGAGAAAAGCAAGTATCTATGGCCGCTCAGAATCCAGAAGCAGATGCTTCCAAATGAATGCATCAATGCAGCACTTTGCTGACTAGAAGGCAAACTGAGCCAGGTGAAATGAGGCAAGGCTGAACCATCTTCTTGTGGCAGATATTAATATTCTGCAGTTTGACACGACTGGAAGCATAAGAATTGACTCCTTTTGGAATAAATCATTGTCCAAACTTTTACAGGCAGAACTCTTAAAAATAAAATAGAATACATCAAATGATACATCCAAAATATCAATACAATTTCCAGCACCAATACAATGCCCAGCACAAACTCACCATCTTAGAAAATATGGAATAATCCAAATATACCTAAATGCAAAGGTCTCTCTCTCTCTCTCTCCAGCCTGCTCCAAGCCTCCAGGCTGTTGGCTCTCGCTTCAGGAGAGCTCCTTTTTACATCTTCACTCCATTGAATTTTGGGGGAAAGACTCAAAGGCAACTCCCTTCAAAATGGAGATTTTGCAACTCAATACCTCTCACATGATCTAAGGTTACAGCACACACGTTTGCTACCAGAGAACAACAATCAGTTAGTCATTAACTTAGCAAGAGCTCAAACTGCTCTCTTTGCTTTCAATATAGGCTCATGGGAAAAAACCATGCTAAACCTTCTAAAATATACATTCTACCATTTTTAACTTCTATGTCAATTAAACCATTATACTGGATACTTCTGATCTCTCCACACACCCCACCATCTTTCTCCTTGACATGGCCTTGAATTCTCCCTTTTCCTTATCAAAGAAGATGTCTTCTTCTGGGTCTTGTTTAGTCCTCACACTAAAGGGTGTATGAATGTATCTAGAAACTAGCTTGCTCAAGAAAGGTAAAATTTATATTTGCTATCCTGTTTCTGGCCCCAGCTACTATTGGTATGTGGTCCTCATGAGGTCTCCCCAAAGGGAATGTCACCCTTTGGCTGAAAAAGGTTTCCCATCCCTGTTCTTTGTGAATATTATTATTATTATTATTATTATTATTATTATTATTATTATTATTATTACCACCCAGCCAATCTGGCTTGGTTTCCCCAGCCAACAGAATACTAAAAACACGATAAAACATCAAACATTAAAAACTTCCCTAAACAGGGCTGCCTTTAGATGTCTTCTAAAAGTCAGATAGTTGTTTATTTCCTTGACATTTGATGGGAGGATATTCTACAGGGCAGGTGGCACTGCTGAGAATGCCCTCTGCCTGGTTCCCTGTAACCTCACTTCTCGCAGTGAGGGAACCACCAGAAAGCCCTTGGAGCTGGATCACAGTGTCCAGGTGGAACAATGTGGGTAGATGCTCCTTCAGGTATACTTAGCGAAAGTGATATATGCATGTTGAAGTGAAGTTACATTGGAAAATATTCAAATTGGAAGTAGGAAGTATTATCTCCACTCCAGCCTTCTAAAACTAGCTATTGTTTTTGAAGACTAGGAAGCAAAAGGGCAAGGGGACATATCCCTCCTTTAATTTGACTATACCTGGTCCAGGTCAACACAGTATTTCAGAATCTCAGTTTTGAGACAAAATTTAGATTTAATTGCCGTACTCCATTCCCAAGTGATTCTGTATTCACTAGTGGAGACCTCACTGTTACATTTTGATCATTTCAGAGTTCATGAATGGTGTCACCACAGGACCCCATGATCTCTTAGACCACTCTTCTGATGGAAGACAGCAGCTCAGAGTAAAGTATGAACCAAGAACTATCAGAGTGACTCAGATTTTAGAAACCCAGAAATAGCATATGAACAATAGTAAAGGTAACCAACATGGTGCCCTCCAGATTCTGCTGGGCTATGGCTCCCATCAGCTCATTAGCGTAGCCATTGATTAGGGAGAACAGTTGTGGCTAATGGCCATTGGGACTGGTAGGGGCCAAGACAGGGAGCCCAGTAGTAGTTGGAGCCAGAGCCAAAGACAGACTGAGCCTACTAATTCAAGTTTTATCCCCATCTTTTCCCCTGCTTAGTTCTACAAGAGGCAATGCTAAGACTAAGGAGGAGGAAACAGATAGGCAGTGCTACCAGTCTGAATTGGCTTTAAGTAAGAGAGCTGGAAGGTGGGGGCTTGCTGTGAGCACCCCACGTTTGGTGGGGCAGTGTCCCACTTGCCCAAATGGATCAACCTCCATTATTAGGGTTGATGGGAGTTGTTGTTGTTGTTGTTGTTGTTGTTGTTGTTACTACTACTATTAGTGTGTATATGTGTGTATATGTAAAAGGTAAAGGACTCCTGGATTGTTAAGTGCAGTCAAAGGAGACTATGGGGGTGTGGCACTCAGGGCCGTCTTAAGCAGATCTGGCGCCCCGCCCCGTTTCCCAGTCTGACGGGCGGGCGCAGTGCGCAGCGCGGCTGCTGCACGCACAACTGCATGGCGCCCCCCTGACGGGTGGGCGCCCTGGCACCCCGTGCCACCCAGCCTGGCCGTAGAGCCGGCCCTGGTGGCACTCATCCTGCTTTCAGGCCAAGGGAGCCACCGTTTGTCCACAGACAGCTTTCCTGGCCATGTGAACAGCATGACTAAGCTGCTTCTGGCAAAACAGAACACTGTGATGGAAGCCAGAGCACACATAAAGGCTGTTTACCTTCCCACCACAGCGGTATATTTATCTACTTGCACTGGTGTGCTTTCAAACTGCTAGGTTGGCAGAAGCTGGGACAGAGCAATGGGAGCTCACCACCATCGCAGGTATTCAAACCACTGACCTTCTGATTGGCAAGCCCAAGAGGCTCAGTGGTTTGGACCACAGCACCACACACATCCTTTTACCTTTTACACACACACACACACACACACACACACACACACACACACACTGAGGAAGGAAGGAAGGAAGGAAGGAAGGAAGGAAGGAAGGAAGGAAGGAAGGAAGGAAGGAAGGAAGGAAGGAAGGAAGGAAGGAAGGAACATTGCTAGCTCACATTGGCATCAATTCAAATATAAACTTATAAATTAATATAAGCAGCCCATGTGTCCTAATAGCCATCTAAATGAGATTAGCAATTATAAGCCATGCCATAAAACTGATTTATTATTACTGAATGCCTGTTTTTAATCTGTTTCCCCCTCCCCAGTAGTATTTTTTAGGTTGTAATCTCTGTTTTTATCATACTGTTTTATTATTTTTTCACGTTGCATTTTTGTACACTCCTTGAATATTTTTTAAAAATTTTAGCAATTTAAAAATGCTTTTTAAATAAATAAATAAATAAATACGGCTCTTTGTCTGAATTCAGATTCATAGGAACATGCTTAGAGCTGGATTGTGGCTCAGATGAATAGGAAGATTCCAAATGGATAGCTTTGAATCAGGTATTGCTAAATCTGTTTTTTAAACTGCTTTGAGGTTTCTTTTTTGTTTTGTTTTTTTACAATCAAATGGTATCTAAACCTTTAAAATAAATATAAATTAAAAAAAACTGTGTAGAGGTCAATTTTAATGCATCATTATGCGAATTAGTTTATTTCTCTTGGGTGAGAAAGAGAAAGAAAGCATTATGGCATTGGTTATTTATCCCTCCTTAGTTTACTCTGAAGGTTCACCAGCTAACCTATTTTTGTGCTCTGATATGCTGCCCTTTCAAATGGGACAACGCAGCCCTTTGGAAACTGGCTATACCATGGTGAATATAAAAAGCATAATGATACAAAACAGGGGTTGTTTCCAACCTGCTGCTGATTTTACCGCTAAAACCTGGAGTCATCCAATGAAACTGGATTCTAGATGTTTCCAAACAAACCAAGGGAACAACTTCTTCACAGTGTGTTTTGTTAAACTATGGAATACAACATATGGGAAGGCCACCAGCCAAGTGGCATTGTGTGAGCTCACAACACACATGTACTATGGAGGGAGGGAGGCGCTCAGGAGGTTGTGCACTTGGGGGTGTGTGGGGTGTGGAGGGTGAAGGAGCCCCCCTTGGCATGCCAGTACTCACCACTAACACTGCCAGAATGACCCTGCCCCTCACCAGAGCCAAGCAGGGTCACACTGCGCTGCCTGCCCATCCACACAGGGGGGAGCCCAGCCAGCCAACACTGGGAGAACCCAGTTGCACTGCACTGGGGGCACTTGCATGCAGGTGCCTGTTTCATGCCCCCTAAAAAATCCACCCCTGGGGCCATGGCCCCTCTACCCCTTCCATGCTACCGGTATGCCCATACACCTGCCTAGGGTGTAATCTAAACCAGCTTTGGGCCAGACTGGAGGATTGCATTGGACAGAGATGACCTTCTGCCCTGCCCAGCTGGCCTTTGCCTGCAGAGTGCTGCCAGAGGTCCTCATTCCAGCCACTAGAGCATCACTACTGGGGCATTCTGGGGACGGGGAGGGGCTGATCCAGCTCCACTGCCATTATGTGACAGCATTGGGCCAATTTCAACCCAACAGCTGTGCCCTCTGAATGCCAGCATAGTGTCAGGCTGCCAGAATAGCCCTGCTGACCATTGTCTGATGCTGTAAATCAGAAGCGGGCAAGTGACTTGACGGCAATTAACTTTTATTGCCTGACACTCAGAGAGCCAGCACACACCAACACGGTTTAGATAAGTGAGTTGTATCAGCTGGGTTTCCAACCCCTCCTCCCCTCATTTAAGATCCCCCCCCAGCAGTCTTCTGCTGTGACTCAGCCCTCCTCAATTGCTTTGCTCTTTTTTCTGCCCTCTGTGCTTGAGCTGTGAAAGTGGGAGGGTAAGGGCCCAGAAGAGGACTGTCTTGCAGAGGAGAAGATGCAGCCCCTGCTCTTTCCCTGTCAGTCTGCTGTCAGAGTCCCTGTCACGCTCTCTGGCTGCAATGCTTCCCTGCTGGCTCCCTCTGTTGATGGCTCCTCCCTGTCCCACCAGTCTGAATCAGGTTCAAAATCTTCTTTCCCAGTGTCACTCAGGCACCTCCTTGGCAAATCGGGTCCTCCTCACAGAGGGCACATGTTGTGGTGAGATCATCAGATCATCAGGACTGACCTCATTGTTGTGTGTGTGGGGGGGGGAGTGATTGGATAGCCACAACAACCCGATTGGTGGTCCCTCGGTTGCTGGGCAGATCTGGCCAATGGGATTTTTTGTGCATTAACCTAAGGACCTTTATATATACTGCTGCACGTTGCGTAGAGCTTCCTCTTTTCACTTCGTGCACCGGATCACCCGCCCCCCCCCACCTAAATTTAGGGTAATGCTATGAACTTGCTATGCCGTCGTGGGTTTTCTGCTTTGGGGGCAGGGGCCCGGTAGAAATTTTCCCATTTGGCTGATTGGCTGGTGCCACTTGGGTTTCGCCTGCTGCGTAGCAAATCGTCACAACTTTGTAAGGTTTGGCGGTTAGGCATTGGTTCAAGGTGGTTTGGAGGGGAGGTTGGAGAACCTGGCCCCTCCAATGCGCAACAGGTATTCCATGAAGGGAATCCCAGAACTCGCCATGCTTTTGTCGACCCCTTTAGGGGGGTAGGGCCACACAAGAGTCCCTGGGAGCATTTTGGGGTGGGCTTGAGTCACATGACCGTCCCAATGCTCCCCCACGGTGTTTACCTGTACTGACGATATGGTGGGGCCCAGTCGTCAGTGCTGTCCTGCTGAGGTCAGGTGCAGCTAGTCAGAAACCAATGCCTAAACAAGCCACTCCTATCTGTAATCAAAAAAGTTGTGGCCAAAATTATGCCAATAACCTAAAACTAAATTCTGTGTCAATTGTGTCTTTATTATTGGGAAACTCCTGGGGATCTTAGCACGCAACTGGCTGCCATCACTCCTCCTCATCCAGCCAAGTCCTTGAAACATAGTGATTTTTGCCTGCCCCGTGAGCAGTAGAACTCTGGACATAGCAGTGGCTCTACCACTCCATAAAGCCCCATAGACAGCGCCCTTCCATGACTTTAACATGAGACTGCACAAATTAATGGAGCAGATCAGTAGCTGCTATTCATGATGGCCAAATTACTTCCAGCATCAGAGGCAGAAGACCCGGAACACCAGTTGCTGGGGAAAGACAGCAAGAAAGGCATAACCTCCAACATTTCTCTGATGAAAATAGGGATGTCCCTTTCCATAATGATATTTTTACTATTTACACCCCACACAACTTATTGGGTTGCCCCAGATACCCTGGGCAACTTCCAACATATATAAAAACCTAATTAAACATTTAAAAAGCTTCTCTATAGAGAATTGCCTTCAAACTCCGTACCCTCCAACCTTTCTCTAATGAACTTAGGGCTATATTAAGGAAAAGTGGGGCATCAGAAACCTGGATGGCTTCTCTAAATCAGGGACGTCCCTGGAAAACAGGGACACTTGGGGAGGGTCTGGAAAGGACTGTTGCCTTTGTGTCCTGTTTATGGGCTTTCCAGAGGCATCTGGTTGGGCACAATAGGAAACAGATTATTGGACTTGAGATAGGCCTTTGGTCTGATCCTGAGGGGGCTAATCTTATACCCTCATGGTGTTGCTGTAACCATTCTGCAGGAAGGGAAATGGGAGCAGGAGGGAAAACATGTTGCAATACACTTCCTTCAGTTTGGCCTCTGTGGCTTCAGTTCAATATAATCCAGCAGAAATGGCTGGAGAGTATCTAAAGAGGGTTTCATCTGTGTTTGTTTTATTCAATTAAAAACCTTCAGCCAAAGCTTTACTCCCCGCAGCTCTGAGAAGGATATTTTTCTATAACACAGCAATGATTTACGATCTACGAGACAGTGTTTAACTGAACGTCATCCCAAAGCTTGAAGGCAGCTTATCAAGGGATTGGTCACTCGAGTTAATGAAAAATGGATCCCTCATGACAGTCTGTAGTGCGGCTATATTTGGATAACAAATGACATGCTGGGCCAGAGGCTTGGCAATTAATACTGTGGTAGGAGACGGTATGCAACAAGAAAGTGAAGCTGATATTTTAGATCAATACAACCTGTGTTGTTCTCATCCCAGAGCTTTGAGACATCTTGCCAGATGGGATCCAGGTGATGGAGTGGGTAAAACATAAAGGGAATATCCATCTCACATCGACTGGACTATATCCTTGGCATTTTCAGGTCGGGTACAGAGAGAGCCCCATTGGAAACCTTGGAGAGCAGATGCCAGTAATTTCCTGAGCTAGATGAACCAATGTAAGGCAGTTTCCTATGTTCTTTGGGAGAAGGGCTGTAGCTCAGTAGTAGAGTGTCTGCTTAGCATGCAAAAGTTCTAAGTGTATCTCCAGATATGGCTGGGAGTGGGAAAGACTCTATCTGAATCCCTGGAGAGACAAAACCAGTCAAGGTAGACCAGAGATGAATCTGTGGTCCTCCTAATGTTGCTCGTCTACTGGCCCATCATCCCTAAATAAGGTTTGGAGCTGGGACTGATGGGAATTGAAACCCAACAACACTTGGAGGGTCCCAAGTTCTCCATCTCTTGTGTAGATGTTGATGTTGCAGGCATCCATCAGTGCGCCTCTGGGGATGAATTCAAACCACTGTGCTAGCAACACTGAAGTGACCTCTCTGGGGCACAAGCCTGGGTGGTGTGTATGGAGGTCCTACGCTGCCCTGATGGCAAGACCCCCCCTCTCAGTCTTGCTGATGTGGTCCAAAGGAGAGCAGAGCAAGATGTTTAGAATTGGTTTGGCTGCAGGAGTTGCCAGAAGGAGGCGTACTAGGCTCCATCCAACCATCTTAGGGACTCAACTTTAGACTTGTGTAGGGTTTACTCCTTAGCCTTTTCTTCTCCTGAAGATATTCCACAAAGCAGTGGAGGTTTAAGATCAGTCTTCCTTCTTCTAGATGAGCTACCTTCCCAGGTTGATGAGCCCCATCTGCCCGTCTACAGCACATGGAGAAACCAACTTCTTGACCCACTATTGATCTTCTTCACTCAATCCACCGGAGCCTATCCTTGATGAGTCCCTAACTCATCAAGGGTTTGAGACCCATCAGCTACCTTCACTTGGTTTATGTGGCCGGCCAAAGGCATTTCCTGGGGTGTGGTTGCTGTCACACACTGGCAGCTTTTGCGAGCCACAAGCGAGAGCTGAGTGCAGAGTGGAGACCAAAGGTGGACAAACTATCCCAGAAGGAGCATGACGTGTCCCCCACCTATCCCTCCACTAACACCCAGTACACCCCATTTAACTGAGTTAAATGAACCAATGGTCTGCCTTCGTATGTGGAAGCTTTATATCTTCCTATATTGTAAGCTATTGATTTCTATCTTTTGAAGTATTTTTTTTTAATTTAGTTAACCAATGTGAATAGCACTGTACAGAAAAATGAGAACCAAAACAAGGAATTTCCACATGTTTTTAAAATTGACACTACAGGGTGGAAATAGGTGAGCTCTCCAAAGTTTTTATTTGGAATGCAATCGCAATAGTACTTGGAAGATCTGCATCTGCCATGAGAACTTTGGCTTTTGACCTTGGCACATTGCTACCCAGCATATCAGGGGGACAGAGGTGGGGGAAGGAAAGTGTAATCCTCCATCCTATCAAATCCCCATGTGCCGGCATTGTAACCTATGCTGCTTACAGGTGTTTGCAAGGTGAAGGACTGCCCGAGATAAATTTTTGGCTGGCAGTGATGAATAAGACAAAAGGGAGAATCGCCTACAGATTGGAATGTATCTGAGACAGAAAAGAATGCAGCCAGCTAGCCATTCATTTCATTTCATTTCATTTATATGTCACCGTCATTCCAAGGATCTCAAACTGGTGTATGTGGTTATCCTAATCCTCATTTTATTATCACAACCACTCTGTGAGGTAGGTTAGGCTGAGAAATATTGACTGACCCAAGACCACCCAGTGAGTGTCATGACTGACTTAGGTTTAGAACCCTTCTCTCCCAGGTCTTAGTCCAGCACTATAAATGTTACACCACCCTGGCTCTTAATTGCCAATTTGGATTGAAGACACACACACAACACACACAGAGGGGATAGGATGATTTAATCCTTTGTTGTATGTTATGGTTCCAATCCAGATGAGCCCCATGTTGAGATTTGTGATATAACAACAAGACTTGGACTGACTCGGTCTTGGATGTGAGCTAGAGGCACCATATTATGGTGTGTTCAGTCTTATCTCAATGAATGTGATATTAGTGGTTGGAGTGCTGGAGTAGGAACTCTCCTGTCAGGAGGCAGAGTCAGGAAGAGTCAGCAGGAGGGTAGATTCCCTGGCTTCTTCAGCAGCTTGCCTCCACTCTGCCTCTTGACTCTCTGGCACAGACTCTCCCTTCTCACCAAGCCCTGTTACCTCTTCATCTTTCAACTCCTCCTCTCAAAGCCTACAAAACAGGCAACTGGGATAGACCAGTTCAAAAGTTTCCATCTGGCATCCCTTAACCATTGCCTAAAAATTTACTGCATTCAGTGCTGGGAAAGCCCCCCCCCTTCCTCCCCCTCTCACAAAAGCTGCTGCCTTCAAGAAAACATGCTTGCCATAGTGGAATTTCTGGTTTTCATTTGCTGGTGAAAGCAATGTCTCAAAGGGGATCCCCAGAGAGTTGTGATTGCAGACGGTCCGTGGGCTTGATGGTGGGCCAGTGGGCCGGCAACTGGCATTGTTTGCCCTGGCTCCATCCTCCATATGGCTCTCTGTAGCCTTGCAATTTCCAATTGGAATAACAATGCCACTTCACTCCCTTTACCCAGACACACAAATCCACACAAACAAAACTAGGGTTTCCAAGTTTTAGCAGGCTAGAACATGTGCAGATGAAGGCTAGTCAGTCACAGCAAAGCCCAAGCAGGTTACAAATATACAGGACACATTTTCTTCATTTCCTTCCATTTTTTTAAAAAATGGTGCTCAACTGGAAGTTTCTTTTGCAAAAATAATGTTCTCCCTTGGTTATCCCCATGCTCAAGGCAGATTGACTATATATTGACAAGCTGGAAGGTGTGCAGAGGAGGGTGACCAAAATGATAAAGGGTCTGGAAACCAAGCCTTATATGAGGAACAGTTGAGGGAGCTGGGTATGTTTAGCCTGGATAATAGAAGACTTGAGAGGAGAAGGGGAAGCCATCTTCATATACCTAAAGGGCTGCCTCACAGAAGATGGAGCATACTTGTTTTCTGCTGCTCTGGATGGTAGGAGCCAAATTCATGGATTCAAGTTACAAGAAATGAGATTCGGACTAAATATCAGGAAGAACTTTCTGGCAGTGAAAGCTGTTCGGCAGGGGAACATACTCCCTCAAAAGGTGGTGGACTCTCCTACCACTAAAGGTTTTTAAGTAGAAACTGGATGAAAATTCGTGAGGGGTTCTTTTGATGTGATTTCATGCATTGCAGTGGCCCTCAGGGTCCTTTCCGTCTCTACAATTCTATGATTCTATGAATGAAGAGGTGCAGTTTTGTATCTGGGGATAGATAGAGCTCCTCCCCTTCCAATCATCCTATCTTATCGCATTGCCCTTTGCATCTATCAATATGAAGTGACAGTACAGTTGTCCTGAAACAACATAACTCAGATTAACCTTTTTTTAGACACACACACACACACCTTTGAAAATGTTCTCCTCTTAACCACCCAGAAACTGCTAGAAACACTTCTCTGCCACCTCAGAGCTCATAGGTAGAGCACCAGCTTTCAACACAAAAGACCACAGGTTCAACCCATGACATCTCCCCAGCCTTAAAATGCTGGACAGCCAGTGCAGATACTTAGATGTACCAACGGTCCAATTTGATAGATACCATCTTCTTACATTTTTCAAGTACATTTGCTCAGTTCACATCTTGGGCAAGAGCCATGGCTCAATGGTAGAGCCCTGGCGTTGTATGCAGAAGGCCCCATTTTCAATCCCAAGCATCTCCAGGTAGGTGTGGAAGACACCCCAGCCTGAAATCCAGGAGAGCCACTGCCAATCACTGTATATAATACTGAGCTAGATTAACCAATGGCCAAAGTATAAAATGGCTTCATACATTGTTTCTGCCACTTACACAGACTTTATGGCCCATTTCAAATGTCACACGTGTCAGCTGCCTCACTGGAATCCCTAGCCTTGATCCTCTGTTTGCCACCCTCTAGTAATGGGCCACCCATTCCCCTGTCCTTGCCCTGTGTTGCTTTGGAGAAAAGGAAAATGTATGCTTAGGTAGCAACAGAAAGAGAAATTCCCTTCCATCTGCTGCTATGGTGTTGTGCAAACTCTACCTTTGCAAAGATAAAATTGAATTTCTGTAATACGAAATGGACAAGAAGATAATCGACATCTGGTTGGAGGGAAGATAAAATCCATTTCCTAGACAGGTTTCACTGACCAGATTCTCTCTTTTTTTTTTACTTCAGTAACACAATTCTATCTATATAAATAAGAAGGAGCAGTTGGATCTCTGCCAATCTGTATATGGCAGACAAAACAAGAAATTACCACATATTAGAGAAAGATATATCGCCAGGGTAAGTCCACAACCCTATACATCAGAGCTGTGGCACTCCATAGGAACAATAGGACTCATTCTGAGTCAGAACTTTGGTCCACCTAGCTCAGTATTATCTACAGTGATGGACAGCAGGTCTCAGGCTGGAGGGTTTCAGAATGGAGATATTCCCAAGCCTGGGAAGTTCTGCATGCAAAGCAGATGCTCTATCACTGAACCCTGGCCCTTCCCTTAACATAGCAATGCAGACAAAAGGGGTGCAGTCAGGTGGTGGCCTTCACTGGAGGTTTTTTAACAGAGGTTGGGTGACCATGTGTCAGAGATTCTTTAGTTGTGGCTCCTGCATTGCAAGGGGTTGGACTGGATTATCTTTGGGTACAATTCTATGATTGGTGCTCATCAGACCAAAAACATTCAGTGGTGATTGGGGATGGTGGAGAAAAGCAGTTCACAGTCCACATTTTAATTACCATTCTTGAAACAGCACAAAACCAAAACACGGCTATCCTTCGAAAGTCACACTTTTCTGAATTTTGCAATGCACTTCTCCAACCAGATATTCCTCTTAGAGGAAGTGTGCATGAAAAGGCATATGTTCATGACCATATGATACAGAAATGCATGAACAATATTGGGCTAATTGCTTGCAGAATGTATTTATTGGGGGAAACCTGCACTAAAATGCTGATGGTGTTTTCTGAATACATAAAAAAAGTACAAACTGGTGTGGAAATGTGAGGAACTAATATTTTTTTAAAAAAGAGAAATCGAGATAAACTGAAATTATCAAATCAAACCATCCCTAGGTAGTAGATTTTTCTGCTGGAGGGGACCAGGAAAGCCTGTGGAATGTGCTTTTTACAATGGAATGGAGTAGACTCTCTCAGAAAGTGGTGGACTCCCCTTCCTTGGAGGTTTTTAAACTGAGGTTGGATGGTCACCTGTCAGGGATTCTTTTGCTGTGATTCCTGCATTGCAGGGAGTTGGTCTAGATGACCCTCAGGATCCCAACTCTACAATTCTATTATTCTATGAAGGACCCTGCAAAACCTGGAAATTACTAGTTTGTTTGTTTTTTGTTTTGTTTTTAGTAGAAGCACTAAAAATGATGGTGAGTGTTACCAGCTTGCACATGTACTCACACAGAGACAAACATAGAAAGCTGAAGTATGAGCTGCTGGTAGAGAAGATGCTGGTGGGGATGCAGATAACTATGTTTTAAAACCAGGCTGTTTTAAAACCAGGCTATACAGTGTCTGCCTGGAGTGGCCTGAGGGAGACCATGGAAGTGAAGGATTGGGTGGTGGAGGAGGCAACCCTTTCCACTGATCTTTTGAGGGACCTGAGTTATGTGCCCCCCCCCCAATATTTTATTCAAGTTGGCACACCTGGAAGTAGATCTCCAAGAGAACATGGATCCCTTGGATGATGGTTTGGGAGAGGAGGCAGAATACAACTAGCTGGAATAACATGCAAAACGGAAAGATTTCCCCCTCTTTTGGTAAAATTGGTCTTAATTCATGCAATCATCTTGCCTAGCAATTGAGCTGAGTATCTCGGAATACATGGAAATTGCTCTCAGCAGGGAACTGCCTCTCTTTCCATTCATCCTATTTCTTAATTCTCGCTTGAAAAAAATGCCTGTAAAACTTGTGTGTATGTGTGTGTGTGTGTGTGTGTGTTCCTTTCCTCTTCCTCAATGACACATTGCTTCTTTTTAAAAGAGATATGCAACTTTTTAATTAAAAAAAAGAGGAGGATTGATTCTGATGTGACATTGTGTTTCATGGGAGAACAGCTGTTGGAGTGATAGCCTTCAGGGGGCCCAAACATTGTCAAGAAATGGAGCTGTAGGATTTAGCCTCAGTCCTTATATATATAGGCATATATATATATATATATATATATATATATATATATATATATATATATGACACTTCCCAAAGAGCTACAAGTCTTCCTGTTGATTTCTCTAGGATTGCTTTACAGTGCATGCACCATCACAACAGGTACACAAAGAGCAGGCCTTCTATACCTACCTTATATCAGGGGTAAGGAGTATTTTCAACCTGAGGACTGCACTCCCTCAAAAGGCACATGTGAGTGGTGGACAGGGCAGAAGCAAAAGAGGGCAGAGCAATGGATATGAGCCTTATATTTGTAAAATATGTTACATTGTCAAATGTTTACCACTCTCCTCCCTACCTCATCCTGGTAACCACAAAACATTGCCACAGTTCAATAACACATTCCAGCTACGCACATAGGAGCCAATTCCTAAGGACTGTGGGGGCTTCCATCCCCATGATAAAATATTTGAGAGGGTCAGGCCCCCACAAAGTTGATGGGTATTCCCATTCAAATGGTGTGTGTGCACTGTGTCATGTGATCGATTATGCAGGGTGGGGCTTACCTGGGACCCCACAAAATTTTACTCAAGTTGGCACCGTTGGCTAGGCAAAAGCACTCTAGGAAGGTGCAGGACAAGGCTGGTGAAAGATGTAGTCTGATGAAAAGGGGTAAGGCCTGTAGAAGAGTGTGGCTAGGAAGAGTGCTGAGGGCCAGATAAAGAGGCCTGGAGAGTCACATTCAGTGCTTCAGCCTAAGTTTCCCCAACTGTGCTCTAAATGTTGGAACAGGATGCATATTTCAGTGTAAGGGGAGATGTAAAATGTCTGCCCCCTTTTGTCTGTGCTCAATGAACTTCCACCTAGGCTTTGAAGTTTACAACTCTCTCTCTCTCTCTCTCTCTCTCTCTCTCTCTCTCTCTCTCTCTCTCTCTCTCTGTGTGTGTGTGTGTGTGAGAGAGAGAGAGAGAGAGAGAGGGGGGGGCGGAGGAAGGAAGGAAGGAAGGAAGGAAGGAAGGAAGGAAGGAAGGAAGGAAGGAAGGAAGGAAGGAAGGATTATGTGTTCACCAGCCTGCTCTCACAGTCCTTCTAAATGAAAACATGCAAAACTCTGTAGTCACAGCTGAAGGTACTATTATTGACAATCTATACTTCATATAAGGGACGTGGGTGGCACTGTGGTCTAAACTAGTAAGACTCTTAGGCTTGCCGATCAGAAGGTCGGTGGTTCGAATCCCCGCGATGGGGTGAGCTCCCACTGCTCGGTCCCAGCTCCTGCCAATCTAGCAGTTCGAAAGTACGTCAAAGTGCAAGTAGATAAATAGGTACCGCTCTGGTGGGAAGGTAACCGGTGTTTCTGTTTCACCAGAAGCAGCTTAGTCATGCTGGCCACATGACCTGGAAAAACAGCAGACAAACGCTGGTAAAGCGAGATGGGCAGCTCAAGTTGTCCTAGTTCCGTTTGGCCAGTCCACTTATGATTCTCATTTGCATCTTATGTTTGTATCCCCCCCCCCGGATAATAAAAATGTCCCAGGCATTAATGGGTGCATTCATATACTGTTTACTGCCTGGATAATGTCTCATTTGATTTTAACCTTGCAAAATATACTGTTTGCTTGTTATTTATATGCAAAAGGAAATTACATCATTGCTAATATTTTCAAGATACAGAAGGACACAGGTTGATAATAATAATAATAATAATAATAATAATAAGCCTTATACCCAAGAAGTTTAGGTCAAATTATGTGTGTTGAAGGAAATTCATCACTGGATCACCTGACCTATTAAAAAAAGGGGGGGAGGGGGGCTATCCAACAAAGTTCTACTCAGAGTAGAACTACTGAAATGAATGAACCTAAGTTAGTCACACCCATCAATTTCAATGGCCAAGACTAACACTGGATACAACACACAAACTTTAAGGTGGATTAGTGGAAATGTTTAAACTCCCCCCTTCTACCTTAATTGCACGCCCATCAGAAGCTGGTATTAGTCCTAGTGAGGGAAACTACAGATACCTTTACTCTTTTTGCAGGTGTGGCCAACTATGGTTTTGATGCAACCAGTGTAGTGTAGAGGTTAGAATGTTGGACTAGGATCTGGCAGACCAGGGGTTCAAATCCTCACTTGGTCATGAAATTCATCTCAAAGACTGACCTACCTCACAAAGTTGTGATGGTAACGCATAAACAACAAACAAACAAACAATACATAATAGTAATCAAGATGGATTGGCAGGTACGACCCTCCAACTCCAGTGCCATATTCCAAGTAAAAATAGAAGCTGATTTCAAGTTGCTCATTAATTTTTTAAAAGAGGTCCCGTCATGTGATGCTCCTAAGTTTCACAGATTGTGAAGTCATAGGCATTGGTTCCCCTACTGCTAGAACACCATTTCAGCACTACGGACAGAACTCCTGTTCATTTGGATTTCCCATTCAATGTTATCTTGAAAGAGAGCAGTTTTTCATTGGCACACTGAGTGTTTCCATTTTCCTTCCCAAGTGGAACACTATGTAATTGGCAAAGTGTCACAGCCAACAGAATTCCTGACCCTATCCTGTCTCATTGGATCAATTCAATTGACCATGAATGATAGAAGGTTACAGGCTTTGTCAGTACTTATGTTTTCTTGGCCAAGATATGAGCTTGTCCAAGATTTTATAAGGCTCTTTATGCAGTTGTTATTGGGCAAATCGTCTATAGTTCCAAACAAACATTGGACAATAGATCTCTGTTGACATTGGCATTAAAGTAAATCACTAGACATAGATGAGGCACCAATCATTTGTGAATCATTTCTGATTCACAAAATCCAACTAATGCTTCATGGGAAAAGCCACATGTGTGGAAGAACTGTGTGACACAGTGGTAGGGAAACTTTTTTTAGCCTAAGGGATGCATTCCCTTAAGAGAGTTATATTCCAATGGTGGGCCAGATGAGAGGCAAAGGTGGGTGGAGCAACTAATACAAAACTTATCTTTGTACAATATACTACTTCCAGCATGCACTCCCATGCCCTTTTCTATTCTTCATTGTCAGGGCTGATTCAGATGCAGGTCAGCACTCAAAACACAGAGACAAGCAGAAAAGTTAACTCTTTATTCAAGGAAACAGCATACAAGGCAACAATGCCTTCGAACGGAACTGGCCCATATGAAACTGTTGCCAGGACTGATTATTCCTGTCTCCTACTTCCCCCCAAGACTCCTCTTCCTCAGCCAAATGTTTCCTAAGCAGCCTTAAACTACATCAGGGGAGGGAAGAACCTATGCTATTTGTTCTGCTATAGACATAGCTCTTCATGTCCTTGGAGGCAACTCAGTGGTTGCTTCTGCAACCTCTGATCCTTCCTCCTCTGCTTCATCTTCTGAGTCTGAACTGATTTCTGCACCTGACTCCATTTGCTCACTAAAGCCTGTTGCCTCTTCAGCATCCAACCATTCCTCCCCACCTTCACCCTCTGGCCTGTCCTCAGTGTCCCACCACCAATGCCCGGGCTCTGAGACTTCTTCTGGGACTTCCCTGGGGGATTTCCCAGCTGGTGCCTCCCACCACTCCTTGTCATCCAGCCAGTCCCTGATATCCATCCAGACATGCAAAAGTCATTATCAGAATTCAAGGCATATTCCAGTCAGGACAAAAGCACTCAAGGAGGATATGAAACATGAGAGATCTGAAGGATTGCATTTGGCCCCTGAGGTTCCCCACCACAGGCATAGCAGTCAACTCCTAGGGGCTGAGAGGCCTTCACCCCCCCCCTAAAATATTTGAGGGGACTGGGCATTGCCATTCAAATGGTGTGCATGCACCACATCAAGTGATCAATTATGTGGGGCAGGGCTTACCTGGGCACACCAAATATTTTATTCAAGTTGGCACCCCTGACCACAGGTATAACAAATTCATGTTTAAGGATGCATAGTTGCTTAGATTTCTTTCTTATATACCCCACATAATTATCTTAGGGCAAGTGCAATATTCTTAGGGAAATATTCTGCATGCACAGAAAGTAGCATAGAGCACCTCTCTATGTCCTCGTCTTCTTAATTCAGTTTGATTTCCTTGAGAAGGGTGATGCCCACAAGGAGACTCAGCTCTGGCTGACATGCAGAGAAAGGGTAGATTAGCAGCCATCCCCAGATTGACAGGGGAAGGCAATGGAGGGCACAAAAGCAACCTTGGTCCAACAGACCAGGAGCACTTCCTCCAGGCCGCCTGCCTATCAGAGTGACATAACAGATGACACAGGCAGAACTGAAAATTACTGCTGACACATCCCTGCCAATGCTCTGCCTTCTCTTTCTTCTCTTAAAGAGAGGATACAAGGAAATCGGGCTTTGAAAGCAGTCGTCATGCATGGCTTGCCGTGTTGGATTGAAATTCTTAAAATGTTGCTGCCGCAAACTCCAAGGAGCACAGAGGCAACATGGGAATCACTTTGTGAGTCAATTAAGTTCCAAGGAGTTGCAAATAAAAGATGATGCAGGCTATGTCTCTTCACCTCTGTCCTTCCATTTCCTTCATTCCTTTTGCACAGGGAGCCTGTGGCCCTTCAGATGTTGTTGGATGCTTAATACCCTTCATCCCTGATGCTGGCTAGAGCTCATGAAAGTTGGAGTCCAACAATATATGGAGGGTTGCACTCCTATTTTACAGTACACACTTGCACAGCTTCACCCTGTAGTGCCCACATACACCACAAATCACAGAATCATAGCATTCCCTCAAACACATCCTGTTTGCCATGCTTTGCACAGGATTTGCACAGTTCCTCACTGCCAAGGCATGCTGTCTGTCAGGCTAGGTGGGAACAATTATCATAACGTGGGCAGCATATGGGGCAAGGCATGATGGGAGCAGTCACTAAGTTTCCTGGTGGTGACTTTATATCCATTTTAGGCATCATTGAAGGAGTCAATTATTCAAATTGTGTGTTACTCCTTTCTGATCTTCAACTATCACAGACCAGCCCCTTCTTTATTGCTCAGGTGACACAACTGGAAACCAACTACTACATCACCAGCATCTACTCCATGAAGCAGCTCCTTCTCTCTGCCTAATGGCAGATTTCAGAGCATTTTAGAGGACAAGTTGGCACCCTTCATTCAATGTAGAGAAAATGTATAGACAGGCAGATGAATCTTATTTCAATACTGGCAGTGTCCTCTAGTGAACCTAAGGGCAGTGAGTTAGCCCAGAGGGTGTATGGTAGACTTGTGGCACATGTAGCTCTGATCTCACTGAAGGTAATGAGTGAGGGATGATGGGAGTTGTAGTCCTAGAGGACCATAAGCTCCCCACCACCACTTTTGCATTTTCAAGATCCATGGAAAGCTGGTTGGCTGGCTGCCAGAGCCTAATAATAATAATAATTTACTATTTATACCCCACCCATCTGGGCAGCTTCCAACAAAATATTAAAATACAATGGTCTGTTAAACATTAAAAGCTTCCCTAAACAGGGCTGGCTTCAGATGTCTTCTAAAACACCACAAACGTGTTCTACTCCGGTATCTGCGAAGCGGGTCTCTGGACTGGAGCGCCATGGCAGGACCAATTGCAGTCATCAGCAGTCGTTAACAGCCATCTACAGGTTTACCACTCCCATCAGCCCATCACCCATTCCCACCCACCCCCACCACCCTCTGTATATACATAAGGGTCTGACTCTTCTGTTTCAAGTGTATCTGAAGAAGTGTGCATGCACACGAAAGCTCATACCAAAATAAAAACTTAGTTGGTCTTTAAGGTGCTGCTGAAGGAATTTTTTAATTTTGCTTCGACTCAGACCAACACGGCTACCTACCTGTAACGTGTTCTACTCCCTTCTTTCCTTGAATCCACTTATGACTTTTAGTCTTTAAAAAAACCAAAATATAAAAACCACCATGCTTCCCCCCCCCGACATACCTTATACATACCCACTCTCATATTTTCCCCCTTCGTCATCCAAATGTTGTTGAAGTCTATCTCCCATCAGCTGCAACCAGCATAGCCAAAGATCAAGGATGATGGGAGTTGTAGCAATAATAGTAGTAGTAATACCACCACCAAGAACAACAAAAATAAAACCTCTGGGAGGTAGAAATCAATCAATCAATCAATCAATCATTCTAAATGATAAATAAATGCTACAATTACACCTGAGGCATAGAAATCATTCCAGTGTGCCAAGCATTTGATGAGCATTGTCATCAAAGTCACCCTCACCCTGCAGGGAATGATTTGTTCCAAAATCTGCCAAACTCAAAATAAATTTCATCTCAAACACAAGAATCCACCTCTTTCCCCATGCCAGTAGCAATTTCTTCATTTTGTGGTTGTTTTTTCAGATATAAGCATAGCAAACTCACAGCCCTTTAAAATAGCAGAATAGAAGAAATCTGCTCACCCTTAATCAAACTGGGCCTTGTCGCATTCAGACTCCTTTTCAACTAATCCAAAGACTGCAGGTTGGTTACTGACAGATTCCCCAGCTCCAATTATAGCTCGTTCTCATTTTTCCTCCCCTTTGCAACCTTCCCTTGCCCATGTAATCTGCTCTCATCATGAATACAGTTCAAGAAATATTTTGATGAAGCCCAGTCTTCTCACTGAGCCCATTATTCCACACCCCGAACAAAACCTGCAATGAAAAAGCATCACCTTCCCCCAGATCCATCATCCTCCTAATTAGTGTTATTACCTCACTCTGAACACATTTGGTTTGTTCTGTCAGACCTTTTGAGGGCAATGCGCATAAGAAGGCACAGACTGCATGCAGAAGCCAGACCACTGATTTCTATAAATGTCACCATTTAATAATTCCTTTCTTCTTCCTTAGGCTCTACTGTACTTACCTAAAGTTGGATACTTCTTTCTGTCCTTTGACAAGCAGTACTTGTTGGGAAAATGTATCCACTTATATAAAAAATATTCCCCCATCCCTCCCTCTCCTTTCCCGTGATTCCTGCATTTGCAGGAGGTTGGACTAGATGACCCTTTGGGAACCTTCAAACCTCTACAATTCTATGACTCTATTATCCTCTCCCTCCCTTTCCCCACTGCCCCGTTGGAGAAAAGTTACATATAATTTAGAACCTTCCATTTCAGATCCACACAAAGGGTATTATCCTGTACTTTTTTATAGGCCTGGCTCACTTCCATCACTGGCTCCCCCCAGCATGTCCACCACTCCTTTAAGTTAACTTCAAATGTTGTTGAACAAAGGTTGGCATTCCATCAATGGCTGCCCATTGCCCATTCCATTGAATAAATGATTCTCAGCTATCTACCGTATTCACTATTTTTCCATGCTGAGAAGTGGACATTTAGTATTGCTTCGTCACCCCTGCCACATAATTTCTCATATATATATAGAGTTCACCTCTTGCAGCTTAGCAATCAACTAGGCTTTCCTTAACAGGTTCTTAGGAGGTACTTTATCAAAAGCATATTGAAAGGAAATCTAAATAAATCCCATCCACTGGTCCACCTTTATCCATTTGTTGTAATGATTTCAAACAAAGCCAGCTCCAAAAGCCTAGCAATTTACTGTGGGAGACCACCTGCTGGTTGACCTGAGTGTCTGAGGGCAACACAACTCAATGGATTCAACAATTTCCCTATTATCTTTCAGGCCATTGAAGTTCAGCTTTGGCAGGTGATCTAATTCCTTGATCGCTTGCTGTAGCTTTTAAAGAAATATGGAGACAGCATTGACCACCCTCCAGCCTACAGAAATCAAAGCAGGTTTTTAATGAATATAGTTTCTTTTGTTAGTTGTCACACTTTGTCCTACCATCCTGTTGAACTGTTTCAGGCCCAGGAATTGATTGCCTTGTCCTAAAGTCTTTAAATGTGGAAGCAGGTCTAGTCTCCTCATTAGCTTCAAAGGGGAATGTTTATGGAATAGTGCTCCATCTTTCTATGCTCCCTCACCTTTATTATCTGAAATGTGATTATACACTTTCACATTGTGCCATCTGTGAAGACCATCAGCCTCCTGAGATGTATACAACCCAGGGAATATTTTATCAATTCATTAATTGTATTTATATCCTCACACTTTGTTTTGTGGGGGGATGAAATATTATTTTAGACCGAAATAAAGTTGAAAATAAAAGCAACAAAAAAGATGGCCACCTTACAACAAGAATACTAGAACAATTCTTTTATCTTTTAAATGCTTTTTTAAAGGGGTGGGGGAGAAAATAAACTAATTGATTACCACCTTTGCTATGTCGTAGATGAGCCTGTTGGACAGAGTGAAATAGCACACTAAACCTGCAATTCTATTGTCCCTGGGACAGACTCCTAAGAACCATAGAATGTTTTGGCTCTGCCTCTCCAAGGCCAGAGTGAGAGTTCTGCCCTCAGAGAGGGAGACACAACTTCGCAAAGTCCCTCCTCACCGCCTTAGAAACTTCACACTAGCTCCACTGACATCAAAGCTCCAATATTCATATAGTCTGTGGTGGTATATGATGAGGATAGATCAGATAAGAACAGGGGAAAGCACAGGTCTAAGTTGAAGATTTGTCAACTTCATGAAGGATAAAGCTACCATTGCCTACTAGCCACAATGGTTATATTCTACTTCCACAGTCAGAAGCAGTATCCCTGTAGGTACCAGCAGCTGAGAATCACAAATGAAGAGAGCTGTTTCCCATAGGTCTTGTTTTGGGTGCTTCCTGGAAGCATCTGGTTGGCAATGTGAGAACAGGATGCTGGACTAGATGGGTCTTTGGCTTGACCCCGCCGGTCTCTTCTTATGCTCTTAGTGGAAGAGCTAGTGACTTGATGTTGGTTGTGCTGTGACATCACCTTATAGGTCTGATGATCATCATCCCAGACATGCCAGGTGATCTATGGAACTAGTAGGCACCTTATTGGCTGGATATAACTGTTGGTCCACAGGCTGGTTTCTTCAGTCTGTGCAACTTGCTACTCAAGATGCCCAAAATATCCCTTGCCTCATCTCCCTTTCTGTTTGATCTGAAACCACTATCCCAGGAAAGATCCTGTTTGCAGGCTTGCATGTGGAAGACCTCAGGTTCACTCCTTTGCAATTCCAAGTAGGGCTGGGAAAGACCCTGATCTGAAACTCTGGAGAGCCACAAATATGTCCTTCACCACACAGGTGTAGCCCTTTCTGTTATAACATAGGAATATGCCTTATAGTAAATCCTTTTTACTCTGTTTACTCATCATGGGCTTACAGCTGGCTGAACCTGATGGGAGCTGTAATCCAAAGCTCTTGGAGGGCATCAGTTAGGAGAAGACTGGTCTATTTCAAGTGGCAGTAGCTTTCCAAGGTTTCAGACAAGAGTCTTTCTCCGCTCTACCTGGAACTGCCAGGGATGGAACAGGGGACCTTTTGTATGCAAAGGAACACCTGCTCTATCACCAAACTATGGCCCTTCCTCACAATAACATAGGAAAATAGGAAGCTGCATCACACCAAGTCAGGCAATTGGTCCATCTAGCTTAGTATTATCTACACCAGGCATCCCCAAACTGCGGCCCTCCAGATGTTTTGGCCTACAACTCCCATGATCCTTAGCTAACAGGACCAGTGGTCGGGGAAGATGGGAATTGTAGTCTAAAACATCTGGAGGGCCGAAGTTTGGGGATGCCTGATCTACACTCTACAGAAGGAGCAAAGTTCAGCCCCTGGCAACTCCTGGTAGGGGCTGAGAATATCCCCTACCTGAAATATTGGAGATTCACTGCCAATTAATGTAGACATTTTTCACCTAGGTTAGGTTTAAGAAACATATGGTCCTATGGATTATGCTAGATTACAATTCCAATCATCCATGACCCTTGGTCATGCTTTCTGGGACAGATGGGAGTCCAACAGCATCTAGAGGGTCATAGTTTCCCCATCCTTGAGCTACTTGGACCAGCAGTCTGTTCCTGCATAAGTCAACATCCTATATCTATGTACCTATGAGGCAATGTCTTCCCTCATCATTGTGTGACATTAACTCCTTGGATTCTGCTCTAATCTGCCACTTCTCCAGTGCACTCTTTGGAAGAAAGACTGCTTCAACTGGGTTCTGTTTTATTGACTTTAATATAGTCTCATTTATTCCCCACACCTTTTTTTCTTCATTGCATTAAACACTCCCTGTGATATACAGCACAGCCATTACTGGGGCACATTCCTGGCACATTCTATGGAGCTGGCATAGTAACACTACCTCTTTGAAACCCCAGAAGAAGCAAAATTCTTGCTGCTTTTTTAATTCACAACATAAATTTAATGCTAATGCTTGTCCTCAACCACATCAATATCTTCTCTCAACTGGCAGGATAAAAGCAAAACACAAAAGTTGCCACCACAACAAGAAAGAAATGGGAAATAAATGTGGGCTGGAGGAGGTAACTGTTGGGTGGATTTGTGGTTGGTTGAACTAGAAAACCCTCTATGTCCCTTCCAATTCTACAATTCTATGAAAAGTCAGGATATTCATCCTACTTTTCATCAAATGACCTTAGGGTAGTGCACAAGGTTCATACAGAGACCCATTTTACCTGACAAAAACTATGTGTGGTAGGTTAGACTGAGAGAGGGTGACTGGCCCAAGGTCACCTATGTAGCAACATTGCAGAGTTGCTCATCATTGCAGACCATGTTCTCCTTGGCCCAACACTCAAACAGCTAGATCACACTGAAACCTGCTCATCTGTAAATACTGTATATTAATGCAGACAGCAGCTGCCAGAGCCACCAATACTGCATGGTTAGTTCCCGGATGGTCTTATGGCCTCTGGGGTAATTGAGTGGGTAGCTATGCTTAACTACATAGCCAAAGGCTGCAGATTGGCACCTCCTGAACATGATTACAGGGGCATCAGGGAAAATTTTCAGTGATGCGCTACAGGATAGATGTGTACAGGGCAGTGCAATATTTCCTATTGCAATCTGATTAATAAATGCAATTCATAGTTGGGTTCGAGGAATGATTCCCCCCCCCTCTTCAAGAGGAACTTGAAATAGTGGTGACACTTTCTCTTTCATCCTCTGTGCCTCACCACCCCGTCCCAAATCCCCAGAGAGCAACAATTTATCAATTCAGCAGAAATCAATTGTGAGGACAGCACAATACCTTTCTGAAGGCAAAAATGGGTTTGGTATGGTATACATATGTTGTTTCCTTGTGGGGGAGGGCAAGGTGGCAGGGGACAGAAAGAGATTCTCTGATGCCATCTAGTGGATATAGAGAGAAACACGTAGGTTCTCCTAAAGCAGTTGGGTTGGGGGGGGGAGAGATTCTGCTTCCCTTATCTTATAAAGCATTGAGCTGGAGGAGTTGGGAAACACATTCCTTGAGGTGTGCAGTTTCAAAGGGCCTTAAAAGATCAGAAGAACTGTATCAATTATTACACCCAAATAAAATAGATGATCTTTACATAGCATTACTTGAAAGGGGAGATATTTTTTCTTGCTTCTAGCATTGTTACTCCATGCTATCAAAGAGCTGGTGATTGTCGAAGGAACAGCAACAACAGCTCTGTGCACTGAAAAATCCATCTGGCACCATAAGAAGTACTTCCCTTCCTGTGCCCTGACTCTAAGGAGAGCAGATGAAGAACCCTGCTCGATCAGACCAAAGGTCCATCTATCTAGTCCGGCATCCTGTTGGTCAGCCAGATGGCCTCCAGGAAGCCCACAAGCAGAGCATCATTGTCACATTTGCTTGGCACTTGTATCTCAATCAAAATAGTCAAACCTACTTCCATGTTAAGAACATAAGAAGATGTCTGCTGGATTATGTGAAAGGGCCATATTGCCCAGTGAACTCTTCTCACATTGGCCAACCAGATGCCTTTGGGTAGCCTGCAAGCAGAACCTGAACGAAACAATGCTCCTCACTTGCGATTCTGCCTCTGACAGTTAAGTTAGAACATAGCAATGTTTGGGGAGGAAGCCCTTCAGAAAGAGCAGGTTATTGGGGGAATCTCATCTCTGCAGAACCTAGATTCTATTCCTGCTGGTCCAGTAGAGCTGCCTCAGAATCTAGCACTTTTGCCAACTCGGCAGGAGCACATTTTAAGTAAGTTAGGAACTTTGTTCTAGAGAGTGGAGTGTCCCCATAAGGTTCATGGGGAAAAGGAATGGGGCCAAACTTATGCAAGGAGTTTATTCAAAGAGAATAAGAATCAAAGTCTCCCTGGTTATGGTGCATGGGTTACTGAAGGTTATCCCAGATCAGAAAGAGAGGGAGAGCAACTGTGAGTTGTCAAGAGTAGCTACATAGCTGTGGCTAGAAGGAGACAGAGCAAAAGTAAAATTAAGAGGCCTGGGTCAATAAAAACTTCTGTTCAGTGGGTAGAATTTATTAGGTGCAATGCCAGGTTACAAAAGCCATGCACCCCTTCCCATTCAGTTTATTCTCTGTGTTCATTCCATCATGATATTGGGGGGGGGGGGGGAAGAGTTATGAACAGAAAACTACCCCCCCCCCAATTCAAAAGAAAATTGAAGAGGAAGAATGGAGTGAGGGAGACACACCACTGTGGACTATGTATAAATACCTACATATATATTGGTCCTCTTTTGCTGTCACGCAGATGCTAAATAAAACTGGTTTATTTTGGGTGATGGATTATGGGAGCGTGGCTCATACACCCCAAACATAGCATTTTGAAAATCACATCTTATTTTTATTTGTATGGACTGAAAGGATTTTCATATCTTTGCTTCCCTCGTGATTCATCACTCCCAGAAACTGAGTCACTTATCCACACAAGGCTGATCTACAGCTCCTACAGCTGATAGCAGATTGTCACGGTTTATTAAAAGTCAGGTGTTGCTCATTCTCTGCACCCAATAGGATAGCAAATAGTGACTCAGATCCTGATGCAGTTGAAGGACAGCAGGCAAAATGAAGAGTAACAGATGGTTTTATTTATCCCTAGGAAGGGTTCTGAAACCCTTTCAATATTCCATACCATGATAGGCATGAAGTGTGTTTATTTATTTGCTTAAAGCCTTTCCTCGGCCAAAGGAAGAGGGGGATCCCAGAATGTTTACAATGATCAATAATAGGGAAGTCCTTCTTCTCACAATTACAATTTAAATGACACAATACAAAAGGATAAAATAATTGAGATAGAGAAGGAAAAAAAGTAAACCCAGGAACTACTTCATTACAATGTTCTTATAAGTGTTTATTATCATAAAGGATGGGGGGGAGAAGAAGAAGAAGGAAGAAGGAAGACGGAAGAAGGAAGAAGAAGAAGAAGAAGAAGAAGAAGAAGAAGAAGAAGAAGAAGAAGAAGAAGAAGAAGAAGAAGATTTGAATGTATATACCACCCTATACTCAGAGCAGTTCACAGGAAGATACCTGCAGTTGTTCCCTGCAGTTGTTCCTTTTCTGGGCAACAGATGGTGCCAGATTGTGTCATGTCATTTAAATTGTAAACTTGAGGACATGGGCTTTCCTATTATTGATTATTGTAAGCAGTCTTGGAGTCCAAGAGGGGATTAGCTAGTTGTCAAATGGAAATCAGTCAATCATATTATAGGCCAGATCCCAACAACTTTGATTCACTGTGGTAGAAGCATTGATTCTACCAGTAGTTTCCTCTTCGTCCTGGGTTGGGAGCTTTTTCAGCCTAAGGGCCACAGTCCCTTGTGGGCAACCTCTTTGGGGCCATGTGCCAGGGCAAAGCTGGGTGTGGCCAGACACACTTCACTCTTCATCCAGGCAAGTGAAGGTGTACTAGCACAGTTCAAATACACATTCCAGCTAGGTAAAAAACCCACTGGATTAGGGTTCAGAGCAAGCCCATTGAGGAGTGTGGCCTGGGGGAAGAGGCATGTCCTGGGCAGAATGCCAAGAGCCAGATAGAGAGGCCTAGAGGAACCTGACCTTTGTGTGTCCTTTAGGAGGTTCTCCGGGGGTAGAGCGTCTGTCTTGCATGTAGAAGTTCCCAAGTTCAATTCCCACCATCTCCAGGTAGGACTGGGAAAGAACCCTGGGGTACTGATGACAGTCAGTGTGGACAACACTTGAGCTTGAGGGATGGACAGATTCCTAGGTTTGGGCTGCAAGCAAAAAATGTTTCCTGTTCTGGCATCACTTTCCCACCAAGCCATTAGCTTGAGAACAGGAAAGAGCTAACACGGTTTCAGTTGCATGGTTGTCTCTTGGTGTGCTGTCTCTCACTTCGCTGCCTTGTTTCACCTGCCACAGGCAATGGGACAGCACAGCTGGTTTTGGCAGGAGCAATGAACAAGGAATCACAATGCCACCTAAGATGCCAGTGGTTTTTGTGTGTGGTAAAGAGCTTGGAGAAGCAGCGCAGAGGAGGGGTTGCTCTGTATGTGCCTGTTGTCAGCAGCTAAATCTCCCCTCCAGGCTACAAAGAAAGAATGAGACATTTCTAACACCCAGAGCGGGGATTGTGGCTGGTTAATAAAAGGAACCTTTTGCTCACTTCATCATAAATGTTTGCATATGAAGAAATGCGCCTGTCCGGTTCAGTTTTGTTCAAAAGTCTTCAAGATGTTTGTATAAGTGAAGAGTGGCATTTGGTTTCACTGACTAAGCTATCCCATAGCACTCGGTTGCTTTTCCCTCACCTTTACCAATAGATCTGTCGCTGCAATGTTGGAAAGACTATTAAGAGATGCTGCCCATGTTCAGAATCGCCTTGTTCAGAGTTTATTCAGATTGTAATGCTCAGGGTATTGCTAATCAAACATCATAGGAACATAGGAAACTGCCTTATACTGAGTCAGGCCATTGGATCAGCTAGCAGTGCATTGCATGATGGGCAGAAGATCCCCAGGACTTCAGTCAAGGTTCTCTCCCAGCCCAACCTAGAAATCCCAGGGATTGAATCTGGGGCCGCCAGCAAGCAAAGCAAATGTCCTATCACTGATCTAGAGCCCTTCCCAAAAAACTTCAAACAAATCTTAGTGGTTGCGCTGTAGCAACATAAGAAGCTGCCTTAAATCGAGTCACACCACTGGCCCAGGTAGGTTCAGTAGTCTTTACACTGACCAGCAGCAGCTCTCCAGTTCTTTCAGAGAATGTTACCTCCCAAACCCTACCTAGAGATTAAACCAGGAGTCTTCTGCATGCAAAGCAGATACTCTACCATTAAGCCATGACCCATTCCCAGCCATGGCCCTGCTGGAATTGAACCCACAAACTTTGGATGATCTAGCATTAATCTAGAATTCTAATGCACTTTGCATTGTGCCACAGAGCCTTCTAGCTCATTTCCCCTAGAGGTTGTTTTCCAGTTCAGGGTGTGAACAGAGATTTTGTACATGTACAGTCTGTTCTTGGGTTGACTACATGTACAGTCTGTTCTTGGGTTGACTACATGTACAGTCTGTTCTTGGGTTGACCACAAACTTGACATGAGTCAACAATGTGATGCAGCAGCTAAAAAAAGCCAATGCAATTCTGGGCTGCATCAATAGGAGTATAGCATCCAGATCAAGGAAAGTAAGAGTACCACTGTATTCTGCTCTGCTCAGACCTCACCTGGAATACTGTGTCCAGTTCTGCACAGTTCAAGAAGGATACTGACAAGCTGGAACGTGTCCAGAGGAGGGCAACCAAAATGGTCAAAGCCCTGGAAACAATGCCCTATGAGGAACGGCTTAGGGAGCTGGGTGTGTTTAGCCTGGAGAAGAGAAGGTTAGGGGGACTTCCGGTCTGTCGCGGCGGAGAGAAGGACGCAGGGACTTCGTGTGCCAAAGTCCCTGGCCTCGCGGAGGGGGGGGAAGTCCGCAGAGCGAGCGGACTCCCCGTAAAAGCACCGGGTAGAGAGTCTCGGTGACTCACGCGCCCAGCGGCTGCTCCGTTTTGCGGATCCCCCGCTGCCCGAGAGCTCAGTAGAGCGATCGAGAGCCGGCGGGGTGGAACCGCGGGAGCCATTTTGGGCTATATCTTACCTCCGAGAAGCGAAGCTCCGAGTCCTGACCCGGCAAGCGGCGGATTCTTCCGAATAAAATTAAAGGTTTCCATGAAGTAAGTGGAATTTTGATTTGGACTTTAAATTTATTAATTGGAAAAATAGGAGAGACTTTAAAGAAACGGAAGTCGGTCTCTTCCTAATGGAAAACTGGGAGGCGCTTTAAATAAACCTAAGCCGAAGGACGAAAAAGTATTTGGGACTGTGGACCCGAGAGGAAAGAAAAATCTTTTCGAACCATCTCAGCTCCCGAGTCCGGCACCCCTTGAGGTACAGCATTATTAAGGGGAAGAGCGCTTTGACAGCTGTCAAAAGCTGTCAAACTGTTAAAAGACCGGGTGGATTTATTGCATTGCTGTGAACAGTAAAAATTGATTGAAAACGTGGTAGAACTATTTAAATTGGAATTAAGAATGGATTTGTGATTGAGTTAAAGAACAAAGGGAAAGAACAGCCAAAATGGAGTCGATCGTCTGAGGAAGGAATTTTCCAGCACCCTTTGTTCCCTACCTCCTGTTTGTCTGCGGTTAAGAGAAGTATGAAAACAAAGTACTCTCGAGCCTTCCAGGAGGCTGTGCTGAACTATCTACAAACATGGGAGGACATTTACAAGGAACGGCAACATCCCAATTTACCATCAGTTGAGGTTGAAGTCCAAGTTCAGGACTTAGAGGATAATTTGGATTTGGAGACTGCTGAGTCTGAGACTGTGTGTGAGGAGAAACAACTTGATGAAAGTATTAAAGAGGACTTGGACTATAACAAATATGTTTGGGATGAAGCAAAGCATGGATTTCAAAAGGAAGAAAAACAAGCAGAGCAAGAAATTGAGAAGCAAAGGAATTTAAAGATCAATGGAATTGAAGATCCTGGAGGGGTTAAAATGTGGGGTGGTGTTTTTGTGGGATGGGAAGGACAGGGACAGGGGGGGCAAAGGCCTGGAGATGGATTTGGGAAAGAATGGGTGTGGGGTGAAAATTTTAGTTAAAAGGTTTTGTCTTGGCTTTTGAAAGACGGTTTTCGAAATCTTGGCTTGTTAACGGAAATGCTGATCCAATTGGGGGAAAAGACTTAGGGAGAGGAGATGGAGTGTAAAAAAGAAAGAAAAAAAAGCTGTGTTTTCTTGAGGGAGTTATAAGAATGGCCTAGGAAAGAATTTTTAGGTTGATGAAAATTTTTGTAAGTTAAGATAGGTGTTTAGGCAGAAAGCTGCCTACTCTCCTCTCCTTACTCTGAGATACTCAGTGGCAGGGGGTACTCAGAGGGGTGAGGAGGGGATTTAATGGAACCTTGGAAATGCTGTGCCCTACAGGTTCCTCTTGTGGCAGGAGGGGGCCTGTGGGAGGGCAGCATGGAAAAGGAGGAGGATTGAGTTAATATTATAAGAAAAGGATTTTAATTTGGAATAGAAAACCCGCCATAAGCAATTAGAGTTTGTTAGGAAAACCAGGAGGAAGAGTATCGAGGAAGTCACAATTACAATGTTAAGATAATAAGAATTGGGGAGTTAAAACTCTTCCCTATTGTTGTTATGTTTATATTTGTTTATGCATGTTTATGAAAGAGCTGGGGGAAACCAATCCTCAGAGCTCCTCCATTCCTGTCCTTTCAGTGGCAGGGGGGGGATGTGGGGGGAGGAGGGAGGGGGGAGGCCAAACCCAACTTACAAAGGACCCCTTTGATTCTTAAAGCTCACGGGTACCACTGGTGGCAGAGGTGGACCGGTGGGTGGAGGGAAAACGAAGGGACAGTTTTATATTGTATGTTTGTTTTGTTTGTTTTGTTTGTATAAAATCAATAAAAATTATTATAAAAAAAAGAGAAGGTTAAGGGGTGATATGATAGCCATGTTCAAATATATAAAAGGATGTCATATAGAGGAGGGTGAAAGGTTGTTTTCTGCTGCTCCAGAGAAGCGGACACGGAGCAATGGATTCAAGCTACAAGAAAGAAGATTCCACCTAAACATTAGGAAGAACTTCCTGACAGTAAGAGCTGTTCGGCAGTGGAATTTGCTGCCAAGGAGTGTGGTGGAGTCTCCTTCTTTGGAGGTCTTTAAGCAGAGGCTTGACAGGCATATGTCAAGAATGCTTTGATGGTATTTCCTGCTCGGCAGGGGGTTGGACTGGATGGCCCTTGTGGTCTCTTCCAACTCTATGATTCTATGACTAGACTGCTTTGTGGGTGCATGCAAGAAAATAACAGTCCTGTGTTGTTCACCCCTTGAATAAAAATCACTTGGATTGCTCCACACCCTCCCCTGCAAAGTCAAACCCCAGGCAGGGTTCATTACACAAATGAATCTTCAAGCAGCTCTGTACCATGGCTGGTATACAAAGATGATTTCCAGTGGCACCAGCAGCACACATGTATCAACTTCATATTTATTACATTAATATACCAACTTTTCCTCTAAGGACCTCAATGTGGTATACATGGTTCTCCCTCTCCTCATTGAATTCTAACAACAACCGGGGGGGGGGGGCTCAACTCAGTGACTTGCCCAATGTCATCCAGTAAGCTTCGCAGCTGAGGCTTCCCAGGTCCTAGTTCAACACCCTAAGCACCACACCACACTGGTTCTCATTATGGTACAGAACACCTAGAAAACAAACCATAGACCTCAAGGGTCATGTAGTCCAACCCCCTGCCACACAGGAATCTCAACTAAAATATCCGTGAAGGATGGCCATCCAACCTTTGCTTAAAAACTTCCAGTGAAGGAGAACCCTCCACCTTCGCAGTGTCCTTCACCCAAACCCCAGGGGAACCAGCCAATTTCATCTGCAACACAAATCCACCTATAAGATGCCCACTCTCCTCTCCCCATGGCAGTCTGGAATCTTCAAACATTTGGCACAGCACACATAGTTCTTTAATTCATGGTGAGTTCAGGCCATTTGCCAAATGAATGGATCAAAATTGGAAAAACATTAAACACAACACAACAGGGAGCTTTGCTTTATTTTAAATCAGTCATCAGATTTTTTTTAAAAAAAATATTATTACTTTCTTTCAAGTTTGGTTCTCATAAACTTTCATTTGATAAGCCCTTTTATCTACTTGCTCCTCCAATATCAGATAGTGCCAGGCTATGAAGACAAGGAGTTGGGGAGATTTGGCATTTTCCTTTTCCTTTTATTTTTTTTCTTTTTGCATAAAACCTGAAGCATGTTTCAACATTTGATAGCTAAATGCTTACAAGAAAGGGTTTGTAAATAAATAAATCTATACCTCTGCTGTAGCCAAGTGTTTCACAGTCAGAGCTGTGGGTGAAGCCAGGAAGTGGATATACCTCACACTTCCTGTTTCTGTGCCTCACAATAAGATCTATGTGGTATGTGTGCATGTGAGCACATGCTTGCATGTGTGTATGCATATTCACACACAATGAAAAGCAAAATATCCCATTGAGAAGGCAACTTGAGGGTTGTATCCAATTAAGTTGTAATCAGAGTAGACCCAATGAAAGTAATGTACCTAAGTTGGTTATGTCCATCTATCTCAATGGTTCTATTCTGACAGAGTACAACCCTGTTTGGAAAGTAGGGATTGGAAAGTTCCATTTTGGACAAGTGGGAACTGTAACACTGGGAACTGTGCAGGCTCTGTGCTGCCCAAACGGTCTGCCTGCTGCCTCCCCACCCCCAGCTGTAGGGTGGCTTAGTGGGAGGAGCAGGCAGGCTTGGGAGGCCCCACGGTGCACCCCCAGCACTGGAGTGGCTTCCTCTGCCGCTGGTGTCGGGTCAGCCCCAGGTAATTCTGGATTGAATCGCAGCTGCTCCAAAGTGTCAGACCAAGCCTGGATATGATGCCTTATGAGGAACGGCTTAGGGAGCTGGGTATGTTTAGCCTGGAGAAAAGAAGGTTAAGGGGTGATATGATAGCCATGTTCAAATATATAAAAGGATGTCATATTGAAGAGGGTGAAAGGTTGTTTTCTGCTGCTCCAGAGAAGCGGACACGGAGCAATGGATTCAAACTACAAGAAAGAAGATTCCACCTAAACATTACGAAGAACTTCCTGACAGTAAGAGCTGTTCGGCAGTGGAATTTGCTACCAAGGAGTGTGGTGGAGTCTCCTTCTTTGGAGGTCTTTAAGCAGAGGCTTGACAGGCATATGCCAAGAATGCTTTGATGGTGTTTCCTGCTCGGCAGGGGGTTGGACTGGATGGCCCTTGTGGTCTCTTCCAACTCTAGGATTCTATGATTCTAAGCCTTGAAACCTCTCTCTCTCTGTGTGTGTGTTTTGCAGTGTTTGATCTATCATTATTGCAAATATGTATCAGTATTGTAAATGAAGTGGGGTGGGTGGGTGGAAAGCTGTAGCAGGCTGGGCATGCACAGTGACTGCTGCAACATTCAGAAAATGAAAAGGGGAGCCATGGATGGTTCCACTTGGTGGTGCCATTCTCCATGTTCTGCATCTTCCAGCACCACCAGAAGAATACACCAGTGTGCTGGGGCTGTGTGGTAGCAGCTGTATGCCTGTCACACTCTTATCCACACTGTGGCCATGCAAAGAGTGGGTGCAGTCAGTGGCAGACAGAAAGCAGCAGTTTCAAGCCAGAAACTACACTGGAGGGTGGACAGGATTAGGAACAGGGGCTTTGGCTGTAGAGAGCACTACCACACTGGAGAACAAGGGCAGTAAGAGGAACTCCATTTTGGACAGAAACTAGGAGGATCCAGGTGGCCAATTCAGTGGTGAGCTAGTGGGACAGCTCAGTCAAAGTTGAGAGGTGGAACTAGCAGGAACAAGTGGAGCAAAGATGGGGAGTCATAGGAACATAATAAGCTGCCGTAAGCTGAGTCAGACCACTGGTCCATCTGACATTGTCTATGTGAACTGGGAGTGGCTCTCCAGGGCCTCAGGCAGAGAACATTCCCAGCTCTTCATAGAGATGCCTGGGATTGAACCTGGGAACATCTGTATGCAAAAGCAGATGGTCTACAGCTGAGCCATGTCCTTTCCCCCAAGGATATCTGAGAGTCCAGTATAGGGAAGTTTAACATGGTCTGTAGCCAATATCGGTCCCAGTCAGAGCAGACCCATTGATAGGTCTATCAATTTCAGTGGGTCTACTTTAACTAGAACTTAGTTGGACAATCCCAATGTGTATTATCTGCTTGAATAGTCCCTGGGATGAGATGGATCCTGGACTCTCAGGTAGGAGGTTAGAAACCCTCTAGCTCTAGATTAAAATAAAAGGGGTGAATTGAAGCTTATCATTCCATGAAGCTCCCTTCTCCCCCTTTTAGTAGGTACCAGGCAGTAGATAATTCAAGCCTGCAAATTCAGCAGGAAATGTCAAGGGGGAGAAACTCTGAAGCAGCTGTTTCCACCTTGCCCCCAAATCCTGGGGTAATATCTCCCATCTGAAAATTGCACCAGGATTTCAAAGTGAAACTGAACATTGCACACTGTATGTGGATGATACCCGGTGCACAATCAGCTCCCTCTCACTCTGATTCTCTGCAACAATCCTAATTAGGTCATTTATTCTTAAATTAGAAACTATGGAGCTGAAGCCCTACATAATGCAATCACTCCTACCGTGCAAAGGAGGGGGGAAATCAGGTTTTGGTGGATAAATGTGATGCTTGCTTGCTCATTAGCTGCCTGTGTGTTAAACATATCAGCCCACCACCGCTGCTTCCTTTGCCCACTAAATGGAAGGACTCGCACATGCCACTCACTGGGACCATTATTCTCTAACAGCCACCTGCATTATATGATTTCCCTCTTTTCTTTCCTTCCCTCTTTCCAATTCATGTACAACAATTAACTTTAGTGAACCTCACAAGCCTAAAAAAAATAAAAAAGAGAGCGAAGCAGTTCCTGCCAGGGATTGGGGGGGGGGAGTTGAGAGTGGGTTCAGTGAACATTTTGATGTGTGCCTACCTAATTCGCGTTTCTCAAACAGGTATGTGAAATGAGCCAGAGCTATCCCTCCAAATCTGCAGTCCATCAAGTGAAATAAAGCACTTCTAAAAAGGAATGTACATCAGAGAACAGTGCACATTAGGTTAGGAGATTTGTTTGCAAAAATGTATAAACAAATGCAGTGGAAGTTGGTTGATTAGGGTGAATGGGGCACCGACCTACCAACCTCATTCTGCCCATGGCTAGCCCCTCCACCTGCTTGCCCTTTTACTTAAAACTTGCACGGGGGTTGCCACTGAATGTTGGCTCCCTTCTCCTTATGCTCAGAGCTGCCATTGTAGAACTTAGCTGGGAGGAGGATGGGTACATAACTAGAATTAGTTGCCTCTGCCTATTATTAGCTCCCTGTCTCCACCTACTGTTGGTCTCCCTACCTCCTGCTCGACCAGTCCCAATGGACACCAGCCACCACTGTGCAAAGTGACATATGAAACTGTATGTAAAAAAAGTATATTGGGTGGAATGTGCACAATAACACACACCAACTTAATTCATGATTTTGGGTTTGTTTGTTTTTATAAAAATAGATGGATCAATAACCCTCCGTCCTCCATGTCTCAAGAGAGGCTTGCCTGCCGGGGCAAAGCATCACCAATGGCTTGCTGGCAACAGGTCAGGGCTGCTTATCCGGGGGGGGGGGGGAGGCAAGGCAGTGGTGAGGGCAGGGCTGGGAAGGCATAAGAGAAGAAGTTCTAGTATTGACTCTGCCAGTGCATCTGTGCTCTCCTCACCTTGCTGCCCCCTTGCCCCTTCTGATAAGTGGTAGTGACTGCTGGAAGGCTCTTATCCCATCAGGTGAGCACCTCCTAGTATTTTTGCCTGCATGGGGGGGGAGGGGGGAGCCACATTGTACTTTTGGTCACAGCCACCCCTGGAATGCAATCTCCGAAGGTTCCCCCCCCCTGCTAATAAAGGCTCCTAAATCCAGTAGTCCATGTGCATGGAATGTGAGGCTTAGGGGCCCACATGTGGCTCTCCATGACTTTCTTTTGGGCCCTTGAAATTCTTCCCAGGCCACATCCTCTTTCCCCAGCCACACACCATAACAGAACTTCATTGCACCCTCATTGAGTGCTTTTGCCTGGCTGGAATGTGCCTTGAACTTTGATAATGCCTCTTGCTTGCCTGAACGGATGATAGAGATAGGTTTGTGAGTACATATAAAAACTAATGTACAGTACAAAGGTAACATTTACATCCATGTCTCCACCTACTTTTGCCTCTGGTCACAGCCATGATTGGCAACCGTTGCAGGTTTTCCTGTGCCGCCTTCCTTCCTTCCTTCCTTCCTTCCTTCCTTCCTTCCTTCCTTCCTTCCTTCCTTCCTTCCTTCCTTCCTTCCTTCCTTCCTTCCTTGAAACAAAAGGGGTTTTAAGGACTTGTTGTGGAAAATCAACATTAGATACAATGCTTAGGGCTGTTTCCATGGCGATCAAGGCTTTTGGGCAGTGTGATCAGAGTCGCAAAATGTTAACACTTTTGTCTTTTTCTCCATGCCTCAGATCTGCAGAAAAACAATAACAGTGCCTCCTATATGTAACACACAGGTACACCACACAATAATATATCTATGAAACGTTGCAATGCACAAAAATAATATGGAACAGTACCAGCAGGAAGAGAGTTTATATTGTTCTCCTGGCAACTGGAACCCAAGTGTAAAACATATATCCTCATCTATGCTTTTTGCCCATATTTAAAAGGCTATTGTGCTTCAGTTGTGACATTTGGCTGGAGGCTTTCTGAACTGGTTTTAGAGACCAAAATCAAAAGCAACCTTTCCTTCCCCCACATCAAATATGGTGTGAGAAACTTATCTCCGCTATGTTCATATATAACAGGTGGAAGGGAACATGTTGCCTCTGAATGTTAGGGCTGTGCCCTGCCTGGTCAATCTGTGGACCCGGATCAGCACTAAGCCAGGGGACACCTCATCTGGATCTAGCTTTGAATAACTGTTGGGGAAGGAGTTGGCAAGGCTAATGTTTAACTGGGGTTTTTGTTATGTATTAAGTTAACTGCAGTACTCCTTCTGGCCACCGTGGCTGCAGTTCTTACCCTGCCCACTGTGGCTGCAGTTCTCACTCAGGTCCACAACATGCAAATGAAGGATTGAGAGTGCTGTTCACGGATTGGGCAGCTAGGGGAAGTTTGTTACTGTTGCAAGTTACTGAGTACTATATAAGCCAGTCGGCTAAGCTACTGTTCAGTCTGGACTCAGAGCTAAAATAAAGAGTTGGTTGTTTTGAGAGCTGTGTCTTCATCCTTCTTACCCACTATTCTACAGTTTTCAAAATGTTTAATACAGTGGGAGGAGGGAGGAGACACTGCATCTCCTCCCCCTCTTTTGACTCCACTGAAGAGAGCAGTAGGCTCCCTGCAGCCAGTAGGATTCAAGGCTCCACTCACTAGCTAGTGGGCAGAGGGTTCAGTTCTGCTCAGTTTGATGGTGTGCATGTGTTCCTTGCTGGGAACAGCTGTGTGCATCCAAAGCTCCTTTTCCCCACCTAAAGCCCTGTTCCTGGACAGCCCCAGATTGCTCCAGAATCCCTGACCCAGGCCTGTCTCTATCCAACTTATCCAAAACACCACACCAACTACCCAAATCAGTCAGATTTGGTTCAGGCACTGACCAATTCCAGCACACAACCCTACTGCGTATTGCTGGACTACAACTGACATAGTCCCCGATCTCTGGCCATACTGACTGGGTATGATGGGAGCAGGGATCCAACAGCATCTCTCCAGTGTTTCACTGATGACGCTACAGATATCACTATAATATCCTTATTCTCATGTTGCAGATCACTGTCCATGTCCTATCCTCACCAGCACCATTTATTTATCTGTTTGCCTCATTTATAAACCATTCAGAAGTAAAGATTTGCGGAGCTGCTTACAAATAAAAACTCCATGTACCAGATCTCTTCAGTCACTGATTCCTTCCCTAGCTGTATGGTTTTGTCTAGCAGGATCATCAAGGACTCTCCCTTTGAACCACTTGAGTCTTTTCAACGTGGGGCAGCCGAGAAGGGACTCCCTCATCAGCTGTGCAGTGGACGCCTATGCAGTGCCTGCAGCCTCAAAGACAAGGGAATGCATGGGTGTGGTCGGTTGGGGTGAAACCGCTTGTCAGTGATTGGGTTCGTATTTATTTTTGGGGATTGCCTGGTGGGTGGGTGGTTTTTTTTCAGATGCTTTTGGCAGCGGCTGGGTTGTGAGCTGTGATTGGAACACCAATCAGCTGTGCTACGGCCACCCACTAGGCTTCCCCTGATCATCTTTGCTTCTTAAAAACATTGCAAAGCACTGTGTGCTAGCTTTTGGTTGTGAATTTTTTATTACAGCTTGGGGAGTCAGTAGCTTCTCCCCTGGTATCGACTTTCCTCCTTGGTGCAGGCGTACATGTTTGTGACCAGCCTTGCATGACTTTTAAGTGTGTGTGTGTGTATGTGTGTGTGTGTGTGTGTGTGTTTGATTTGGCTGCTTTGCTTGTGTAACATGGGACGGGATTCACTGTTTTCTGTTCATTTTATTGTGTGATTTGGCTGTTGGGCTTATGCATTGGTCATTTAGCTGGGCAAAAACGACTTGGTTCTAAGGAAGGGCATTGACCTAACCTGGAACATTAAAGAGGACTTTGATAAGCTTGCTGCTCTGTATCCAGACTTAACCATAATCTGGTCCCAGCTATTGGAGAGGTGTTGCTGGCGTGATTGCCCTGACCCAGTTGCCATGAATAGAGCTATAAAGAAAGCTAATTGTGCAGTTGCACAAAAGGTGCGACATTTGAAAGGCCGTGTGATACGTCACCCAGCCATCACCTTCGACCAGGAGGCCTTGTTTCGTAATGACGGTGTACACATTTCCAATGTTGGCAACAATATCTGGTTAAATGGCATTGCAGAGTGCACCAGAGATTGTTTGCTGATGTGTTGGTGTTGGCGACGAGCTGTTTGGGCTCAAGGGGCGGTTAGGCATCGGGTAAGCCTTTGTTTGATGAAGGGAAGGTTGCAGTCTCCACCTCCATCCTCATTAAAGGTATCCTGTTAAAGAGTTCCAGGTGTGGGGATCCTGTCTAATGCCAGACATGGGCTAGGGCCATGCCATAACCCCAACCGGGACCTCTTGGGTGCCCCTATTTAATGTAAGTCATAGGGCTTCCCCTATTGGTGGTTTTCCCTTACATGGACTCCCTGTAGAGGGGCAGGAGTCGAGATATAGCCTGGCTTCACCCAATGCATAAGCCAAGCCACTCACACCTGTAACAAAAAAAAATTGTGGCCTGTTTTAGCCCATAATCCAAAATACTTGAGTCTGTGTGTTTATTACTCAATAGGGAACTGTGAGTCATGGGGCCTTGGCACACAACTACAGGTGTATTCCAGTGTCACTGATGTAAACAAACAATTGGTTGCCAGATCCTAAGTAACTATTTTTTAGCATTATGTAGGTAAATGTGCTTATAAAACAGAAGAGGCCAATCCATCAGCCTCAAAGAGCCTAATCAATATATTCCAATTTTATCTCAGAGTCATTTTGCCTCTGGGAAGTTTAATTTATTTCAACTCATGCCCACGAAAGATGAGAAGAGAAAGGAACAGCTGAAGTGGACAAGAAAGTTAGACGGGGAGAAGGGGAGCAGAAAATGTGTCCATGCTTTTCCTCCATTTCAATTTCCTGTTTTACCCTGAACAAATCACCCTCATGACTTCAGTGACCATGAAACAAACTGATTAAGAGCTCACAAGGGACTGTGAGGCAAGGAGAAAGCAGAAGGGAATAAAATATGGATGGGCAGCTGGGGTGAGAGGCCTGGCAACAAACAACTTCCACAGCTTAAAATCAGGAGATAAATTGGCTTCTATTAGGGTTTGCATCTGTCTCTATGAGCCACCAGAATTATTTTGGAACAACTATGTCATTATTATTGTTGTTAACATATATCTCACCTTTCCTCCGAGAGTGGAATGCATAGTTCTTCCCTCCCCTTGCCTCCCAGTTTTATCCCCTCAACAAATCTAAGAACCCTGTTAAGCTGAGATATGAACTGAGGCATTGTCATCAGAATCAGCTTACAATCTTAAGAAGTGAGCAGGTTCATTTCCTAAGCCATTTGAGGCAGGGATGGGGATCTTATGCCCCTCAATGTGTTGTTGGGCACTAATTCCCAAGCGCTCTCAGCCAATGTGGCCAATGGACAGGGATAGTGGGAGTTCAACAATATATGGAGGGCTCCAGATTCTCTGTCCTTGAGACTATGACCAGGATGACCTGGGTTCAAATCTCCAGTCAGCAGGTTTGCTAATCCCTATCTCTTGCTCTTTCCTACCCAACAAGGTTGTTATTGTTATGCAAATGCCAAGTACTACAGAACATTTGAAACTTATGGGGGGGAGGGGCAGGATTTCGGTTCAGAATAATTTTTTGAAACAACTCCAGCTGATACCTCTTTTTCCATGGTATAATTTTTATGCGATGATGCTTGCCAAATTCTTTCACAGGAGATACTATGCATCCCTCTTGTTGGATCAGGGCAGATGGAATCCAAAATACACTTCAAAATTTATTTAACTAAATTGCCTTGTAAGATTAACAAAGCATCCCCTCTAACTAACCCACCAAGGAATCTCACCAACTGCTCTCTTTCCCACTCCTTTTCTGCCACTGGTATTTAAAGCAAACAATTACCTTTCTCAATACTATTTTTCTAGGGGGAAAGGGGCCGGAACTCACCACGAATACCTTCCATGTTCTCTTAGAATGGCAGTGGCACCCACCTGAGAGTTCCACCCAGTTCTGGATTTTAAAAAAGCCCTGACCTTTTTCAGCTGAGATCTAGACCAAAGCAGGAGAAAGAAACTAGAGTTGCCATATGTTTGGATTTTCCCAGACCTGCTCTTTTCCATGGTGAAAATTTCTGTCCGGATGGCATTTTTTAAATATGACAAATATCTGGGAGCTTTGCCTCTCCCCTCCTGCTCCTTTCCATCCATTTAAACTTCCCTCCCTTCAGCCAGTGCAGTTGTTACAAGTGGATGTTTTCGGTTCTCACCTTCCATCTCCAGCCTCCCCTGTCCCACTTTTCTTTGAGAAGAATCCAGAAGTGCCTGTGAGAGTATTTCACTTCCCAGCCAGGAAGGAGCAGCAGGTGGCGGAGGAGGAAGAGATGGAGGGGTGGTTGGGTAGGGCTACGGGGCCTCCCTCCTCCTGCACCCTGTGGTACATAGGGTGCTTCTCATGGGGAGGGGAGCAAAGACGGAGGAAGGAGGCACCCCACTTAAGAGGGGCTCTGGGGGAGGAAGAAGGCATTGAGGGGTGGTCTTACCACCAGCCTGACAAAGACCAACATCCTGAGTCAGGACATGGCTAGCACTCCAAGTGTTAGCATTGGTGACCACACATTTGGGGTTGTAGACAATTTTTGCTACCTAGGTTCTACTATGACCAGCAACTTCTCTACCGATGCTGAGCTGGAGAAGCATATTGGCAAGGCAGCTATGGCAATGGCTCACTTCTCCAAAAGGGTTTGGGAGAATGTGATGCTAATGGCCAATACCAATATGAAAATCCACCAGGCTTGTGTGTTGAGCACACTGCTTTATGGAAGTGAATCATTGGCAACTTACAACTCTATTTTGAGCTTAAAAATGGAAAGCGTAAATGCTGGTGGTCAACAAAAGAGGTTGAAAGACTGTCTCAAGGCAAATTTTTAAAAATGTAGCATAAACACCAACAATTGGGAAAAACCTGCCTGCGAGTACTCCAATTGGCGAACAGTTTTTACCAAAGGTATCATGGGCTTTGAAGACACTTGATCTCAGGATGCAAGAGAAGACTCCCTGGAAAAGACCCTGGTGTTAGGAAAGATTGAGGGCACTAGGAGAAGGGGACGACAGAGGACGAGATGGTGGGACAGTGTTCTCAAAGCTACCAACATGAGTCTGACAAAACTGCGGGAGGCAGTGCAAGACAGGAATGCCTGGCGTGCTCTGGTCCATGGGGTCATGAAGAGTCGGACACGACTAAATGACTAAACAACAACAAGAATATTATCAGAAACATGAGATTCTTTGCCAACCAGCTTTTATTGATGGGTTTGATGTTTTTATTGTAATACTGTGTTTTCAGTCAGTACACTGCCTTGTGGTATTTTAGATGAAACTAGGCAGAGGGCCTTCTCGGCAGTGGCGCCTGCCCTGTGGAACGCCCTCCCAACAGATGTCAAAGAGGAAAACAACTACCAGACTTTTAGAAGACATCTGAAGGCAGCCCTGTTCAGGGAGGCTTTTAATGTTTTATTTTTCTGTTGGAAGCCGCCCAGAGTGGCTGGGGAAACCCAGCCAGATGGGCGGGGTATAAATAATAAATTATTATTATTATTATTATTATTATTATTATTATTATTATTATTTATTATAATGTTTAAATGAATGCAAATATGAATTAATAAAAACTTGCCCTTGTGCTAGGGCAAGAGACCTTATGCTGGTGGACAGAGAATGTTGGATACAGCTAGAAAGCTTGACTCATAATGCAGCCCCAGTGGCAGATCATTTTCCGCTTGTTTCCAGGATGGGCATGAACCAGGGCGCACGCAGGGTGCACTGTGGGGAACGTGAATGTGGGTAGGGTGCACTGCAGGAGCAAACCCTACCCCCTGCTGCAAAGCGGGTTGTGCTCATGGTGTTCTGCGAGCCCAGAGTCACTTTGCAAGACCTGAAAAAATGACAATGGACTTGAGGAGTGCCATGAGCAGGGGGGTGCCCTGGCTCCTGCAAGTTAAGCGCTACTTTTGTGAGCAGCACTGGGCTCACAGGGAGGGCACTCTGAGCTGTTGCGTCCTTCTAACAGCACCCTCTAATTGGAGCAGCGCTGGGCTTGCAGGGCCAGGGTGCATACCTGTTGTGTCCTTCTCAGCTGTCCTTAAGCTGAGGGCACTGAGAAGGATGCAACTGTTCATGATGGGGCAGGGTGCTGTGATGTGCACACACCCACACACCATGGCACCTGGGGTGATGGCTCCCTCAGCCCCCCCCCCATGCTACGCCACTGTGCTGCCCCAACCCTAAGGCAGTGTTAAGATAAGTCACACTTTCCCACAATGTTCCTGACACCTTTGGAAGGACTGTTGGAAAGGGAGCTGAATTTCATGCTAATTTGTGGAAGTAACAAATCCAACCTCCAAACACATGCAAATTGCTTGTTTACACCAATGACAGGAAAGAGTTTAACAAATCAGAAACAAAATGTGTTGATTTTCTTCTTCTACCACCACATTTCATCCTAGTGCTTTTTGCTTTGATGCTTCCTCCCCCCCCCCCCCAATCATATTTGATATGGCAATTGGGCCAATCTCTCTCTCCCCACCCGCCCTGAAAAGCCTGTGCCACTTGTCAAAAAAGTTAGAGGGAACACGTTTTTAAGTATTCGCCGTGCATTCTGCTGAAAAGAAAACCACTCTTTCTAATGAGCATTCAAGAGTGTAGCATGAAGCAGAAACTGTTTTCTAAGATCTGTCACAAATGATTTAGTCTTATTAGTTTTAATAGCCTTTAGCTACAGGCGAGCAATATAAGTGAAAATTAAGATATTTTTCACAGGACAAAAATGCGGGTTCGATCAGAGAAAATTGCCATGTGATGCTGTATAGAGGAGACACCCCTCTCTCTCTCTCTCTCTTTTTTTGCAAGGCATGAGGCAGGCTGATATCAGAAACCCTTATTGCTTATGCACATAATATCATTTTGATTACATTGTGAGCATCATCCCTTTCGAATGGGCCCCGTGTATGTTTTATAGGATTTTACTGAAAGACAGAAAATGCTAACATAGATTCCTATCAGAGCATTTGTCTCCTCTGGGGAAGGACAAACTCTAAACTAATGCATATTAGTTTCTGTTCATGAGCTTGTTGTCTGGGCATAGTTCTTTGCTGCTCGGTTATCTCAGACACTCTGTGTGTGTGCGCGCAGTATCAGGGTCAGATTAACTTGACTAAAGACACTTCCAGGTTTAAGATGGCCTAATCAGGTCTAAGTGCTTTTAGTCTACCAAAGGTCTCTATCCAATTTGCAGGTGGTAAGGGTGTGTGCCATGGGTTTCCAGAGCCACTCTGGGGGGCTTACAACATATTTAAAAACACAACAAAACAGCAAACATTTAAAAACAAAATATCCTATATAAGCAACAAACAAACAAATCAATAGAAACCAATAACAATAACAACAACAACAATAATAAACAGTTTACAGTTATACCCAAATTAAAACAACCGCCAACCAGTGGCAAAGCTGCATGCTCCAGCACCGGGGGCGGAGAGCAGGCGGGGATGTGGCTGGCGCGCATCTGAGGGGGCGTGGCGCATGTCCCGGGGGTGTGGCACATCACCCGCAGGGGTGCGTCCAGGGGGCGTGGCGCGCCACCTGTGGGGGCTTGGCACCTGGCGCGGTGGGGTGTGTGCATGTTTCCGGGAGGGTGGCCCCCCGCCCCCCCTGTTCCTCTGCCAGTGCCACCAACCCAAACTAAACATTTAACCAACACCAATCCAACACAAACAAAACGAAGGAACCAAAATTAGTACCGTTTAAAACATTTTAAAACATTTTAGCCAGCTGCCCCAACCCAAGAGTTGTTCCAGCAATGTACAGTACCTCCAGCCTTCCAGGAGCCTCTTTTAGCTGTTCAAGGTGAGCCTGGGCCCTGCCCCTGTCCTACCTGGTAGAGACTAGGGATATGAAGAATGCCCTAACTTCTGCCAACAAGCCTGAAAAAAAGTCATGCCAAACTCAGTTTTTTCATACTACCTAACAATTCTCCAAGTCTCAATCCTTCTCTTCCATTCGGAACAGAGGGGATAGGCAGGAAAGGGGTGCTACGCACCCCTCCTCCTTCAGATCAGGAGAGTCTTCCTTCTAAAGGCCCCCAAAAGCGGGAAGGAAAATTGTTCCATCTAACTTGGCCCCCAATCCATTTGCTTCCCCAGTGGGTGCAAGGCTGCCAGCCTTTGTTCACTGATGGAAGGAGGTTACCATGGACAGGTAGGTGCTGGAGGTAGTACTGAAGGAATATGCTCTTCTCATCCATGAGATATCTTCATCCTCACTCCTCACTTAAGGCACCAAGAGAAAAACCAGATATTCCTACTGACAATAGGTCATTTGTTGAGAATAAGAACAATCACAACAGTGGGTCACTTGCAGAGCAAGTCGGTCTTTTTCCTGATGCCTCCCCCCCAAAAAAGAACGGCAAGTCCAGAGCAATTCTGGACCTCAGGGAGTTAAACAAATGACTCCTGGGGAAAAAAACCCACTTCAAATGGAAACACCATTGTCTCTGCTCTCAAGAGGGGAGATTGGATGACCTCTCTCAACCTCTCCAAGTCTTATCTTCATAATCAGGAAGGCTCACCACCACTTCCTGCAGGTTTTTACCAAGGTACTGGTGGTTCATGTAGTATTCTTAAGAGCAAAGGGAATCTGCATCCGCCCTCATCTAGATGCTATCCTGGTGAGGGCTCCCTCTCAGGATCACTGTCATCAGGCTATGACTCTTATTCTCTTCTGGCTGGACTGGCTTGGGTTTGTTGTGAACATGGAGAAAAGCTGTTGGTTCTCTCCTGTCCATCACTCACTCGGGCTGCTGCTGTGAGAGCTGGAAGAATGACCTGCTCCTTGCTGCAAGGCCCATTTCCACCTGACCTATGGGATGGGCCCCACACTCACCCTGTACAGCTGGAGGGACATTGTTGGAACAACTCTTGGGTTGGGGCAATTGGCTAAAATGTTTTAAATGGTTTTTAATTTGTGGGGCTTTAAATTTTGGTTTCTCTGTTTTGTTGGGTTGGGGTTGGTTGCTGCTACCATGAGTGCTGGAAGGATGACCTGCTCTTTGCTGCAAGGCCCATTTCCACCTGGCCAAGGAGATGGGGTCCAGACTCACCCTGAACAGCTAAAAGACTCCTGGGAGGCTGGAGGGACATTGCTGCTACTGTGAGTGTTGGAAGGAAGACCACTCACTGCCGCAAGGCCCATTTCCACCTGGCCCAGGGGACAAGGTGGTGTCAATATCCCACTTCTGTAACCAGATAGTCCTGCAGACCACTGTAGAAGTAGCTAAGAACCATGCATTAACTGTAGAGTGTCTATGGAAGAATCTGCAGCCAATGCTGAAGGTATCCCTAATAAACTTGGGAATGTCTGCATGTGATTCCATCTCTACAGCTCACATAAACACTGCTCGAGGGAATCTCTGAGGAAATATTTTGAACTAAGGAAGGCCTCAGAACCAGAGGGGAGTCCCCCATACTCACCCTCGCCTGTTCTGGCAGAGAACCTGGAGAATCACCAAAGGCCACTTGCTTGGAGTCTCCAAATGTATAGGCCTCCTCCATTGTGTGCACATCGCGAGAAGAGAGGCTGCCCTGCTGAGGCAAAGCCACCCTATGCACAGATGCAGCGCAAAGGCAGGAAAGGAATGTGACTGAGCATACTGCAGTTAGTGCTGGGACCAGAAGGTGCAGGATAATGCAGCCAATCAAGGCAGGGGGAGAACATAGAGAGTGTGAAAGCCACTAGATCAAAAGGTGCAATGATCAAGTCTCTAGGAGCTCTTTGGGCCTCCCGAGTTGCTAAAACAAAATGGCATTCCCGCCTTTTAAAGAAAATGGTGGGAAATGCAAGCTCCCAGCTCTGTCGCCTCTGTGGACTCCTGCTGTGCCTGTCCGGCAATCGGGTCAGAATCCAGCTTCCCCCTACACTCTTCCCTTCCTCATACTATGGGGGTGGGGGACCACACGAAGAAAATGAAGGAGAAATGAAGAAGCTGGGGGGGGGTGGAGGCAGCCAACAGGAAAACACAGTAGGGGAAAACTCACTCAGAACAATGATCTAGGAAACAGGATTAAGGAGATGACTAGACAAAGGGAAAATGCACACAAAACAAGCACTCAAGCAAGCGTTTCTCTCCATACAGACATGCACAAAGACCTAACCAACCCTTGCAGAAGGCAGGGCCTGTCTGTAGACGTGGGATGACTCCTGCCCTCTGGAGAGCATGTTGCAAGTTGAAGATGCTGACTGTCTCCATTAGGGGGAGTCATCCCCAACAGGAATGGCTTCCCTCTCTGTTTGGTAAACTGAGTTCTTGCTTAAAAAAAAAAAAGCCATGAAAGAACTAAAAGAACATTTCTCAGAAACATATTTTCTGATAAATGTCCACCAAGCTCTCTAGAACAAATTCCTTGACTGCCCATGGGCATACATGCAAGACCCTTGTGGCCATAGTTCAATGGCGGTAGAGGTTAGATGGCCACCTGTTATGGATGCTTTGGAGAAGATTCCTGCATTTCGGGGGTTGGACTAGATGACCTTTGTGTACCTTCTAGCTCCAAGGTTCTATGACTTTTTGAGCCCCCAAAAAGACCCACACTAGTGGATAGTAAGGCAACAGATGTGACTCCATCAGGTTACTGTTCAGCTATACAGAAATCAGAGGCTTCTACACATACCTCCCTCCATCTAGGGAGGAAATAGGCACTATTACAGTTCAATGTTACATTCCAGCCAGGTAAAACCAAAACCCAGAGAAGGGTAGGGAGCAGGGCCAGTGAAGGCTATGACTTGCCGAGAGGGACTGTGGCATAGGGATAATGCCTTATCCTGATGAAAGACCTGGGGGCCATACAGAGAAGCTGGTGGGGGCACATTTCCCTTCTAAAGTAATTCCCTTCTAAAGTAATCCAAGTTGGTGGCTATCGCCATACCTTGCGGTAGAGAATTCCATAGTTGGGTTAAGAGCTGGGTGAATAAATATTTCTCTGATATTCAATGATGCATTCCATGTCTGCTCACCTCCCTCTAAGGATTTCACTGCAGCTGATGTGTTGAAGGAAGACAAAGGATTGTATAAGCAAGACAGGAGGATGCATAAACAGGTTGCTGGTAACTTTATCTGTTGTGCAACAAATCTGTAAGGGGCAGTTTTAAGGTAGTGTGACTGGTTCAGTTGTAGTGGGCACTGTGCTGCAGGGGGTGTGACAACAGTGCTGTAGAATGGAGTGCGAGAGGCGGGTGGCACCAAATTTTAGTGTTGCACATTGAATATCACTTTTTTGTGGAGAAGGTAATCAATAGTGAAAGGACATGACTTTCACATCCTGTTTGTGAGTGCTGAGCAGCGTGTGGTTGGCTATTTTTGGCATAGTGCACTGGACTTAAATGGACCTTAAACTGATCCAGGAAAACAATTATGCTGTGCTGTTTCTTACACCCACTACAAATTTCCAATTTTGCTTCTTTTATTTATTGCGAACAACATTTTGTGCCACCTTTATCTGGAATCTTCTAATCGAATCAGGCTCTCTCTTATATATCATCCTTGGCAATAAAGATTCAGCAATTAGAAGCTAATTGATGGTTTTATTGATGACGCAGAAAGCAAGCTGCCTCCCACCACCACCCACCTCCTCAACTTTATTAGTGCCTCTTGAGATAAAAGTGTTTACCATCTCTTTCACTAACCAGCAGAAATTGCAATGGGGTGGGGAGGAGAGGGAGGGAGGGAGGGAGGGAGGGAGAGAGAGAGATTATTGTTTTGGTTCATCTTAGTGAAATTAAATCAACTATAACCCCAACAACCAAAAGAGCAATATTTTGGATTTACAATCACATTATGCACCTGATAGCACATAGAGGGAAACAATTGTGGAGTCCTCCTGTTTGGTGTCCCTTTTCCATGATATTCCATTCCATACCGCTGCCCAACAGTCAGAGATCATTCTGTGCCCACTGAACACATTTAGGCCTCATTGGGTTATCCTATTGTTCTCCCTTTCCTGTGTTTCTTCTTCTTCTGAAAATATTCCCCCCAATGATGCTGAAACCTCTCACCTGAAGGGTACAATGTTGGCTATTGTAAGGGCTGATCTGGCACTCACACAAATGAGTTCATTATGGGTCCTGCAGCAATGTGATGCCTTGCTGGTTCTAGCTAGATCCAATTACCTAGCCATGCCTTCTCCCAAGACACTCCATTCTATGTCCGCTCTCCCCAACAGTGAGCATTCTGAACCCACTAAACATGCTTTGTCCTGATGACTTTTTATGGGGGGCAGGTTCTCATCTTAGGGGATTCCCTTTTGTGCTTCTGCAAAGCTTGCTTACCCTGGATCTACTGACACACCAGTGGAGACTGGCCCATTAGGACAAATGGGGCACTGCCCCATCAACCTCAATTTACCCACCTGCCTGCTTTCTTACTTACAACTGGTCTAGAGGGTGGTCCTGGCTGACAGCTTCTTCTTCCTTAGTCTCACTGTAGAACTCAGCAGGCAGGGATGAGGACAAAATTATAGTTAGTTAGCTCTGCTGTTGGCTCTGGCACCACCTACTGTTGGGCTCCCTGCCTTCCACCCTACCAGTCTCAATAGGCCCCAGCCACCACTTCTCCCTTCTTTTGCATAGATGGTCCTTTTTTGCATACCTAAGGATCCACACTTGGAGAACAAGTCCACTTTTAGTGTACAATGATGAGAGGAACCCTGTTATGTACTGGCAAGGCCCATTTTATCTCTCTGGGGATCACTGCCTCAAGCCCACTGCTCCCTTTCCACTGTTGCAAATTACAGAAGGCAATTCTTTGCCTACTGTGTGCTGGATTCATTTACTCTGCGATAACCTGTTCTGCATGCACTTGCTTCTAAAGGCAGACGGGTTAGTAAACAGAGCATAACCAAGTTCATTCTCTTTTCTTTAAATATAGGACTGTTTAATAGAGTGTTTAATATCACAATGGATTGGGTGGTACTTCTTACAGAATGATGGTATATCAAACATATTCCATGGCTGGACAGGCAGTTATTAGGTAGGGGAGGAAAGGAAGCCACTGCATGTAGCACATTCTGCATCCAAGCATGAACATGGTTTTCAAAATTCAACTCAAAGAATCATAGAACGTGACCTCCAAAATCATCTGATTTTGCCCCATACTCCAGCAGTGTGGGGCTGGATCCAGCTGGCAGGCTAGATCCTTCCTTCCTTCCTTCCTTCCTTCCTTCCTTCCTTCCTTCCTTCCTTCCTTCCTTCCTTCCTTCCTTCCTTCCTCCACCCCACCCACTGATAGGTGGACAGTCGACAGTGACACTGGGTGACCCATTTGCCTGAGTTGACTGAAATCCAGCCATGGCAGCAAAGTCATGATGATATGCAAGCCCCAACAGTCAACTGGCTGACGGCACTTGCCAAAGCCCTGCACCTTTTCAAGTGGAGGAATCTTGCAACTGCAGCACTGAACCTCTGCTTAAAAACCTAGCAAAGGAAAATCTGTCACTTTCCAAGAGCTAAATCTTTATTGCTCGGAGCCATAGGCTGCCACAATTCAATACACACAAAATACAAAATATATGTAGCGATACAAATCAAGTTATCATATTTCATCAAAACAACAACAAGAAGAATTAACAATTTTAAAAAGTTAAAGTAGCAGACAGTGAGACAAACAACATAGCATTTGGTAGAAATGAAACTGCAGTGGAATAGAAACAGCAGTGATTTTGATGAATACAAGTCAGAATGGAAATCCCTGTCTCTCATATATTCACACACACACACACACACACACACACACACACACTGGTACCTCTGGTTACAGACGCTTCAGGTTACAGACTCCAGAAATAGTAACTCGGGTTAAGAACTTTGCTTCAGGATGAGAACAGAAATCGTGCTGTGGCGGCGCGGCAGCAGCAGGAGGCCTCATTAGCTAAAGTGGTACCTCAGGTTAAGAATAGTTTCAGGTTAAGAACGGACCTCCAGAACGAATTAAGTTCTTAACTCAAGGTACCACTGTGTGTGTGTGTGTTTTCATTTTTAATTTAACAAAGATACCCACAATGGGAATACAGAGTTTAACAGTTGTTGAGGAAAGAAAGAAAAATATCAGCTGATGGTTGTTGTCTTCAATGTTTCAATGTAGGCAGTTAGATGAAGGCACCTCTCCATGAGTCACTGGATGGAGAAAACCATGTTCAACAAAGTCAATAAAAGGATACTATATTGTATAGAAGGTTTGAGTCCTTTTTTCCCATGTTGATGCTCCCTAAGTGAGATGGTTAATTTGTCCCAGACTTGCAAAATCCAAGCTTCAAAAAGATTTGCATTTGAAGTTTTCCAGTTCCTTGATCTCACTAATCTAGTTGCAGTTAATAAATGAAGGATGATATCTTTATTAACTCTATTCTTAATCTGAGGAGTAAAACAAAATAATAGGACTAGTTTTGGGGCTGGTCGTAGCGACTTTATTTTCTGAAGCAAGTTAAGTATCTGATTAATTTCAAGATATCTAAATGCTGTTTTTTAGTACATTTCTGTAAAGTTTCAAGATATTTCATTTAAAGCTAGTGTTTATATTTTGCTTCTCTTGTTTGCTTCTGCTCCATACACTGATGAGAGTGTCATGGGTCACAGCTTTAAACATGTCCCAAACCACAGTTGTCTATTCTCCTATATCAATGTTTCCCAACCTTGTGCCTCCAGATGTTTGGGGACTACAACTCCCATCATCCCTAGCTAGCAAGACCAGTGGTCAGGAATGATGGGAATTGTAGTCCGAAAACAGCTGGAGGCACAAGGTTGGGAAACACTGTCCTATATCATCAAGCTTTCTTTTATATATATATAAAACAACACACCAGTAATCTCTTTGCAGTTGATTTTATTTTATTTTATTTTTATTTTTTGGAATCCAAGGGCCTAATTTCCAATAAAAAGATTTAGGCTTATGAACTCTCCAATGTGTTTTAGTAATAACAGGGACATGATCTGAAATATTACAGAGACTAATTTCTGACTTATGAACCTGGGGGATGAGGCTCAAATAATGCTCAATTAATTTAGCATTGTTTTTGTACCTTGCTGACATATGTGCATAGTTTCTAAATCCTGGATTAGGCCAAGCAACAAGTGTTTATGTAAAATATTGTTGTTGGTATCTGTCTCAGGAAAAAACAGAAGTGTGTGCCTTTGGGAGTGAAATCAAACTATTGGAGGGTTGCGTTGCCCTTTATGAATATTTATTTAATTTGTATACCGCCCTATACCCACAGGTCTCAGAGATGTTCACAACATAAAATCACAAAATAAAAAACAAAAGACACGATAAAAATAAAAACAAGAGCAACCCAATAACCCTCCTCCCACAACACATTTTAAAAGGGCATTAGATGTCAATCAGCCAAAGGCCTGGTCAAATAGGAACATTTTTACCTGGCGCCTAAAGGTGTATAATGAAGGCGCTAGCTGAATTTCCTTCAGGAGAGCATTCTGCAAATAGGGAACCACTGCAGAAAAGGGCCATTTTTGTGTTGCCACCCTCTGGACCTCTCAAGGAGGAGGCACACTAAGAAGGGCTTCAGAAGATGATCTTAGGGTCTGGGTAGGTTTGTATGGAAAGAGGCGGTCCTTGAGGTTTTGCGGTCCTAAGCCATCTAAGGCTTTATAGGTCAACATCAGCACTTTGAATTGGGCCCAGAAACTAATTGGCAGCCAGTGCAGTTGGGTCAGGATTGGTGTAATACGCCCAAACCGTCCTGCTCTGGTGAGCAACCTGACCGCTGAATTCTGCATTAGCTGAAGTTTCTGAACCATCTTCAGAGGCTGCCCTATGTATAACGCATTGCAGTAATTTAACCTTGAGGTTACCAGAGCATAGTCAACAGTAGTTAGGCTGTCCCTGTCCAAATAGGGGTGTAGCTGGGCAACCAGCTGAAGCTGATGGAAGGCACTCTGGGCCATTGAGGTCACCTGAGCCTCGAGTGACAGCAAAGGATCCAGGCGTACCCCCAAGTTATGAACCTGCTCCTTTAGAAGAGAATCACCTACTAACAGTGCCTCAGTCTTATCTGAATTGAGTTTCAGTTTATTGGCTCTCATCCAGTCTATTCTCGAGGCAAGACACTGGTCCAGCACTTACACTGCCTCACCTGCAGATGTAAAGAAGAGGAGAAAGAGTCTGGATTTGATATCCTGCTTTATCACTACGCTGAGGAGTCTCAAAGCTGCTAACAATCTCCTTTCCCTTCCTCCCCCACAACAAACACTCTGTGAGGTGAGTGACAATGTACTCCCAACCTCAGGATTACCCCACTCAGCTATTTCATGTAGATGTTGAACAGCATAGGGAATAGGACTGAACCTTGTGGAACCTGACACTGAAGGCCTCTCGGGGCTCAAGAGCACTCCCCAAGCAACAGCCTCTGGGAACAACCATCCAAGTAGGACTGGAACCACCCCAAAGCAGTGTCACCCATCACCTTCTGTAGCTGTAACGGCCAATACAATGAACACATGTTTTGCTGCAGCTGGGGAAGCTGGTGCTTTAAAAAGAGGGCAGTTTGCATGGATTGTAAGGGCCTACTCACTTTGCTTTTATCAAAATAATCATTAAGTACAAGATTTATATCACCACCTACCACCACCTCGCCTTGTTTAAATAAGTGCAGTAGCATAAAAGTCTCATCCAGAAAGTGTTACTGATGGGTGTTAGGTACATAAATAGAACCTAGTGTCAGCCAGGAATTATCTAACAGAAATTTGAGGAAGATAATTCTTCCATTAGGGTTGCTTAGTGTGCCTTTTAATTGCAAATCAAGTTTTGGAGAAACCCAGGTGGGTGACCCTCTAGCTTGAGAGGTACCTTGTGAGGTGTACCAATAGCCACCTCCACTTTGAAGTAAATATTGTGTATCAGTATTATGTTTCACCTTTTTTGACGTGTCTCTTGTAGAAGAAGAAGAAGAAGAAGAAGAAGAAGAAGAAGAAGAAGAAGAAGAAGAAGAAGAAGAAGAAGAAGAAGAAGAAGAAGAAGAAGAAGAAGAAGATCTGGTTATCTTGTTTTAAAGCAAAGCATATACTTCTTTTAACTGGCATACCTAAGCCATTTACGTTCCAAGAAATTGAAGTTAGATGTGGCATAAAATTATTTTAAGGTTGTGTAGCATATGCCAGGCAATAAATCCAATGTACAGCATAATTTCAGTGTTGGTGTCAAATTCCATCAGCACAGAGTAAAGAAGCTCTGAATTCCAAAAGGGATTAACTTTAACATTCTCACTCCCTGCTCTCCAATCTATCCAGGTTTCCTAACAGAATGATTCCTCTACCTATGACTGTAGAGTGGAGCAATTCTTCTCTTTCTTCATGTCCATACTCTGAAGTGGAATTAGAGAATGTAAACATTAACCCCCTCCCACCAGAAGCAGAGGGTATTTTACATAATAGTACAGCCAACTCCCGACTTATGGTGGGGTTATGTTCTAGGCCTGCATGCATAAGCGAAATGCATGTAAGTAGGGAGCCTGCTACAGCTTCCCACCCACTGCAGCTGTTTAAAGGTTTGGCTAGTTGGTGGCAGGGCTGTTGGGTCTAGAGTCCCAGTGCCCAAATCACATGGCAGGGGTGGAGAGATGGGAGCGGGCAGCGGGGAGCAGGGGGAAAGAGACATTCTTAACTCTCCCAAGCTGAAATATACTGAGTCCTGTAGTGACTTCATGCTCTTTATTACAGTTTGTAAAACAGTGAATGTAATGCCCGCCCCCCCCCAAAAAATCAGGCTTTTATATACATTATTTACACAATGAGTCCCATCTGACTGGCTGATTCTGCTTCCCTCCTGGAGCCTGATTGGTCTTTTCCTGCAGGCCAATCAGTTGTTGCATTCTACGATCCTACTGTACTTGCCTATCCAAGCTTAGTACCTAACACTAGCCTTAGCATGGGAGCCGGAGTCTGTGTGTGGCTGGGCTCCCTCTCTGCTCAGTGATCTTTCTTCCTCTTTTTCCTCCCAGAGGATGGGATGTTTTCATCCCTTCCCTTTTCTGCCTCATGGTTGGCATTTTTCTGTGTGGTTCCATTCCTGGGAGTCCCAGGATTTGTTGGGTGATACAGAAGAATCTCAGGGCGAGCTCTCTTTAGTCTGCCGTCTTCCCAGAATTTCCCGCTACCTAACAACCATTGAGTGGGGTAGTGGGGTAGCAGTGAGAGCTCCCACATGCCATTTTTGAGTCCTTGGAGCCTTTTCTGGACTTTTGGCTCACTGACATCCTCTTCAGACTCTGGGGAGGGTCTCTCTCCTACCATTTCAGGTTGGAATTTATTTATTTGTCAGAGCCACATACATATATATGGTCACAAGCAAGTTGATTGTGTGCAAATGGGGGGTGTCTATATTGGAGGAGGAGGAGGAGGAGGAGGAGGAGGAGGAGGAGGAGGAAGAAGAAGAAGAAGAAGAAGAAGAAGAAGAAGAAGAAGAAGAAGAAGAAGAAGAAGAAGCCCAGTTCTTTCTCTTTTATTGATTTTATATCACTATAACACAAAAAACTATGACATATCATTATAACAAAACAAGAAAAAACAAAAACAGAAAAGGAAACAAACACTAACAATACAAAAATTCATTTTGATTTTTCCTTAGCTACTCCAATCATTGTCTGTGGGACTTCCCCATGCTCCCCTACTGATTTCACTTTCTAATAGTCTTTTGCAGTTTCATATAGAAGAAGCCCAGTTCTTTCCCATTCCGGTTGTTGTCCGTACAGTTCTTAACCAAACTTGTGGATGGTGGTTTCTGTGGCACTTTGTTGCTGCTTTTTTATTTATTTATTTTTTGCAGTTGTCCCTGTCTTCTTTTTCTTTCCTTTTTTCCATATTTACCTCCAGTATCTTCGAGTTTTGGGTCTTCCTCTCCGTGCCTTGTTGTTTGTCTTCATTTAATTGTAGTCCCAGTTGGTTCAGCGATTTTTTGACTTCTAGTTGTGGGGAGGCTGCCTTAGTTACTCCTTCATATCTTATTAGGAGTTTGAATGGGTAGCACTCATATATATCTCACATAAGCTTCATGGAGCACTGCAGCATAAATTTTGAAATCACATCTGCGTTGCAGCTTCCCTGCACAGAGATCCTGGTAGATATTTATCACTGAATCTTTAATATTGATCCCCCCCCCAATTTTCTATTATTTTTAAATAAGTCGTTTTTGATTGGGAAGGAACTAAAGTAAACCATAATGTCTCCTGGAGACTCACTGATTTTTGTTTAGGACAGAGTGCTCTGTGTATTCTCTCAATATGTAAAATGGCATTGGGAAACATTTTTTACGCAGGACACAAAGGCTTCCTGTAGGTTGGTGTCCTCAAAGTCCTCTGGACTGGCAATGATCCAAAATGCCAGCTTGCCTTACTGACATCACACACACACACACACACACACACACACACACACACACACCTTGCCTTTTAACATTCTTACAAAGAGGTAATATCCACTGAATGCACAGGAGCTTAATCCTAGGGAAATGACTATATGTTTGCAGATTTAGTTGTTGATGGTTGCATATTGTAAATTTCTGAAACAACTTGGAACATTTGTTTAGTTTTGTTTTAGGAGGAAAAGCAGCAGGGAGAGGGAGGGAGGGAGGGAGAGGGAGAGAGGGGGGGTCCTTCTAGATTCACTAGAGTACTGTACAGCTGAGTACAGATGGCTAAACACACCATCAGGTCTATACACAGAAAAGCTTAGTTGATTGCTGCTGTTGTTTTAAGTTTGCTACAAGTTTGTGTATTCAGTAGTTTACCAGACTTTAAAAAAACAGCACGGGACTGACCCTCCATCTGGTGCTCATACAAATCTTTCCAAATCCTACCTCAATCCACACAGAGGGTTTCCAACAAACTAACCAGCTTTCCCTTTTTAAATTACGCAGACAGGCTTCTGAAAAACAGTAAAAAAAAAAAAAAAGCTAGCCTCTTTCTCGAGTGACTGATTAGAGGTCTCACTTAATCCAGACTTGAAACTGTGTATCCCTTGATATTTATTCCTAAAGTACGGAAGTCAAGTTCTACCTTGTATATCTAGGCTTTATGTTAAGATATGAAAACTTAATCCTGAAGAGAGCAGGAGTAAAATGTTTAACTGCTTTCTGTTCCTGAAAACAGACGGTCATCATTAACATTAAAGATGGTAATTAAGCAAATGTTTGGCAAACAATGAAATATGAGGTGCCAGATAGCTAATGTTGGCTTTCAAATGAGGCAAAAGAGAACCCCTCACTTATCTGAAGAAGTGTGCATGCACACGAAAGCTCATACCAATGACAAACTTAGTTGGTCTCTAAGGTGCTACTGGCAGGGGCATAGTAAGGGGGCAGGCTGCCCTGGGTGCCACCCTGGAGGGGGGGGTGAAACTCGCCCCCCCCGGCAAGCAAGCAGCCACCCGCCGCCTGGTAAAAAGCATCTCTCAGTGGCTGGCTGCTGTCAGGAGTATGGGCAGGAGTCAGGCTCTGGGGCCTGTAGTGCTTTGCAGGACTGGGGCCGGCCTCAGCTTGTGCTGGAGAAGCAAGGAGTGGCCACTCAGGTGAGGCCTCAGCTTGTGCTGGAGAAGCAAGGAGTGACCACTCAGGTGAGGCCACTTGATATCTCACTGCACCTGGTGGCAGGAGCTGGGAGGGATAAAAGCTCAGCATTTCCCTTCAGCTCTTTGCCACAGCAACGCTATCCCTGCCTGGTTGCATCTGGCCTCTTGATCCTTGACCCTTGGACCCTTGCCTTGCCGCCGCCTTGCTCCTTGGACCCTCGCCTTGCCGCCGCCTTGATCCTCGGCCCTTGGACCCTTGCCTTGCCGCCGCTTTGTTCCTTGGACCCCTGCCTCGCCGACGCCTTGCTCCGTGGACCCTTGCCTTGCCAACGCCCTGATCCTTGCCCCTAGGACCTTTGCCTTGCCGACGCCTTGCTCCTTGACTCCCAGACCTTCGCCTCTGCCTTGCTCCTTGACCCTGTGACTGCCTGCCCTGCACCTGCTCCTGCTTCTACACCACCATCTTGCCTCTGGTCCTGACGTCCTCAGCCAGGGCTTCAACCGCCCGCCGACCGGACCGCGACAGCTGCTCACTCACTTGCTTGGCGGGCGCGCCCTTTGCTTCTTCCTGCTTAGGCTGACGCCCTTCCCTGGCCCGCCCCTCGCCTCTGCCTGAGCAGGAAGAAGCAAAGCGTGTGCTGAGCAGGTTGAGCAGAGGATCCCAGCGCTCTAGCACCACCACAGGCAAACTGCGAGCAATCCACAAAGTGGTTTGCCGGCGGCAACGCACCAGCGCCGTGATCATCTGCTCGCGTCGTGATCCTTTGCGGCGGCGGTGCTGGAGTTCTGGGATCCTCTGCGCGCGGCTGCAGCTGAGCCGGGATTTGTCCCATGTCTGGAATGGGGGAGGGAGAGACTTTGTTTCTCAGCTGATAGTAAACCTATGCATTAGAAAGCAAAGTTGGATTTCTCCTGGGTTTCTCGTGCCTGCACCTTTCTCTTTGTCTGGGATTTTACTGATATGAAACAACAACAAAAGCCTAAGAAATTAGAAGAAACTGTCTTTGCCAGCAAGCCTTTGTTAGATCGGCACTAATAACTTCTTTCAGGCAGTGTCATGTGTCGTGTCTGACATCACAGCTCAGGCTTGTCTGAGTGCTAATTACTCTTCCTGATATAAAACAAAGGTTTGGCATCAAGGTCCCATAATGTGACACTGCACTTATGTCAGATGCATTTATTTGCAAAATAAATCAGCTGTGTCGGGGCAAGGATTCGCAGGAGAAATGACAGTAAATGACAGTTTGACTCAACAAGGCCTGCATGTGATTCAGAGGTGCACTGGGGGGTACATTTCAGGGGAGAACACCGGAAGCTGTGTTACTGGTCTGTGCCGCTTCATGCTGTCTATGCGGATTGACAGTAGCTCTTGGGACTCTATACAAGAGCCCTTCCCAGCCCTCCATATACGCATACCTCATTTTATTTGTATGCCCCCTTTCCGTAGTTCAAACCATGCTCAATATGGCCTACAACAGAGCTTTCTAAACTGTGTGTTGTGACATTTAAGTATGTCTGCTGCAGTGTGTAGGTCCCCACACTCCCCACACTACTGCCGGGGCTGGAAAGGGGTTAGTTTAACCTCCAGTTTGCTAGTAAAACTGAATTACTGTGTCGCGAAATGATGCATGTCTAAAAAGTGTGTCACCAAGCTGAAAAGTTTGGAAAGCTCTGGCTTAACACATTTTTAAAAATTGCATGATTGCAAACATAAGAAAAGTAGACATAAGCAATAAATGAAACACATCAAAAAGTATACAAGCAAACTGAACAATTTCCACATGAATCGGAATAAGACCCAAAACAAAGATAAAAGAAAACATCAACAATGTCAAACCACCACCCCCCCACACACACACATACCTTGACAAACTCTTTAGGCAATACCACAGCCCAAGAGTCTGTTCAGCAGCAGCAGCTTTTGTAGCTGGAATCAGTCAGGGCCCTGCCTTTCCAGGCCAAGTGGGAAAAGGCATGCAAGAAATGGGACAGGCATTCCAGGACTCACAGTCAAGTTGGTCTCTGGTCTATTCAGAGAATGCTTCTTCACCTTGTTGTGTCTCTGCTTCTCCCTTGCTACCAGTGCTTTGTTGTTGTTGTTGTTTTTCCCAGGGGGGCACTCAAGGGTACGCAGTAGCAGCATCTCTTCGTGTTCCCAGGCGCAGTCCCGTCCCCCCCACCGGGAGCCAGACTTCAGGATCAAGGAATAGACCTGACAACATATTTGGGATTAAAATGCCCACAACTTTGTTAAATTTCAGATGTAGGAAATCTTGGCTTACGCATTGGGCTTGTATCCCTCTCAGCCCCCTGCTAGGTGTCTGAGGCAAGACAGGGGGCACTGCAAAATATGCGTTTACATAGCTGGCCCCCTCCTGTATTGCTGAGGGGAGTTTTATGGCACACTTGTTGTGTGCTTGTAGTCAGAGACTCCCCTCAAGACCCCTCTAACGGGTCTTGATATTGTTGCCACAATTCACACACACCCACAAATACATGTGTACTACATTCACATGGATACAGCACACATATTGTATACACACATGCAAGCATATGCATATCTATATATGTGTGTGTATATATATGTATCCTTCTTTGAGAGGAGGGGTAGGAAATAAATAAATAATATTCAAATGCTTTTTGTCCTCACTTGCAATGGACCCTAAACCATAATAATCAGAAGGGATGGTCCTGTTCACATTTTTGGATGGTGGGGGGATCATGTTGACTCATACACCCAACAACGCTCCCTGTTCCCAACAGGCTGCACTAAGATTAGAACCTGTCCTTTCCCTTTATTTCTTTTTAAAATATTCAACCCACTTTGCACATTATTTCCCTGAGCTTTGAAAGAATCTGTAAGTAAGACTGCTCTGAGGTTGGCAACAGGTAATTAAAACCCACTCTGTTCCCTGGTAAGAATCTACCTTTCATTCCTTCATCTCATTTCTCTTTATGATCACTGTCTTGTTGTTGCTTTTAATTCCTTGAGCTTTTGACCTCTCTTTTTCTTCTCCTTAATTTGTTTTCGCCATCCCCTGCTTTTATCTCCATACATCTGAGTCTATATCCATCCTTTAATTTCTGCTCAGTGCCTTTTTGAACTTGGTCAGTTCAATCCTCTCTTCCATATTAATATTGTCTGTACTCTACATTCTTCTCATTTTCTCTCACACCTTTTCCTTTGAATCCCAAGGTTTGTTTCCTTGGTTTTTATCTCGGTGTTTTCTCCTTCTGTGGCTAAGAAATTATCAAATTTCTGATGCCTGGTCCCCCTCCCCCCCTTTTGTTATTCTGTTCTCATTCACTTTATTGAGTTATTTTCTTTGCCACAATCAGTCTCTAAATACCACCTGGTAAAAAGATAAGGCAGCAATTTTTGACAAGCTGACCATCCTCAGTTTCCTTAGACATCTTTAATTAGGTGTCCTACATGCAGTCGTGACTTGAACTATACAGAGAAACCCCCCCCCCAGCTTTCTTCATGCCCTTCCACCAGTACAAAATAAAATAAAAACTGTATATAAAATAAAACCCAATCAAACAGAAGAAACAATAGTGTCAAAAGAAGGTCAGTTTTGGCAGCCTGGCTGGCAGCTCAGAAAGTGACACTTGGAGATTGGGCCAAGGAGTGCTTAGTTAATTGTGGTATTATAGAGACAGCTTTACTTTACTGCCAAAGCACTGGACACTAATGAACAAGCTTCCAGGAGGGTGTTTAGATTCCATCCCTACCTGATCCCAAAGAGTCAGGGCATATTATGCTAGAGCCATTATCTCATTTTCTTCTCACACTGTTTGAGAGAGGTTACACTGAGGGACGTTAGGCTCTCCCCTTTTACAGCTAAGCAGGAATTGGAAGCTTTGACTGGTGCAAAACATGGTCAGGGGATCATTTTATGGGCCACAATACTTTAGTTTTTTTCCATCTACATTGGTTACTTACTGGTATGTTTCCAGGCACAATCGGAAAGTCCTTTCCTATAAAGTCTTCATTGGTTTGGGGTGCTTGGAGGACCAGCTTCTCCTTCACCAACTGGAGCATACACTGAATTAGTCACTTGAAGGCAAGGTCACAAGGTCACATTACCACTAGAAGCCCAGTTGGCTGAGAACCCAAATTCCAGGTCTGGATAAGATTGAATCCCGATACAATGAAACAATGGAGAATAAGATTTTGAATCACAATGGCTATGGTGGAAGCAGTATTCTTCTAAACACCAGTTGATGGGACTCATATTTTGCTACCCTCATTGCATCCTCATTGGGCTGCCCAGTAGAGTTTTTCTGCATAGATTGTTTTACAATCTGACCCAATGGAGGTGACAGAACTGATGGAAGCTTGTTATGATTTGTTTGTGAAGCATTTTGAGGATAAAATCAACCCACTGGGATCTTGTTACAGCATATGAATCTCCAGAGCACTGTCTAGTCCTTTTATGTCGGATGAGTTTCAGTTAGTAAGGCTCAAGGATGAAAACAAAGTGCTTGGATTGGTCAGTGTGGCCACTTGTGCTCTGGATCCTTGCCCCTCTTGGCTGATAAAAACTAACAGGGAGGGGACAGGTGACTGGGCCAGAGAGGTAATGAATCCCTCTTGCAAATGTGGATGGGCCCTACCAGCTTGAAGGAGTCAATGGTAAGAAGCCCTCATTGGATTTGAGAAATCTAAGCAAGTACCAGCCAGTTGCCAATCTCCCCTTCTTGGGAAGTGTTCTTGAGTGGGTGGTCACCAGATCCAGGGACTTTTGAAGGAAACTGATTTCCTATATCCAGTTTGATCGGAGTTTAGGCCTGGTTTTGGCACAGACTCTGTTGGGAGCAAGGGCAGAGAGAGGGGTGTGTGGTAGGGGCAACTCGCCCCGGGTGCCCTCAATGAGGGGGGTGACATTTGGTGCGCCGCCTGCCCCAGACTCCCAAGCCTACCCTGAGCTGTCTACCCAACATGTCACCCCCCTCATTGCGGGCATGCTCCCAAGGGGGGCAGAGACAGAGGGTGCCCTCCCAGGCATGGGATAGCTGCTTGGGAGGGAAGGAGGGAATGCTGCCGGCAAAGCATATGCTCCACCGCTGGTTGGGAAAGAGACAGGGGAAATGTGTCCCTGTTAATTCTCCCAGATCTCTCAGCATCTTTCGATAAGATCAACCATGGTATCCTTCTGGGGTGAGTGTCCAAGTTGGGGGTGGGGGGGGGCATTGCTTTGCAGTGGTTCCAGTCCTACTTGGAGGTCCTACCGTGTTTCTCCAAAAATAAGACACCGTCTTATATTTATTTTTCCTTTAAAAAACAAAACACATTATGGCTTATTTTCAGGGGATGTCTTATTTTTTCCCTCCTCCTGCGGCCAGCATTGCTGCTGCGCCTATCACTATGTCTTATTTTCGGGGTATGGCTTATATTCCTTGAATGCTTAAAAATCCTGCTACGGTTTATTTTATGGCTACGGCTTATTTTTGGAGAAACAGGGTACTTGGAGGGTCATTTCTAGAGGGAGATGCTTGAAGTGCTCTTCAGCACCATGGAGCCTTCAACAAGGAGTTCCTCAGGGTTAAATTTTATCCCCTTTTTATTTAATGTCTAAATGAATCCAGTTAGTGGGGTCATCCAGAGCTTTGGAGTATATTGTCCATAGGGTGATGACACACAGCTCTAATTCTCCTTTACATCTGCAGGGATGTGCTGGACCATTGTAACAGGCTGGATGACAGCCAACAAACTGAAGCTCAATCCAGATAAGACTGAAGCACTGTTGGTGAGTGGTTCCCCAGATTGGATGGATGGGAGATGGTTGCTCTTGTTAAGATTAAACTCCCTCTGAAGGAGTGGGTACATACCCTGTTTCTCATATTTTAAGACATACCCATGAAATAAGCTATAGCAGGATTTTTAAGCATTCAAGGAATATAAGCCATACCCCGAAAATAAGACATAGTGATAGGCGCAGCAGCAATGCCGGCCCGCGGCAGGAGGAGGAGGAGGAAAAAAATAAGACATCCCTTAAAAATAAGCCATAGTGTGTTTTTTTGAGGAAAAAAATAAATATAAGACGTGTCTTATAATATGAGAAACACGGGTAGCTTGGGGGTACCTCTGGATACTTTGCTTCCTCTAGAGGCTCCGGTGGCCTCAATGAAGTGGAGTGCCTTCCATCAACTTCAGCTGGTGGCCCAGCTGCACCCCTATCTGTTGTCTAGTCTCAGGAAACCTTTAGGTTAGATTACTTCAGGGCCGTCTTAACCATATCTGGCGCCCTGGCGCCAAGATCCCTCCGGTGCCCCCCGTGAGTGAAGCGGACAGAAGGGGCGCACGGGGAGCTGAGAGGTGCGGAGGAGGTGGGCCCAGGCTCACACTCCCTGCACGCCTCCGGAGAGCGGCCTGAAGCCACTCAAAAACTAAGAGGCGCGGAGGAGGTGGGCCCAGGCTCACACTCCCTGCACGCCTCCGGAGAGCGGCCTGAAGCCACTCAAAAACTAAGAGGCGCGGAGGAGGTGGGCCCAGGCTCCTGCTCCCCGCGCACCTCCGGAGAGCTGTCTGAAGCTGCTCAACAGCAGAAGCGGGCGGAGGCAGACACCAGCGTTCGGCACCCCTTCCATGCCCCTGATGGCCAGACGCCTGGCGCCTTGCGCCACGCAGCCCGGGCCTAGGGACGGCCCTGGATTACTTCAATGTTTTATATATGGGGCTGCCTCTGAAGAAGGTTCAGAAAACTCAGCTGGTGCAGAATTCTGCAGCCAAGTTGTTCACTGGGGCAATATGATTTGAACATGTAACACCAATGCTGGCCTGACTACACTGGCTGCCAATCAGTTTCTAGGCCAAAGTCAAAGTGCTGGTTTTGACCTACAAAGCCCTAAATAGCTCAGGACAGCAATACCTCAAAGACCACCTCTCCCCATATAGATCAATCTGGACCCCGTGCCTCCTCCATGAGAGGGCCAGAGAGTCATAACATGATAATAGGCTTTTTCTGTGGTGGCTCTAGATTTATTGAATGCTCTCCTCAGGGAGGCTCACCTGGTGTCTTCATTTCATATCTTTAGGCATTAAACAAAAACGTTGCTTTTCTCTCAGGCCTTTGGCTAATTAAACAATATATTGCCTTTTAAATGTGTTTGTGAGAGAGGGGTTATTGGTTTGCGTTTGGATTTTGTCTTATGTATTTTGTGTTCTCATTTTGGATTTCTATGTTATGAACCACCCTGTGATCTTCTGATGGGTGGTATACAAATTTAATAATTAACAAATAATTGTATTATAAATGATATTCAAAAGTGGATAGAGTGCTTCTGCAGTCAGGCCATGCTTGTGGGCTTTACACAGGTGTCTGGCTGGTTACTGTAAGGCCAGTATGCTTGATTAGATGGGCCTTTGGCCTGATCCAGCAGGACTCTTCATATTCATGGCCACCACCCCAACCATTGCAACAAAACTGGATGACCTGCATTAGGCTGCAACATATGCTATGCATCTCAGGCCCTCAAGATTCCCTCCAACTCCACCAAGTTTCTTGTTGCTTGCAGGAATACAATATGCCCATTTACACCCGGGTGACTATATTACTCATGTTCAGTTATGGGTATTATTTAAGCAGAAGGGACATGACAAAGAACCCAGCACACTTGATTAATGCATGCCCCTAGGGAAAAGGCAGGCATGAGGTGACGTTAAATACCTTCATCATGCATTAATCAACACCACGACGCCAGCCGAAATTGTCTCATTGTGGGTAAAAAATGGATTCCCTTTTTCTAAGTAGCATTTTTAATGTTTCACATTAATTTTTCTCATGGAATGTCATACCATGAGGGCTTTCCCCCCCTCCCTCTATCCAGTAGAAAGCTATATTGCTCATTTTAAACATTCCTCTCCCCATCTCTTGAAGAGGGTTACTGAACTTTTGACAGGGTGACAAATTCATCACTACACACACACACACTCACACACCATCACAGAAAAATTTAACTTTCCTGCTCTTGTGCTTTTGGTATATTCTCAAAAACAGAATGCCACAGAATAGTTTTCTTCAACTTTGGGTACCCAAATATTTCTTGAATCATCCACTGGCCAGCTTGTCCAGCTGTTAGGGAGGTGGCAATTCTAGCCCAACAAAATATGGAGACCCAAGGTAAAAATAATAGCAATAATAACCCCACTTGTCTAGAAGGTATATATTCTCATTGGTCTTTGAATAGAGATCACTTAAAAATGGAAGCCCTTCTTATCATGGATCAATATGTCCTATTTAGGCCTTTTAAAAAAAAGTAAATGTTTTCATTTCATAAATATTTATTACTTCTGTTATATGACCTTCATTAATTGCCAATCAGTTTAATGGGGTGCCCGTGCTTTATAGTGAGAGTGGTAGGACCACTTAACAGCTTTAAACTGGGAGAGGTGACAGCTGCCAGAAGTCAGGGGCAAGCTAGTTTTCCTGTGCAGTAGCTGGATAACATTCGCTCCTCTGGCAGATGCCTGGGAAAACCAGATTGCCCATGAAAGTTGAATCTGATTTGGCCTATCATTCATGGTCAAGTAAAGGAGTGGTCTTTTCCAGGGACAAAAGCCGACTGCACTTCTTCCTAGCAGCACATAGCAACCTATGTCTGTGTCCAGACTGACACTATTTTGTGGGAAGGATTCAATCACATTCTGGGAATTTCAGTTTTTACATTTAAAGTTTTTGAAAGCACACCGTCACCCTAGCACAATTAATCCAACAACAACAACACTTACTTTTGCAGTTAGGAAAGTAACAGGAAAATGCACTCATAGAATCATAGAGTTGGAAGAGACCACAAGGGCCATCCAGTCCAACCCCCTGCCAAGCAGGAAACACCATCAAAGCATTCTTGACAGATGGCTGTCAAGCCTCTGCTTAAAGACCTCCAAAGAAGAAGACTCCACCCACTCCTTGGTAGCAAATTCCACTGCCGAACAGCTCTTACTGTCAGGAAGTTCTTCCTAATGTTTAGGTGGAATCTTCTTTCTTGTAGTTTGAATCCATTGCTCCATGTCCGCTTCTCTGGAGCAGCAGAAAACAATCTTTCTCCCTCCTCCATATGACATCCTTTCATATATTTGAACATGGCTATCATATCACCCCTTAACCTTCTCTTCTCCAGGCTAAACATACCCAGCTCCCTAAGCCATTCCTCATAAGGCATCGTTTCCAGGCCTTTGACCATTTTGGTTGCCCTCTTCTGGACACGTTCCAGCTTGTCAGTATCCTTCTTGAACTGTGGTGTCTTCTTCTTCTTCTTCTTCTTCTTCTTCTTCTTCTTCTTCTTCTTCTTCTTCTTCTTCTTCTTCTTCTTGCCTTATAAAACAAAAAAACCCCTACTAATATAACTACAACACTTAATTTAAAACTCCACTCCCCCACTAAACAACACTCCCCCAAGTTAAAACACCATCTTCATCAAACCCTCATTCCACCCCCTAAGTGTCATCCCCAGAGGGAAAACCCCCTTGGTGTCATCTCCACTGAGGGCAGCCCTCCCCCCAGGACAGGCAAGCTTCATAGAGCTGCCCCAGCAACTGGTGCACACTTAGCTGGAGCAGCAGGTGTTTCCAACGCTTTCTGCTTGCCCAGGATTCTGGTCCCTGCCCTACTTGCACTGCTGCAGGCAGGTCCTGGTCTGGAGATCCAGTAGATGCCACAGGTCCAGCAGGTTGAGGCAGGTAGCAGCTGCAGGCAGGTCTAGAATGGATGAATGAATGAATGAATGACAGAAGTATGCACCCCACAAGCAAATCAGGGTGAAAGTTCATTGCTGCATAACCTCCCTGCAAAGAAATCTGAATGATTGCTGAATGAAGACCAAGCATAGTCTAACCTCCAAATAAGCTTTGTGAAAGCAAATCAGGATGAATGCTCAGTCTGGAGGAACTCAGTGAATCCGCATTGCAAGGAGCCTTTGAAGAACTAGATGTGGCCTCTGTTGTTCAACTCAGTAGCTCATGGTACTGTTTCTCTAGTGCTAAAATTTGGCTTACATAAAATACACACAGCAGTCAATTGTTTAGCTGGACCACATTCAATATCTGCATAATGAAAATGTTTTAAAAGCCTAGTGAAGCTTTGTTAGACAAATGGCACCCGAGTAGCAGACCATCTTTCTTCTCCTTCTAAATTTATTTTTATAAAGATTTATGGTGACGAAAAAGATCAAAGATTTAATACATGGAAATAAAACAACCTCCCTGGTGGTTGTGTTCTCAGCACATGCCAGATATGACTATTGCCCCATTCATCCTCTCCGCACAAAGATCCATACATCGATAACAACAGCAGAGCCATTCATAATGGGCTGGCCCTCCAAAGACCAGGGGAGATAAATATAGGGAACAATTTTTTTAAAAGGAAATGTCTCCTTTTGAGATTTATCCCCCGAAAACTCTAGTGGATGATGAAACAGTAACATTTTACCCATGAAGAAAATGAATTTGAATTATAGATGTTTGCGACAAAAAGGAGGCTTTATAAGTGTGAAAGCTGAGTCCCAAGAGACACCGGATGTGGAGCATAACCAACAGGGAACTTGACACACAGTGAAAGGTGGCTTGATGGAACACCACTGACAATTGAATCAACTAGAAGATGAAGAATGACTCCAGGACTGAAAGTGGACAGCCTAAGCAAATAGTACGGTAGGTGATGGCTTGGATGCAGTAATGCCCTATTGATATCTTTTGTTCTTCAGGAATTATCAGATAATTGACATGATAAAACCTTAGTGAAATAACCTATAGATGAGTCACTAGGATTAGCTGTCCACAAAGAGGTGGGCTGTAGATGAGTTGCCAATATGCAGCTGACACCCAGCTATATCTGTCTGTTCCATCTGAATCAGGAGAGGCAGTTGAGGTGTTAGACCAGTGCTTAGAGGCATTGATGGGTTGTAGGCCAATAAACTGAAGCAGAATCCTGAAAAGATAGATGTGCTATGTGTCCCAGGTTCTCTATCCACGAGGAGGGGAAGCAGCCTGCCCTGAATGGATTTGCACTTCCCTGGATTGAGCAGGTTCACAGATCTGGATTCAACACCTTTACTGGAGACTCAGGTTGCTTGGTGGCTAGGAGTGTTGTTTTCACCAGCTTCCGTACAACCCCTTTTGGACAGAAGTGATTTGGCCATTGTACTCCATGCTTTGCTAACTTCCAGACTGGATTGTGTAGGGGTGCTCTCGAAGACAATGCAGAAACTTAAGGTACTTTCCATTACATATATATTTTTAACCAGTCAAGTTACACCACAAAGAAAGTGTAACTTTGTTGACAAACATCACAACTTCCTTCATGTGGTGATTGCCAACTAAGGACTAGGGAGACTGTGGGGTAAATATGTTGTAGAACATCCAGGCTGTCAGGGCAGCAATATGAGGTGAGGCAGGAGTTGGGGATAATGAACTTAGAAAGCTGACTTCTGCTGAATCAGACCACTGCTCCTTCTAGCTCAGTATGGCCTACACAGGTGCCTCTCCAGAATTGTGGATAGAAGCTTTCATTAACCCTACCTGGAGACTGAACCTGGGACCTTCTGCATGCAAAGAAAATGTTCTGCAACTGAGTTATGTGGAACTATACATTGGTTGGGATTAAAGATCAAGAAAGAACTGGAGAATAAACCAAGAGGATGAGATATGGATCAAGTCAGAAGTCAGGACCAAAGGGCAAGTCAGCACTGGAGGGAAAAACCAAAAATATAGAGCTCAGGAAGACCATATTGCTCAAGCAAGGCATAACTGGGAAAGGAAGCCCTCTTAATGCTCTGTCCTCTTAATTGGGTGGGTGGAGTTCAAGATCTGAAGATTCTTGCTGAGAAAGTGGTGCCATACCACAAAAACATCCCATATCAAATCTGCCCTCTCACCAGTGGTTGATACAGAAGCAGAAGTGCAGCACTGCTCTCAGTTTGGAGCATGCTTACAACCTGCCAACAACAAACCATTATGTAGTATTTACATGGCCTGGGGCTCAAACTTGCCCTTCTTAAGGAAAGAGGGCCTGGACACTGATCAGCTCTCAAACTAGGAAAAGGATTTGCCTTTGGAAATGGATTTTGATGCCCCTACCTTCTTATGTGTTTAGGAGAAACAGTAACAGTGGACTGTTGCCGTCATGACCTACCTGTGTGCTTTCTGGAGCCATCTGACTTGCCATTGTGACAACAGAGTGCTGGTCTATATGGACCTTTGGCTTTATCCAAAAGGAGTTCTCCATAGTGTTACCCACCTCCTTGTTTCCCCTTGTCCAAAACTTTATTCCTCGGCCAATAAAGCAAGATGAGTGCCACAACCCCAGAGTCGTCTGCAACTGGACCTAATGGTCAGGGGTCCCTTTACCTTTATCTTCCTGGCCATAATAGAGCTCAACATTTTGTTGCATCTGATCATGCATATTTAAACCTACCTCCTAAAATCCATCACTGATTTGTCTTGACCCCATTCATAGATCATGGATGTGCACTTAATTGCAAGTTTGCTCCTCTGGAATCAGAACCCACAGAACTATCTCTTCACAATTTGGTGTTAGGCCCAAACATAATGTCCAAACATGATCATTTTGTAAGTAGTGTGAACTAAAGACACACACAAGTTTTTCAAATAAAATACCCCCACTATTTGGTTGACCAGCCATTGTAAGCACACTTGTTGAGTACCTTATTAATTCTGGATGGGAGTGAAGAGAAATATTCTGTTTGGCTGGGAAGAGACTCAGCAGCCTTGTAGCACTATTATATCATGATCAAACGAACACTCACAGGCAGGTTTTCAAGGTCTGCAGGCACCGGGGCAACATATCTGAAAATGATTAAGTTACTCTAGTAATTATTAAATTGGATAGCACTCAGATCTGCTCTGCTCTTTATTACACACAATGATTCACCGTTTATAGGGTCATAAATCCATTTGGAAGAGGAGTAGTGACTCCCTGCAGGGGACGGGCTGTGACCGTTTGGAAACAGAGCCAAATCTCAGATGTCTCATGCTTCTTGTTGAGGTGGGGGGAGGATGAAAAAATGATGGCTCTTGACCTCTTGATGGTGGCTGATGATTTGTAATGCAACGCAACAAGACAGGTTGGAAGGGGGGGGCACCATAGCTGGCAAGTGTGCCTTGAGGAAGGGAGATGTCAAGCAAAGGGACGGTAAAAGGCTTCCATCTGAGGCTGGATCAGCCACTCAGTAGGCACTGCAATGCTACAACTTTATACAGTGTGGAGTGTACCTTATAGCATCACAGCTACAACTACTTGCTATAGAGCTCAGGCATGATGGTGCCCCCCCCCATATCTCCACTGTTTGTAAGCTGAAAAGTAGGAAGATAAAAATAGCAATAAGTAGCAGAGCCTGTTTCCCCAGCTGCCAGAGGGGCCCCCTTCTGTATCCATATGATTCTAGAGCAGGGGTGGCAACTTCATCTCACATGCCCAATTAACCTCCCAATTTGGCCCACAAGGACATTTCAGCCAAGCTGCACCCTCCTGCTCTGTACCTGATGTCATATAAGGCTGATTAACATCCTCTATCATTTTAAATATGTTTGTGGGTGGGGGGAATAATTAGTTTGTTTGTTTTTGTTTTGTTTTTATTATGTTTTTATCTTGTATTTTTATGCTGTGAACCACACTGAGATTTTCAGGTGAAGGGCAGTATACAAATTTTAATAAATAAATATATATATATATATATCTCAAATGTAGGGCAGGTAAAGACCTGGCTCAGTTTAGGTAAAGCCAAGTACAGATGTGGCTCAGATTAGCTAACCAGCTGATTGTTGGGTCTTGTGGGACACTTTGAAAGGCACTTTGCAGATTGCACATTTGCCCACATTGACATCCAGTTCCCCAGCTTTTCTTTACAGTAAGAGCAGGAAGTATTGCAGTGTGTGGACAGGAAGCATGACGAACTGCTCTACTATGAAACCAAATCAGAGTGGGGCTGATCGTTCCTACCCCATCTGTTCAGCTATTGCATCCTAAGGAAGTAGTTCCCACAGGAGGTAAATAATACAGTAAGCTCTCTTAGGCAGGTGGATTGGATAGGAACTGGCAGAGCAGGCATAGTCCCATCTACACTCCAGGTTCCAGAGAAGAGATGCAGAAGGCACAAGATGCAATTCCACAAGGAAGCACAGACAAATGCAGTGTTTTCAGGACCCTGGACAACCTCCCTCACCACTGGTTATCCCACTCCTTTGCAAAAAGGGAGGGAGTGTTATAGTCCTGGGCTGCGAGCCACGGCAGAGCTCAGTAGAGGGAGAAGCCAGCCATCCAGCCAAGCCTCAGGGGGGTACTTGCCTGGAGGCAGAGTCTGTACACAAGGTCCAATTCAGTCCTAAGGTCAGGAGTATCTCAGTTAATGTAGTCAGATGATCCAGAGGTCAAGAAAGCCAAGGGTCCAAGGTCTCAAGGAGCAGCAAGGTCTGGCCAGGAACGAGGCTGGAAACCCTGCTTAAGAAAGCTGGAGCCAGCTGGTTGTCATCAGGAGCAAAAAGGCTGATCTGCAGCAGGTGGAGTCAGTTTGCCTTCTACTCCTTCAGGCTGCTGCTCAGCAGGTGAAGCTGACTCCTGGCCCATGACAGGAGGACTCCTTGCAAACCTAGTCCAGGGAGCCATGTTGTAGCTGCTCCTCCCTTCCTTTGCAATAGGAAGTGGTGACTGTTTTCAAGTCAGGGACCACTTATACAGTATTAGGCAAGAATGCTTGCAAAACCTATGTGGTCTTTCGAGGCAAGCTGGGCTGCAAGTGTGTGTTGGCATATAATTAATGCAAAACAATTAATTGTACATTTTCCACTGGCGCCAACTGCAAGTAGCCCTGGGAGCCCAAGCACCCACAATTTTTTGTTGTGAGTGCCTGGCCTCTCTCCACCCCCCCTGTTGCCGCTGCCACAACCACGCAACCTTCCCCCCTCCCCACAACCATGCACCACCACCGTGCACTGCTGCTGTGTCACAACCTTCATCTTACCTCTGATGCTCAGCTGCCCCAGTGGCAACTGGGCTGGGACCTGTGCCTCTGCCTCTGCCTCTGTCATGAGGCCTCTATTGGCACTGCAGCCATGAACAGAGGCTGTGCGGGGGACAGAAGCCCCATGGCAGAGGTGCAGGCCCCAGTCCAGGCACCACTGCAGCATGCATGCATGCGCCATGCTACGCCGTCATCATATCACAGTGATGTGATGTCATGCAATCATGTGGCTGCAATGTCATCGTGTCGCAGCGTGGTGCATGCATGCTTAGCACCCACAGTGGGGGGCCCAGGTCAGTATCACTGACCTTGTCAGTGGGGTTATGCAGTGCTTAGAATCTCTTCTCAGCCCTCAAAGGCTTGTTCCCCCCTGGATTTCTCCAGAGATCTTCAGAGTGATTGGGATTGATTAGGGTATGAACTCCACATCAGGAATAAAGTTTGCCTCCATAAAAGTCTTTCCTTCCTTCCTTCCTTCCTTCCTTCCTTCCTTCCTTCCTTCCTTCCTTCCTTCTTTCTTTCTTTTCTCACTGCTTTCCATGTTCCAAATGCTGCACATTTAAAGCATTGTTGCCACCCATGTAGAAGCCCACGCCAAAACCACTACACATTTCTTTTTTAAAAAGGAAAAAGAAAGTCACTAGAATGAAAGCAATTTGCTTTTCACCACAAGAATATGTATTAGTAGCTGGTTATTATGTCCGTATTTTAAATAGCTCATTTTCTGCAAATGGGTTGGGCCCACAGAAGCACAGGGGTTCAAGTTCTCCTGAGTCTTTCTTTTAAGCCTTCCCCCCCTCCTCTGCCACCTATTTTTGTCCCCCCTGCCCACAAGCTCCATCCTCCCACTAATTGAACAAAGTGGACTTAATTTGAATTAAACTGTCAAGAAATCTTCCACTTAAATTGATTTATCTGCTTCTTCAGCTGGAATGGATTCATTTCAGCACAATGTATAAGAAGCTTGTGTTGATGGATTACATCTCGTGGAATGGAAACATTTTTTAATGCAACTCTATTAAATTCTACTCAGGTATGAAAAGGAACAAGAAGAAAGGGAGGATATGAACATGTAGGGAACAGAACATGGGGGGGGGAGGTGTCAGGGGAAGGGGGGAAAAAAGCCTGACAGTATATGAAGAACCTTCAGACGTAGATTCTCACTGTCAAAAAATCATTATTTTTTGATTAGCAAACCCAAGACTTGCAGAGCTTCCTTAAATTATTCTCCTCATTTCTAGCATGACTCATATGCTTCTAATAAAACGGATGTCCTCATTATGACCCTCCTAAGTACTTTTCCTTATAATGGTGCTGCACTGCTTTGCCCTGACCAGACCTCTGGGCACCATGGTTTAAGAAGGATATTGACAAACTGGAATGTGTCCAGAAGTGGGTGACAAAGAGGTGTCTGGAGGGTAAGCTAAAAAACGGAAAATGTTGGTTATGTTTAACCTGGAGATGAAACCCATGGGAGGTAATACATCAGCCATATTCAAATATTGAAAGGCTGTACCGTGGCTGATGAAGAAAATATGCTGCCTGTGGCTCCAAGATATAGGTCCCAAAACAATTGGTTCAAGTTGGGGGGGAGGGGGAATTTTGATGAAAAGATAAGATGAACTCCCTCACAGTGTGAGGTAGTGTGTGATCAATCAACTCCTGCCCAGGAACCAATGTTCCCTCTGAGGAAGGACGTGTGGGTCCAGAATTGGCCTCCATAGTGACTTACAGACTCATTGTTAAAACAGTGATTATGGAAGACAATCTTACTCGGCTACGAGTGATCGCCAAAGAAGAAGAAATGAGGTAGTCTTCCCTGAGACATACGTTGAGAAGTTCTGAAGAGGCTGGATAGTCACCTATTAGTGGCAGATTTCTTGAATCAAAGGGAAGCTGAAATTTGACATTTATGGCTGGGGCTGATAGGAGAGGAGTCCAACAATATCTGCTGGACCATAGGTTCCCCATCCCTGAACCAGATGATATTTAAGGTGCTAATTTTACTTCCTTTGTTAGCCGCTTTGAGACTCTTTATGGTAGTGATAAAGCGGGGTATCAAATCCAAACTACTACTCCCCCCTCCCCCTCCTCCTCCTCTTCTTTAGATTGGCGGACAGAGGTGGTGGTTAAAGGAATAAGCATTGGCACTAAAATAGAACCAGTGTGGTGGTTATAGTCATCACCATCATCAACTTTATTGCACTAGCCAAAGGCCATGGCATCATTCACAAAGGGAACAAAAAGAAAAGCAACAATATCCATAAAAAATGGAAACAAGAAGAATTACCGATGAAAGAAGAATGGATTAATAAAATGTTGGAGTTCGCAGAAATGGACAAAATGACGGGAAGGGTCCGCGAACAGCGGGACCAGAAATTCATCAGAGATTGGACAAAATTTACAGATTATTTGAAAGACAGTGGTATAGAAATGAAAGCATTAGTAGGATTAAAAGAATCTTTGTAGATATAAGTAGATAAAGACATTGCGGAAGGATGAAAGATACAGAAAGGATATATAAGACTTTGGACAATGTTAGAATATAGAAATATAGTATTTTGATGTTAATATGGAAAATCACAAGAATGGGGTTGGAGGAAGTCAAGGCTTGAAAAAGCCGCAGAGGAAAAAAGACATGGAGAATAAGATAGTATTGTTATTTTAATGTTTAATGTAGTAGTTTAGTTGTGTATTGAATGTATGTTATATTTTTGTGTTTATATGTGTTTTAAAAAATAAAAATGATTTGGCAAAAAAGAAAGTTTACTACCTCCCTCTCCCCCCCTCTCTCTTTCCCCGCCTCTCTTCTCCCTCAATCTTATACTGTATGCGACAGTAAGGCCTCACATCAAATATAACTGATCTGTACAAAGGCCTTTATGATATGAAAACAGAGACGAGTTTTGAAACCCAAACATCTTTTTTTAAAAAAAACAATTTGCCTGTCAGAATATTTGTAAATATGCTGTTTGTGGTACATTTCAACTGCTACCTAGAGTGGGAATTACAAGAATACAACAAATGGCAACTAATCTTTAATCATTATATTGCATGATCATATAACAGAGTAAATTGCATCACAATCCAGGCTACTGGAAATTTATACTACCACTCTGAAGTCTCCATCGCAAAATGGAGGAGGTTTGAACAAAAAAGCAGTTTTGTTTTGGGGAAACAAGAGGATCACAATTTAGAAGAAACCAATCTATTGCTATAGACAATCTCCTTTTATAGATTATTTGCTTTGTTGGTCTACATAATGAAGCAATCTGTGCCAAGTGAGGGAGAAACAGAGGAATATCTAGCCTTTACAATATATGAAAATATAACAGGAATATCAGAGCTGACTTTGAAGATTTTATAACCATGAGCAAAATTACTATAAAAACCAGTGCATTCACACCTGGAATTCTAACTGGTAAAAAATATGATAAGTAATTGCTTGGAAACCGTTGTTCAAATCCTATCACGTAAGCTTAAAAAGCAATGTTTTGGTTTCCTGATTCCAGTAAAAATATAAGGATGCTGTGTATGACTCCAAGGACTAAAAACAGGTTCTCTCCCCCACCCTACACCCAGCTATTCTCCATCAATAATGTGAAAAGAATTTGCATTTGAAAACTATTGAAGGGGAGAGAGGAAAAGGTGAAATTCTCTAGGGTGGGATGTTGGTTGTTATTATTGTGCTTACATTGCCTTGGAGGTGGTCAGTGGTTTTGTGAATGCTGTTGCTCCCATTCAACATGTTGCCACTCCATTTCCTTTAGCTCCTCAGGAGCCTGCACTTTGTGAAAAACCTAGATCATCTTCTGCTGGATTTTCCTATAAGTGTGGGAAGGGTGGGACAGAAAAAGATGCCTTCTTAAATCCGTTACACTCCAGGGAGAAACCCCTGACAAACTCTGCAGAGCTGCTTCCAGTTAGAGTAGACAATACTGAGCTAGATGTACCAATAGTCCTTCTCAGTGTAAGACAGCTTACTATGCTGAAAACAGTTGGGGCTTATGTCCAAACCCAATGGCACTAACTCCAGGGGGCCCTGGCGGCCTGGTCAATCACAAAATTTCACTGTGGGGGCCCGGCCTCTGCCCATCACCTGCTTTACCTTCAGCTCTGCGGTGGTGACTGGGCCAGGGCCTCCGTATCCACTATGGGGCTCCTGTTGAGGCCCACCGCAGACATGCATCTGGGGGTGTTTGTGACCACAGCAGGCCTTGGCCTGGTCACCATGGCTGCAGCAGGGGTGGAGAAGCCATCTCCATGGGCCTGTGGGCACTCACGCTATGCTGCCCCACCCCTGCCACCACCACAGAGGCATGTCTGTGGCCACAGTGGGCCCTAACAGAGGCCCTGCAGTGGAGGTGGAGGCCCCGGTGCCGGAGAGTGGTGGTGCTCTGCTGTGACATGACCTGACATCATGACGTCACATTGCGCGTGCGAGCTGCTGGGCACACATAGTCTGGGGCCCAAGTTGGCTCCTATGTCCAAACCTGAGTAGTCACATATAGGATTGTTTGGTTTTTAACATTAAGTCCTGACCCTGAGCTCCTCTTTAATTTGCTCTCTGCTTTTCCATATTGTGTTTCTATATACAAGGTAAAGGTAAAGGGACCCCTGACCATTAGGTCCAGTCGCGGAAGACTCTGGGGTTGCATGCTCATCTCGCTTTACTGGCCGAGGGAGCTGGCGTTTGTCCACAGACAGCTTCCAGGTCATGTGGCCAGCATGACCCAGCCGCTTCTGGCAAACCAGAGCAGCGCACGGAAATGCCGTTTACCTTCCCGCCGGAGCAGTACCTATTTATCTACAGTGGTGCCTTGCAAGACAAATTTAATTCGTTTTGTGAGTCAATTCGTTTTGCGAATCCCATAGGCATGCATTGATTTATTATTATTATTTTTTGCCCATAGGAATGCATTAATTGAATTTCAATGCATTCCTATGGGAAACCGCGATTCGCTAGATGAATTTTTCACAAAACGAATTCGTCTTGTGAGGCAACCTCCGATCGCAAAGCCCATTCGTCTAGCAAAAAAAATGTCTAGCTGGGCATTCGTCTAGCAAGGTACCACTGTACTTGCACTTTGACTTGCTTTCGAACTGGTAGGTGGACAGGAGCTGGGACCGAGCAACAGAAGCTCACCCCGTCGTGGGGATTCAAACCGCCGACGTTCTGATTGGCAAGCCCTAAACTCAGTGGTTTAGTGGCAAGAATACACAGAGGAATTATACTCAGTGGCAAGAATACACAGAGGAATTATACCAGAAAGATATGGAGGTCTCGTACACCCCAGGTAGTGTGGTTGCTGACCTTGAGCCAGACATCTTGGAGAGTGAAGTCAAATGGGCCTTAGAAAGCACTGCTAATAACAAAGCCAGTGGAAGTGATGATATTCCAGCTGAACTATTTAAAATTTTAAAAGATGATGCTGTTAAGGTGCTACACCCAATATGCCAGCAAGTTTGGAAAACTCAGCAATGGCCAGAGGATTGGAGAAGATCAGTCTACATCCCAATTCCAAAGAAGGGCAGTGCCAAAGAATGCTCCAACTACCGCACAATTGCGCTCATTTCACACGCTAGCAAGGTTATGCTTAAAATTCTACAAGGCAGGCTTAGGCAGTATGTGGACCGAGAACTCCCAGAAGTGCAAGCTGGATTTCGAAAGGGCAGAGGAACCAGAGACCAAATAGCAAACATGCGCTGGATTATGGAGAAAGCTAGAGAGTTCCAGAAAAACGTCTACTTCTGCTTCATTGACTATGCAAAAGCCTTTGACTGTGTCGACCACAGCAAACTATGGCAAGTTCTTAAAGAAATGGGAGTGCCTGATCACCTCATCTGTCTCCTGAGAAATCTCTATGTGGGACAAGAAGCTACAGTTAGAACTGGATATGGAACAACTGATTGGTTCAAAATTGGGAAAGGAGTACGACAAGGTTGTATATTGTCTCCCTGCTTATTTAACTTATATGCAGAATTCATCATGCGAAAGGCTGGACTAGATGAATCCCAAGCAGGAATTAAGATTGCCGGAAGAAATATCAACAACCTCAGATATGCAGATGACACAACCTTGATGGCAGAAAGGGAGGAGGAATTAAAGAACCTTTTAATGAGGGTGAAAGAGGAGAGCGCAAAATATGGTCTGAAGCTCAACATCAAAAAAACCAAGATCATGGCCACTGGTCCCATCACCTCCTGACAAATAGAAGGGGAAGAAATGGAGGCAGTGAGAGATTTTACTTTCTTGGGCTCCTTGATCACTGCAGATGGTGACAGCAGTCACGAAATTAAAAGACGCCTGCTTCTTGGGAGAAAAGCAATGACAAACCTAGACAGCATCTTAAAAAGCAGAGACATCACCTTGCCGACAAAGGTCTGTATAGTTAAAGCTATGGTTTTCCCAGTAGTGATGTATGGAAGTGAGAGCTGGACCATAAAGAAGGCTGATCGCCGAAGAATTGATGCTTTTGAATTATGGTGCTGGAGGAGACTCTTGAGAGTCCCATGGACTGCTAGAAGATCAAACCTATCAATTCTTAAGGAAATCAGCCCTGAGTGCTCCCTGGAAGGACAGATCGTGAAGCTGAGGCTCCAATACTTTGGCCACCTCATGAGAAGAGAAGAATCCTTGGAAAAGACTCTGATGTTGGGAAAGATTGAGGGCACTAGGAGAAGGGGACGACAGAGGACGAGATGGTTGGACAGTGTTCTCGAAGCTACGAACATGAGTTTGACCAAACTACGGGAGGCAGTGCAAGACAGGAGTGCCTGGCGTGCTATGGTCCATGGGGTCACGAAAAGTCGGACACGACTAAACGACTAAACAACAACAACAACAAACTCAGTGGTTTAGACCACAGCGCCACCCATGCCCCATGTTTCTATATAAATGCCTGCAATGCTTTCTCTGGTGGTTGTTCTTCCCACAAACAAATGTTGAACACAGACTGTGCCAATGTTTTCAAGCTGCCTCTGATCTGTCATTCAGTTCAGAAGCTTCTCCGTAGCTGCCTATGCAAATATTTCCTCAAAATTGCAAATATTCACAACGTCAGAAGCGTAGGAGAACCTTTGTTAAAGCACCTTGTTTTATGGGATTAACAACAGCATAGGATGTGTGGTGATGCTGACATGCTATTTGTACAAGGCTAAGGGGAACAATGGACCAGTGGAGGGGGTGGGGAGAGAAAGATTGCAATAATAATGCAACAAACCTTCAGTGCAAGCCATAAATACAATACAAGGCCTAAAAATATAGACATGGATATTTAAGTGCAGCACTGAAAACAGGGAGGAAAGTAACTATTTTTCAAGAGGGTAGCGTCTGCCTCTATCTGTCTCCTTTGCAGGTGGGTGGGAAGAGGTGGAATTAATTCCGAGGCGCAGACACCGGATTGGCACATTTGGAAACAAAATGTACCTCAGTATCTAAAAATCAAAGTACCATGAATATTTAACAGGGGAAAGAAAAGAATGATTTTTGTCATCTAGTAAAAGCATCTCTGAGAGGCTTACGCCCTGCTTGCCTCCTGTAAAATGGCTTTCTTTGTACACAGCGTGCCAGAGATGAGATTGCAGCCCTTAATTTTGAGCTAGGGAATGACAGTATCAGGACCCCAGAAGCTGCTGCTTCAGAAATAGGCACAAGGCTCTGGATTTCTCATTATACCTCTGGCAAATATATATAATGATAGAACCATAGAGCTGGAAAGGGGCTTAGAGGCCATCCAGTCCAACTCCCTGCTCAAGGTATAATCTGCAATGTAGCCTGCAGCAACAGCATCCCTGACATTTGGCTCCACAGCAAGGGTGGGGAGACCCCAAGTGACTTTGCCTGGACCCTGGGACTCTGCCAAGGTGACACACCACAGGCCACATCCCTCCCTGGCCCTGCTTGTTGTGGGAGATTTATGCAGCCAGACTCTGATTGGTCCTTGTAGATTCAGGTAGGTAGCCATGTTGGTCTGACGCATTCGAAATAAAAAATAAAAAATTGCCCAGTAGCACATTAGGTAAATGTAAAGGTACCTTTGACCGTTAAGTCCAGTCGCAGACAACTCTGGGGTTGCGGTGGTCATCATTTGGCCAAGGGAGCCGGCGTTTGTCCGCAGACAGCTTCCGGGTCATGTGGCCAGCATGACAAAGCCGCTTCTGGCAAACCAGAGCAGTGCATGGAAACGCCGTTTACCTTCCCGCCAGAGCAGTAACTATTTATCTACTTGCATTTGATGTGCTTTCGAACTGCTAGGTTGGCAAGACTGGGACAGAGCAACGGGAGCTCACCCCGTTGTGGGGATTCAAACCACCAACCTTCTGAACGGCAAGCCCTAGCCTCTGTGGTTTAGAGGACAACTAAGTTTTTTTCTGGGTATAAGCTTTCGTGTGCATACTCACTTCTTCTGCAGGCAAGGGAGGTCCCTAACTCACCACGGGTTTGAAACCCATTGGCTACCCTCTCCTGGTTTTCTCGGCCATTCGAAGCTGTTTCCTGGGGTGTGGGGCCGCTGTTGCATGCTGACAGCTCCTAGAAGCCACAGGCAAGAGCCGAGTGCAGAGTGGGGACCAAAAGTGGACAAAGTAGTCATGAAATCAATGGCTGTAGCTCCTCGCTGCCCTCTGTGGGCAGTGAGGAGGTTCAGGCAGGGGGAAACCAGGATTTATGAGGCAAAAATCCTTGCAATGTTCCCCAATAGGGTCTGGGGAGGAGCTCGCTACATCCTGCTGTGCTGCTCAAGCCCATGTCTGCCAACTTGAAAGGCAGAGCAGGTGTGAGTGTGTCCCTGGGAGTGTTTCTCCAGCATGATTTGTGGTTGGTTCCTCCATAATTTGGACAATTGGCATTAATAAAAAGGCACTCCTAGACTGACATATGCTAATGGGCTGCAATCAGTCAGCTGCCAAAAGGACTGGGCTTGGCGCTTTGAAGGTATCTCAATGTTTTCTTTGAAGCTTGAGAACCCCTACAAAAGCCAGGAAGTAAGGGGGAGGACAAGGTGCTTTGTGCTTTCATATGGTTTTCAAATGGTCTCCTTTCTTCTTGTCCTCCCCTGCAAAACGAGAGAGACATGTGTAGCCTCTGTTATGTTATTCTGTCTAGTCGACTCCAAATAAGAAATAATGCAGCTATGTGAGGAAATGATGATGATCATATGTTTGGAACAGGAGCAGGAAACCTCATTTTAAGAAATTTGATTAGTAATCATTTGGAAAATTAATAAAAATAATTTGGAAAAAAGTGGACAAACGACCACAGAAGGAGCATGATGTGTACCCCCACCAGAGGTGGTACCACTCCCCTGACATCCCATACACTCAAAGTACTCCCATTGAAATTAATGGTTAGTAATGTCTAATCATTTCCATGGATCTACTCTAGGACTACCATTGGATGCAAGCCATTGGTTGTACCCAGCATTAGTTCTATTCATAGTATACCAACTGAAAACAATGGACATGACTGATCTCTGTGAATTAAGTATAAATTAATTTGATACAACCCTATGCACCTGAGCAAGTATAGCTAATTTTCATGTACATTTTTTTTATTAAAAAACACCTAAAGGTTTGTCCTTACCCATTATATAACCAATTGACCACTGCAGAAGAGGGCTCCTGCAAATACCATCCCACCAGGAGGGATATTTCTTATGATATAGGTATGAGACCTCTAAGGTGGTGGCACCTACTCTTTGAAACTCCTTCCCATGACATATCAAGCACTCTCCTTTCCCAATAAGCCTTTTAAGTAGTGGTTCTTCTCTCTGTCTGTATTTGTATTGAATCTGAAATTGGTTTTAATATTAGTTTTTTATTGTTAAATCACTTTCTGAAGTTTCATGGGAAGCAGTTTGTCAAAATTGTGCTCCTTAGGGTTCCCAGGACCCTGGTTATCTCTTTCCACCTGGTGGGTCCTTTTTCTTCTGGGCTTAGGTATTCTTTTCATTTCAGGATACATTTCAGGACAGCCTTACTTGCTTCCTTGTGGGACAGCTTCAGGAGAAGAAAAGGCTAAGGTGTAAACCCTATACAAACCACAAACAGTGGTTGCATGGCATCTTATTTGCCTCCTTCTGACAACTCCTGCAACAAAGCGGGTGCCAAATTTATTGCTTTCCTTTCCTTTGGACCACATTGGCAATGCTGGGGGGGTTGTTGTCTGGGCAGCCCAGGACCTTCATACACACTGTCCAGGCTTGTGCCCCAGAGATGTTACTTTGATGCTGCAAATGCAGCAAAAACAACATGGGGGGGGGCAGCCGTTGTGAGTTTCAGGTGCTGTGATTCTCTAGCAGTTTGACTTCACCCTTGGAGGTGCAATCTATTGTCTCTTGAGACAGATGAATGCAAACAAAACTAACGTAGAGGTAAAGGGACCCCTGACCATTAGGTCCAGTCGTGAGTGACTCTGGGGTTGCACGCTCATCTCGCATTATTGGCTGAGGGAGCCGGCGTACAGCTTCCAGGTCATGTGGCCATCATGACAAAGCCGCTTCTGGCAAACCAGAGCAGCACATGGAAACGCCGTTTACCTTCCCGCTGTAGCGGTTCCTATTTATCTACTTGCATTTTGACATGCTTTCGAACTGCTAGGTTGGCAGGAGCTGGGACCAAGCAACGGGAGCTCACCCCATCACAGGGATTTGAACCACCGACCTTCTGATCGGCAAGCCCTAGGCTCAGTGGTTTAACCCACAGCGCCACTTGGGTCCCACCACAAACAAAACTAGCTATTTTCAATAGACCCACACTCCCTACCAACAACCCCATAGATTATTATTTTATGTAGCTTAGTGATTCCCTTCTTCCATTTTGTTGAATAGCCTAGATATGCTTCGTTACCTTCACTTTACGAAAATCCAGCCATCTAATTGATCTCCTTTCTCTCCTAGTTACTCTGGCTCAGTTCACTTGCTCTGGAACCCATTACGAACCCTTCAGATTCTCTCTGTCTTTCTTTCTATATACCCCTAAGGGTTATCTCTGCTGCTGCCAAGTCCAGCCTTATATTCTGATGCTGGGAGCACCTGGGGAGTTTACAAGCATTTCTGCCATCCCTGTCTCATCACTTCTGGCCCACCCACACCTTTATCTGGTCAGCCCAGAATGTAAGCAACTTGAAAAGGAGAAACAACCACCACTCCATCCTCCCAATATGATTCATAAATGAAATGAAATGAAATAAATAAACAGCAGTTGCAGATTGATGTCAAAAGGGGTGTTACAGATTTACAAGCAAACGCGTGTAAGTGACAGGAAACAATTATACAGATTCATCTATCTCTGTTGTGTTGAAGGAAAGGCAGTTTCGTTGCCATTTGACAGTCTTCTTCTTGGATACTGCTTCATGTTTTTCTAGTTCAAATAGGTTCCAGGGGTCAGCTTCAGAGACATTGGCTCAAATTATGCCCTGCATGCCATTGCTGGGAATATTTTTCTCTTCATGAACCTGGTGGCTGGAGATAAGAGTGCCTCTGAGCACATGGAGAGTGTACCTTCTTCCCTCCTTCTAGGGGTGAGCAGATTTCTCCCTGCTTACATTATTTGATGCCCCTGAATTCCTATTTTAGGAGAATTTGGACCCAAAAAACCCCCTTCTGTCTAAGCTATACGGAATCCATTATGCTGAGCTAGCTTTGTGAAAAAGGAGCCTATTGCTCCTGTACACTGCTAATATATTCTGGGAAGACCCTGTCCTTCTCCTTTGCAAAGAGAGCTGAATTAGAATAAACAAACAGTTGACAGTTCTTCTCCATTGACAAGCTCCCTTCTGCTTTGAAGAGGTTGAGACCTCAAAGACTTTTTGGGCTGAAACCCAGAGAGGTGTGTGTGAAACCTGCAGAGCGAATGTCATTTTGAAAGCTGTTTTCCTGGCTGTGATCTGGATTTCCAGGGGAAAGGGGACAGCCCGTCATTGGCATCAGATGCCTTATTTAAACATTAACATATGCTATTCTCACATATGTGTCCTGAACAAGTTTGTGCATGCATTCCTTTGTCATAGTCACACTGCATATTGGGGCTATTTAAGCTGTATCCCTTTACAATTCATTTATGGTGAACTGAAGCACTGCCAAGCAGAAACTGACCTAAGAGTCATGACTTTATATAAATATTATAAATAGATAAAGAAATGACGAAGAAATGATTTGATTGCATAACTGTAAACATATACAAGTATCTGTATCTAGATTTGTGGCTACAGCCACATACAAGAGCCAGTGAAGACACCATTCCTCAAAACAGAGTTGATGCCCTGGGTGAAATAATTTTAGAGTTCCCCCCAATATGTGAGTGGCAGTTCCATAGGTTAATGAACAGAGATGGAAAGTGAATGATCTTTTTTAAAAAGAATAAACTATGTGTGTGTTTCCCAGTTGCATTTTATCATAGGGGCTGTCCCTGAATAAGTCTGGCCCAACTCATAGCCGCGGACATGCCTTGGACCTGGTGTTTACCTCTATGGATGTTGGTGATCTGACACTAAATAAAAGCGAAACTAATGAAGTGCCATGGTCAGATCACTACCTGGTGCAACTGGACATCTCCGCGACCCTTCCCCTCTGCAGGGAGGTGGGACCTATTCGGATGGTCCGCCCACGCCACTTAATGGATCCAAATGGTTTCCAGAGAGTGGTAGGGGATGCTTTATCCCATGTTGATGGCCTTTCAGCCGATTCCCTGGTGGCCCGCTGGAATGTGGAGTTAACCAGGGCTATTGACTGTTTGGCTCCGAAGTGCCCTCTCCGATTGCATGGAGCCCGGACAGCCCCGTGGTTTTCCCCGGAGCTGAGGGCGATGAAACAGTCGCTGAGACGGCTAGAGCGCCGGTGGCGGAAAACTCATTCTGAATCCGACCGAACACGGTCTAGAGCTCAACTTCGAGCCTACCAAGTGGCAATGGTGACGGCGAAGAGGACCTTCTTCACTGTTTCTATCGCATCTGCAGAAAACAGCAGCAGGAGACTGTTCCAGTTGGTTCACAATCTATCCGAACCACCTTCGTCATCGGGTAGGGACCCCAATATCTCCTGCAATGCTTTTGCAAAGTTTTTGCAGATAAAGTCGCTCAGATTCGGAGGGAGGTAGACTCCACCGTGGGAGCAGGGCCGGGGCAGGAGAGTGCTGGAGCCCTGTCTAGTCATGTTTCATGGGATCAATTTCAATCTGTTACCTCTGAGGATGTGGACAGGCTGCTTGGACAAGTGAAACCAACCACCTGTCTCCTTGGTGCTGCTTTATAAGTTACGAAGTCATCAGTATCACTCAGCAGCCATTTCACCCTTTCCACCCTGTTCGAGTGTGTTCCATTCATGAGCAGGGGTTTTATAAATTAGTCTCTTGGGCATTGCAATAAATAGTGGGCATTGCAATAAATAGTGATTGTGGACATTAGCATCACATTCTCACTGCTCTGCTGAAGTCTTCACCATCACACTCTCCCTCTCCCTCAACTATTATTCAGCAATTGCCATCCTATCAAGAGATCCTCCTTTCCTAGAGGGAAAGAAGGAGGGCAGCACTACTCCATCAGCTCTGCTGAAGGATTAACAAACTTTAGCTGCTCCCCTCCAACTTTTTCTGTTTAGTTGGTCATTCTAGGGACTGTGTAACTATGAACTAGTGCCTGGGCTTGCTTTTTCTCATCCTCCTTCCCAATTTGATTCCCTTTTGTGTCACACTGAAAATGAATTAAAAAGATTTTAAGCCTAGGAATGGGGCAGCCTTATTACAGCCTTATTGCAAACCACTCTAGGAGACCTCTCCAGCTAAAGAGCAGCATAAAATTGCTTCAAATGATAACAAGAACCCTTTGGAGTCAGGTCCAAGGTCTCTATAGCCTAGTATCCTGTCCTACTCTACGTAGCCAGATCCTTGTGTGAAGTGCACAGAGTGACATGAAAACAGTCACCTTCTGCAACTGTCCCTTTCCCCCAGTTACATATCCAGAACTTCAGGTCATGTATATAAACATGTTGATTCTGTTTAAAGTATGTTATTGGCTATTAGTTGTGGATAGATCTGTTCTATTCTCAATGACTGTCCTGGTGCCAGCAGTTGGGCAGGTTGGGCACCTACCTGGTTGGAGAGGGAACCATTGGGTAGCCCATCATTTGCACCATCCCTCCCTAAGACTGCCACTATCCCTGCTCAGTGAGATTGTCCAGTACCTTTAAAAGTGACCTAGATAGGTAGATATCACCTTATCTTACAGTCCTGTGTCAGCAGCAGCATGCTGAAGAAGACTGCTTTGGAAATATTTCGGGTTTGTTCAAGGTGAATCAGGATCCATATGAAATGCCCCAAACTGAAGGCAGCTCCAAAGTGGTTTGAGGTGCTTCTGAGATTTGGAAATTTTAGAAAATGCACCGGTGGGGGAAGGAATGGTTCAAAAGGAGCAGACTTTCTTCACCTGCACCCCCTCACTATGCTCCAGCTTAATTGCTAATCTCCTGCCTTTCAATCTCTGGGAAAAGTTGTAGTTCAGTGGTAGAGCATCTGTTATGCATGCTTAAGATCCCAGGTTCAACCCCTGACATCTCCAGGTAGTGCTCAGAGAGACCCTTTCCTGAAACCCTGGAGAGCTTCTGCCAATGTACATAACATTGAGCTAGATCGACCAATGGTCTGACTCAGTGTAAAGCAAGTACCTACATACCTTTCCCAGTTCTGTCTACACAAACTAAACAAATTCTGCCTTGGGGAAGATGGTTACAAGGCTACCATGTTCCAGATTTCCCTATGCATTATTGACATTGACACTCACTATGTGCAGAACAGCATGGAAAAATTCCTCTTGTTATTCATAAAACATCAGGTGTGTTTTGAGACCGTTATTTTCCACATGACACTTTGCCAGAAATGAAGGCAGGCAAAGCACCAGTGAAATGACTCAAGAGCAGCACAGAGGAGGGAGAAAGGAGATAGCTGTCAAATAAGATGGGAACTCTGGGATGTGCTAAACCAAGTTAAAGGTGTGTCAGTCTTCCAAGCATCTGCATATGGGAAGGGGTGTTATGCATGGCAGCTTCTTTTCCCTCCCTCCCTCCCTCCCAGTTAATTAACCTCCTTCACCTTTATGCTGTTAGAGGCAGACACTGTCCTTGGTCCTGTATCAAGGTCATGATTAGCACAGGCCAAGCAAGTCTTGCAAGCTGAGTGATTTCTAAGTGAACAAAAGCTACAGTGATGAGGACCCCACAGATTTAGGGAGATTTAGGCCAGGGGTGGGAACCATTTTTCAACCAAAGGGCCACATTAAATTCTGGGCAACCTTTCAAGCGTTGTGAATCAGTGGTAGATGAGGACAGAGGCAAAACTGGGCAAAGCAACAAATGACCGTATAACATTTGTACAGTAGGCTAGTTTTTATACAACACAGCCATCTTTATCTTCCATCCAGATAAGCAAGAGGCATTTATCAGAGTTGAAGGATGCATTCCAACCAGGCAAAAGCACTTGGACCAGTATAGGGTGTGGTTTATGGAAAGGGTTCACCCAGGGAGAATTTTGAGGGCCAGGTACCTCTGGACCTGAGGTTTCTGAGCTCTGGTTTAGACAACGGGTCAGCAACAAGATAAAATGAGGTGTGGATGTGCCTCAACTCCTTCACCAGTATTTTGTATGCATCAAGTAGCTGTTACTCAGAGTAGACCAATCAAAATCAATGGACCCAAGTTAGTCATGTCCATTATCGTTAGTGAGTCTACTCTGAATAGGATTAGCAATGAACATAACCCAATGGATGAAATCCACTCAAACTTTGAAATCTGAATGGGTCAGTCCAGTGTCTCCAAGCAGCTGGTGACTCAGTGTGTGTGTGTTGCACTGAGATATATCTCCAATGTCATATCTGCTTTCAGCCCCAAAGCCTTACATTTCAGCTCTTGTTAAATACTTGCAAGCCATCACATCCCCTCTCCATCTCTAGACATAACATACCGGTATCTGTTTCTGACTAGCCTTTTCAAAACTCTACCACTCCTAAGTCCTTTCCATTTTAGTTAGCATTATTCCTGGACCACAATAAACAGGACTAAGCTCAGTAATCCAGATGTGGGTACACCAGTGGAATTTATCCCTTTGCTGCCGATTCAACAACTGGGGGTCAATTTTATGATAATGTTTGTTTAGGGTTTTGTTTTTAGTCAATATACTTTTACATCATGTTTAAGCAATCTCATGGATCTCAAGGGTAGAAATATGAATGCAAATGGCTTCAATAAATAAATGACATCTAGTACTGCCTGCAAGTCATAACACCAGTCAGTGCCTGCCTCTAACCACTCCCCTCATTATATATATTTCACTGTTTTAAATGCTACAGTTTCTGAGAAAAAGCTGCGGACACTCTAGCTGCAAGCAGTAAATCATCCAGTCCTTTTCTCCTGGATGTGTGCTGAAGAAGGGAAGCTGATGATGAATGGGGCTGTCCGTATTTACATTGAGAGCGGAACAGCTGTGAGAATCTCCCCGCACCACAAGTATCCCTTTCTCTCTTTCTCCGCTGCTGCTTGCCGACAGTGATGGATTGTCTACTTCTGTGCAGATCTACCCAGTTGCATAAACTCCTTACCAGTGCTTGATATGATTGGGAACAAATTCCATTCCTTCTGGGTGCCATGGAATTCTTTTAGGCGATATTGGTCTATGCCATAGCTTGGGCAACAAAGGCTGGAACATAGGAAGCTGCTTTGTACTAAGTCAGACCACTGGTCCATCTAGCTTTGTATTGCCTGCACTGACTGGTAGTAGCTCTCCAGGGTTATAGGCAGGGGACTCTGCCAGCCCTACTTTAAGGTGCCAGGGATGGAACATGAGACCTTCTTGCAAAGCAAACACTACCACCCAGCCAGCCATCGCTACTCCCCTAACTAAGATTCTGATCCTCGTGGTTCGGAATAAAGGACAGATCGAAATAAGAACATATAGAGGTGCCAAATACCATCAGACCGTTTTCATCTAGCCCAATATTTTCTGCACTAATTGGCAGTGGCTCCCCATGATTTCAAACATGGAACATCCCTAGCTCTGCCTGGAGATTCTGTGAATTGAAGCTGGGACCTTCAGCACTCAAAGCAGGTGCTCCACCACTGAGCTATGGCCCTTCCCTAATACAAATATGGCATCCCTAACATAGAGCAGTCAAGTCCAACATTCCCTGTTTTCCTAGAATGGACACACAGAGGAATGTGACTCCCAACTTCCTGTCATGCCTGTTGGGAGCCACCTCCCCCTGAGTGTGACCAGGTAGATGGGCATGACTCAAGTAAAGCCCTAATAAAAGGATTGGGCACACAGTCATCTTGCTCTCTTGCTCCTTTTGGAAATATTGATCCTGCTGTTCATATGCAGCATCATCCCATAACAAAGGATGTAGGCCCATGTAGTAAGTCTGAGACTAAGTTCAGATGGCAGTTTAATTCTCTACATTTTATCCTCCAAATGAAACTGCAAGTGCAACTAAAGCCTGCCGTCAGATTGCTACTGAATGTGAACTAAATGTGAGTAAACTTTATTCTTATTTTTAAAAAGATTGCTTTGTCTTATTATTATTTTAAGTGGGAAATAAAAGGGAAATTACCAGGAAGAATCCAGAATTACCAGGAAGAATCCCGGATTGCTTAATTAAAAGGTTGACACAGCCATCAACAGCTTCCTACTACTGTTTGCTGCAAGGAATGTGCTCTGCTTCATATGCTTACTAACATGAGTGAGGAAGGATCATATATAGTTAATAGATCTCCTCTAATCTTCCTCACTGAGCCTAGGGCTTGCTGACCAGAAGGTTGGCGGTTCGAATCCCTGTGACGGGGTGAGCTCCCGTTGCTTGGTCCCAGCTCCTGCCAACCTAGCAGTTCGAAAGCACGTCAAAATGCAAGTAGATGAATAGGAACCGCTACAGCGGGAAGGTAAACGGTGTTTCCGTGTGCTGCTCTGGTTTGCCAGACGCGGCTTTGTCATGCTGGCCACATGACCTGGAAGCTATACGCCGGCTCCCTCGGCCAATAATGCGAGATGAGCGCGCAACCCCAGAGTCGGTCACGACTGGACCTAATGGTCAGGGGTCCCATTACCTTTAATCTTCCTCAACATTCCTACAAGATCCCCTTTAATCAGCTTGATTCAGTTTGGAAATCAAGCTTTAATTGAATCTGGGTCACAGCCCTAATATTCATGGTTCTTGCCCTCCCTGTTCATCACACTATGCACTCTTCCATGTATCTCATGGGTGGATTGGAAGAATGGCTGCTAAGTCATAACAGTATCCCAACTCTATCAGACGTAGGGCTTAATCTCTTTTACCGTGTGCATTTTAAAGCCCATCCTCCCTCTAAATGGGGTTTTGAGCACTAATTACATCAAAGGCAAGAAGGGGATTTAACAAGGTGCACCTTAGCAAACCATTCTATGGGGGGAGAGGGCACAGATAGCACTGGCTCTGATCAGAGTCACGGGAAGCTAGGAGAAGACCCTAGCAGTTTTGAGAACCCAAACATAGTTAAGATAGAATCTGCAACCTCCTCAAAGAGGATCAAATATCCCATCAGCTAGGACATTTTATATCATTCTGAGGAGAGAATTGGGTGAGATGCTTGAAGTCAATGAACCCTACCAACCTCAATTTTATGACTGTCTTTTGGGGTGCTTGAATGTTCTTGACATCTCTAAGTCTTCTCCTCTGCCTTCAGAATTCAACCTTCCTTGCTTCTGTTGTCAGTGTTTCTTTGAAAATACAATCTCCTGCGCTCCTCTATCATTTCTCTCTCTTCATTGTTTCCCTTCTTGTCTCCATTCTTTCTCCATTTCATGAAACTGTTGACATCTTGTTTACTTCTGATGTCGAAATAAAGAAATTTCATTTCTGAAGCACATTTTCTTCTGCTGTCAATGTAGCTGGGACGGGGGGGGGGGGGACGACGACGACAAGATATGATGCTTCAAAGGCACCAATCAACTTAAAAACAACAACAAAAACTAGACAAAAGACAGTTCAAAGTAGGTGCCTCCTCCCTTCTTCCAGCAAATAGTCTAGACTGCTATGCCAGTTTCATGATTGCTAGGCTGTTTAGCTTGGTAAAAGCATCTCCAGCAAAGCTTAGAGATCGTATTCCATACACAAAAGAAAAAATGCATTTACATTATGTCCCAAATAGCTGGCAGACTGCCTCCTTTCATATAGACCTATCCAGAAGTTAATATAGTAGAGGGTGTAGTTCAGCACCCTCCAAAGTTTTTTGGGAAGTGGAAGCCTGGGAAAGGCCATTCTGTGGAAGCCCCTAAGCATAGCTGCCAAGTTATCCCTTTTTTAAAGGGATTTTCCCTTATGCTGAATAGGCTTCCTCACGAGAAAAGGGAAAACTTGGCAGCTATGCCCCTAAGCTGTGGGATGCTCACCTCACAGATGTGTGTCTGGCACCTTCATTAAACAACTTTCATCATATGCTGAAGACTGCCTTTTGCACCCTTGCCATGGAAGAGAGATATCCCTCCCTAGTGTTCTGATTTAAAACTGTTCTAACTAATTTTAGTTTTGCATTTTTATATTGTTGTACCTTCCCTGTGTCCTTACAGTGAAGGGCAGGTAAGAAATGCACAGCCTTAATATATGCCATGTTGACCTCCTGAGGAAATGGAGTATAAATGAATGCATTCATGTATAAATGAACAAATAAATGCAAAAAATTACTACTGGGAGCGTGAAATGAGCCCTGCTAGATCAGACCTAAGGCTAATCTTTTTCAATGGGCTTATGGCTTACAAACAAAACCATGCCCTCTTACATCATACTCCATTGCATTCCTCTCTCCCCTACTGTTCCATTCCAGCCCCTTGTGTTTTCCTCCCGAGGGTCGTCTCCTCTTCTTCCTTCATGTATGTACATCATCAAACCTTGGGGTGCTCCTGACCTGGCAATAGCTCACTTTTATGGGTAGACGGTGTTTTGTTGGCTGCATAAGGATTGGCACTCAGAGAATTGTGTTTCCTATTAGTGGTGATGGTGATGAGAGGATGAAGTTAAGTGGTCTTTTTAGGGTCAGGCATGCTTCTCTTGAAGTGTAACACTGACATCTTTTCCCAACAGTCTTCTTCTTCTTCTTCTTCTTCTTCTTCTTCTTCTTCGATCACTCGTAGCCAAGTAAGATTGTCTTCCATAAACAAGGTTTTAACAATGGGTCCGTAAGTGACTGTGGAGGCCAATTCTGGATCCATACATCCTTCCACAGTGGGGAAATTGATTTCCAGGCGGGAGTTGATCACGGTGCGGATTTGCCAAGCGTGCCTTCCTCTTCGCATGTTTCTCCCTTGCGTCCTGAGATCGAGTTTCTTCAAAGCCCAGGACACCTTTGGTAAAGGCTGTTCTCCAACTGGAGCGCTCGCAGGCCAGTGTTTCCCAGTTGTCAGTGTTTATACTACATTTTTTAAAGGTTTGCCTTAAGACAGTCTTTAAACCTCTTTTGTTGACCACCAGCATTACGCTTTCCAACCCCAACACTCATTTCTGAATGGAGACAGAAAGAGTAAATGAAAACCCAAGGGATGGAATGGCGTCACCCTTTGAAGTTTCCTCTCTTTTCTTCTTTTGCCTTGCTGAGTAATCAAGAACCACCACCCCTCTCTTTCTTTTCCCCTTTCCAGTCACACACACATTTCCTGGGTTAATTCTCTCCTTGCTGAGATTGGAAATTAGATAGATTGGAGATTTATAGCTAATAATAATAATAATAATAATAATAATAATAATAATAATAATAATCCACTCCTATCAAGGATTCAAATGATTAAATATCCCACCCAGGAAATACTTTTAACTTCATTTACAGTAAAATCTCACTTACATACCAAGGCAAGCAACAGAAAATCAACCTGTGTAATAAGAATCGAGAGAGGGAAGGAGGATGAGGGCAATTGGGGTGGGGAGAGAGAGAGATGAGGAGAAAAGAGACAAAGGGACAAAGAGACAAATGAAGAGATACCCTAGAAAGAGAAGTGACTTTTTTTTTCCAGCTGCATTTTTAAAGACTATTAAGACCATCTCAATGCATTGATGGGAATCCATTGTCTTTGAGCACACACATTTTGGGCTGCTGGTTCTCCAAGAAAGAAATCCCAGGCAGATGTGAACAGCCAATAAAGAGTCGGTGTGTGTAACAAACTTTATGTCAGAGATGGAGAAGCTGTGGTTCCCTGTTTCTGTTTGGATAACAACTCTCATCAGCCCCAGCCAGCCTGACCAATGTTAGGGATTATGGGTGCTGTTATCCAATGGTATCTGAGGAATCAATTCCCCTCAGTGGACCAGTCTCCATTGTACAGACAACTAACTAATATGCTGATATTTATACCTGGACAATGTTGCTTGCTATTTTCTAGATCTGTGAACACTCCTCTAACCAGAGGAACACATGACCAGCATTCAGCACTGAATCAATTCAGGGATGAATTAGGAATTTTAAAAGCATGTACAGTTGTGAGGGGAGGAGAATCTGTGTCTTCTTCCCTGCTTCCAACTACACTGGAAGGTTGCCCAGATGGGAATGTGACTCTCAGGCTAAAAATTGTTCCCTAGCCCTGCACTGTCATAATCACTCAAGAAAGTCAAGATTTCTCAGCATGCCAGCATCTCCTCACCACACGAAGCCACGTGTTCTAATCTAAATTTCCTCTAAAGAAACTTCTCTTGGTAATGGTGGTTACAGAGGGTCTCAGTGGCTCTCATTATGAAGCTTGATGCTGCATAAAATCACCATTGTATAAGACAAGAGAAAAACAGATGTATAAATAATTCATGGAAGCAAGGAGCAGGGCATAATAGAGGGCCCCATTCCTTCTTCTTCCCCATCTCTCCTTCCCTCTTGTTAACATGGGGCAGCATGTGCCACAATTAAGGTCCAGAGTTGAAGCCCATACATCAGGCTTGCTAACTTTAGCCCCACAAAGACACTTTACAGAAAGAAGCTGCTCACTTTTCACCTCCTGCACAGCACCTTGCCAAGACAACTACCCAATCTTGGTCAAATTGGCACTGCATTATTAAGAGCACATTTGCATGCTGTCTTATGCCTCCTGGAAGTAGCCCGATCCAGAGCAACTCCAGTGAGAAAAGGGTTGGAAAGCAAGACTGTACAGATGAGGGATGGGAACTTCTGGGGGTTGAATTTAACCTTCCAGGCCTCTTTATCTGGTCACCATAACTCTTCCCAGCCACATTCTCCCCAGTCACAACTTTGAGTGCTTTTACCTGGCTAGAACAACTCATTCAGCTCTTATAATGTCTGAATGGAGGAGAGAGAAGGGTACATGTGTGTATAGATACTAGTCAACTGTACAAAAGGTAAAAGTTATGCTAGTAGTTCTGCCCACCTTTGCTTCTGACTGCACTGACATTTGGTCTCTGGAGCATAACCTTAAGCAAGCTACCTGGTTATGGAAGCATAACCTTAAGCAAGCTACCTGGTTTTACATGCCCAGGATGTTCTGTACCGGCTACAAGGATAGCCCCACAATCTTATTTCCCACCTTGGCTTGCTTGATCTTCTGTCATGTGCAGGTTCTTTCACATGTGCTTTTGGGTATGCATGTGCACTGTTAACACAGCCTCTTATTCTTATAGGAGCTGCTCAAATAAGGGGTGGCTATTATTTGTAATTTTCTGAAAGATTTTTAAAAAATACCCTACTCTTTCCAACTAAAAACCTATTGTAGAAGGCAGCGGGAATAGGCTAGCACCTGCATCTGAGAAGCACTAGGGCAAGGGGTACCAGCCCTTTTAGGCTTCTGGGTACAGAAATAGTTGAGAAATAGTTGTAGGCACCATTGGAATGTTGCATAACAAAAAATGGCTGCCTCATCTAAAATAGTTTTCCTGTTTGTTTGTTTGTTTTTAAAAAAAAACCAAACCAAAACAGCAGAGAACCTCAATATAATGGAAGCAGGTTTTCCATCAGTTCCACATCAATGGGAAAAGGCACCTACTCAGTCACCACTGTATCCACTCACTGAGAGAGTCTCCTAGAAGCTCCTCTGTTCAGAATGGATGGGAGGGTAGGGTCTAGTCCTGACAACCAATGAAATGTGGGCATGATTAAGAGGACATGCTCAATATAGGAAAGTGAGGTCAGTGCAAACAGGAACTTAGCAGGAATAGCAAGCATTGTTTAATTGCCCTAGTGCTTCTCAGGTGCAGGTGCTAGCCTATTCCCACTGCCTTCTAAAACAGATTTTTACTTGGAGAGAGTAGGGTGGAGAGAGTAGGGTATTTTTTTAAAAAAAATCTATCAGAAAATTACATACATTTAAAGTCCCTTAATACTATTATACTATATTCCATTATATCTTGGGAACCAGAGTTTGTTAAAGATGCTGAGATTCATTAGGAGACCCCCTATTCCCCTCACAGACCTATAATTCCCAGCGGTCTCCTAACATTTCTCAGCACCCTTAGCAAAATACAGCTCCCAGTGTCCTGGCCATCACTGCTGGATAAATAACTCAAGCTCAGGTTTCAGTTTCTGCCAAAATCTTTACTGTGTAGATATAGTTGTACATAGGCTAGGAGAGGGCTAAAGTTTCAGCAGGTGAACTACATTTATCCAACAAGTGGCATGCCCCTGCCACTTCCTTTTGAAGAATAGGGTGGGCATAGGCGTCTCAGGACTGGATAAGCAAATGGGCACTCCTGCGAGTGAGTTGGACCTCTGAGGTTTCCTTGCACTGGTATCTTCATGTCATTGGAGACAGAGGTGGAGAATTTGCTGGCTCAGTATCCAACTTACTACCAGGCAGTTCCCCAGGAGGAGGAGGTTGCTTATTGATAGGAGGAGAAGGAAGCAGTGCCTGTCTAGAAGCATCCAATAACAAAGAGCTTCTGATAACAATTGACATCTCTTTGTCAACCCACTTTGACCCTTCCTGGTTATCCAGCTCCTGACTCTCTTGAATACTGACCCCCCCTCTCCCAGCTCAGATGTTTCTTGGGACCCTAACTTTGACTCGTCCATCCCACTATGACCCTCCCTTGGGTTGTCTCACTCCAACTCCCTAACCCCCTGCCACTCGTCCTCAGGATCTGACCATCCACTCCATGGGGCCTCTGACACCCATGACCCTTTGTGGAAACCCAGGACTGTTTATAGTCACATGATACTGCTTTAGATGATTTAGATGTAGCTGGGGCCTAACTGCTAGCTTGAATTAGTGGGCCTGCCATCCATCCCTACAAGGGCCCACCTCTTCCCAAGCTTCCAAGTATCTCCATCTCCCGACTATGACAAGAAGCATTGTACAGGAATTGACAATATCTTTTAGCCCCAAGATCACAGCTTGCTACTAATTACAGGAATAAATAACCAGTGACTCAAGCCATCTGTTCATTACTTGGCAGTGTATCGGCTCCTCCATAAAATTTCTGCCACCTGCACAAGGCCCTCTGAGAGACGGTCACTCTGCCCTCTAAATTCACAGATGTGTCGTACAAGCACCGTCTGCAGGGGCAGCCCCAGGAGCCCTTTCCCCGTTCATCCCTCTCATTTCTGCATCCCAGTGGGGAAATAATTAATGCAGTCAATTTACTTTCATTTGTTATTCAGGTTGAAGGGGGAAATGGCAGATAGGAAAATGGTTATTACAGAACCTCACTTTATGCTGTCATATTAATTTGGATTGCTTTGCTGAATGCAAAGAATGCTTCCAAAGCTATCCAGCCCCCCACATCTCCCACCTGCCCTTTATCCTTAAGACCCTGGCTCCTCTACCCTCCTCTGGGTGCAGGGATGAGGGTGTGGTCTGGGGAGGAGTCATGGACTGGGGAGAGTCCTGAGGAATGGATAGAAGCACTTAAAGAGTTGCTTTTGGCTCCCGAGTGTGAAATTTCCCACCTCTGCTTTGAATCTAAGTGTTGTTGGCCAACACCACACTTTCAACCAGCTCTCATCTTACTTCCTGTTAGGATGGCCCTGTCTGATTCTACTTTTTTTCTTTCCTCCTCTCTTTGAAGGCGTCTTCCAAGTCCACTTTGAAGATAAAGAATCATTGGACCTTGAAGTTGTCCATGTGTAGTCAGCATCTAGCACAGGCATCCCCAAACTGGGGCAACTCCAGATGTTTTGGCCTACAACTCCCATGATCCCTAGCTAACAGGTCCAGTGGTCAGGGAAGATGGGAATTGTAGTCCAAAACATCTGGAGGGCCGAAGGTTGGGGGTGCCTGATCTAGCATCTAGGAGGATGAGCAGGCAAGCATGCCACCTGATAACAGGCTTCCAAGCTATAGTGAGCTGCATTGCACTTTTATTTAAATTGCACTAATTAATTCTTAATTTGCTAATGGCAAGCAGAGCCAACTACTTCCAATTTTCTCCCCCATCTTCTGCCCTGCTGAGTTCTGTAAGGGCAACACTGAGAGGAGGAGGAAGCTGACAACGAGTGACACCCTGTGGGCTGGTTGTAAATAAGAAAGGCAGGCGGAGGCTGGCTGAGGTCAGACTGAAGTTGGAGGGGGAGTGTCCCACTCATGGTAATGGTTCATCTTCCACTGATTTATTAACTTGAAGTCTCACCTGGAAATATGACTGACCTACCTAGAGACAAAGGCTGGCTCAAAACCTGGGTGAAAATTTGACCCCAATGCTGACCCACAAGGATCAATCACTGGATGTCCTCCTCTAGCTCTTTCCCACCACCAGAAAGAACCAGGCAGTTACAAGAGAGATTTGATGCCCTGGTTTGCCTCATCATTTCCCTATCTAGTTTTTAATGAAAAGAAATTGGATTTATGACCAGTTAAAGAAGAACAGGCATGGTGGGGAGATCTCTAATGAGGGAGAGAGAGAGAGAGCCCTGCAGCAGAGATGGTTTGTTCAGTGGCACTAACTAAAATATTTACTAATGAGAAGAAGTAAAGTAATTTAAGGATTTAAAATAGTTGTGTTGTTGTCCCCCCCCCGCACGCCTTGTTGCCCCCCCCACTTTCCCTCTGCCTGCTGACTTCCCCTTTCATTATGCATTTCAATATTTGCCTATCTTTCTGGAGAGAGATTTATTTTGAGTGTCTACAATTTGTTTTTAGCGTGTGGCTAAATAAAAAAAGTCTCATTATTGCTCTAAAGACCTCCAAATATTTTGGAGCTTAAGCTGAAAGTCAAATATATTGGAATCAAGGTTGTGGAAGTAATAATCTTGTTTAAATTCATCAGTATGCCTGCAAGCAAATGAAAAGGTTTATGCAAGGGAGAGGTGTACGCTTTTTTAAGGTTTTTTTTTAAAGAATACAAAGATTTCTCCCTCCCTGCATGTAAAAACAAACAAACACTTCCTTGCCTATGAATGGCTAGAATGACTGAGAAAGGAATTCTTCCAGGGGTCATTGTTAGATAATGGCAAAGTGGCCTGAACCTCAGATCTTTAACCCTTTTACCCTTTTCCTACCTTAAAACACACAAACACACACTTCCTTTTTACTTTTCTTATGAGGCAGTTGGGTAAAAATGCAAGCAGTGTCTTGATTTGAGCAGAGGCATCTCTACATCAGGAATGAGGGAGACATTTGATTTAGTTTGTATTGAAAGGTGAGCCTGCCTCATTGGTGTTTTCCAAAATTCACACGTCTCTGAATTTTTCAATTTTTCAAAATTCTCCAGCCAACCAATGTTTACAAAAAACACACATATTCATGTTTGCTCCATCTTCCATGGGACAGCCTATTTGAAGATGGCTACCGGTATCATATCTCTTCTCTTCTGCATGGTATCTGAAGAAGTGTGCATGCACACGAAAGCCCATACCAAAATAAAAACTTAGTTGGTCTTTAAGGTGCTGCTGGAAGGAATTTTTTTATTTCGTTTTGACTACGTCAGACCAACACGGCTACCTACCTGTAAATATATCTTCTCAGTCCCCTCTTTCTTAGGCTAAACATACTCAGTTCCCTCAAACGTTCCTCATAAGACATGGTTTCCAGACCCTTGATCATCCTAGTTGCCCTCCTCTGCACATGTTCCAGCTTGTCAACATCCTTCTTAAATTGTGGTGCCCAGAACTGGACACAATATTTCAGGGGTGGTCTGACCAAGGCAGAATAGAGTGGTACTTTTACTTCCATTGACCTGGTTACAGGTAGGTAGCCGTGTTGGTCTGGATCGAAGTAAAATAAAAAAATTCCTTCAGTAGCACCTTAAAGACCAACTAAGTTTTTATTTTGGTATGAGCTTTCGTGTGCATGCACACTTCTTCAGATATCTGAAGAAGTGTGCATGCACACGAAAGCTCATACCAAAATAAAAACTTAGTTGGTCTTTAAGGTGCTACTGAAGGAATTTTTTTATTCCATTGACCTGAACACTATACTGCTGTTGATGCAGCCTAGAATGTTGTTGTTTAGTTGTTTAGTCGTGTCCGACTCTTCGTGACCCCATGGACCAGAGCACGCCAGGCACTCCTGTCTTCCACTGCAGCCTTGTCAAACTCATGCTCGTGGCTTCGAGAACACTGTCCAACCATCTCGTCCTCTGTCGTCCCCTTCTCCTTGCACCCTCAATCTTTCCCAGCATCAGGTTCTTTTCCAGGGAATCTTCTCTTCTCATGAGGTGACCAAAGAATAGCAGCCTAGAATAGCATATTTATATTCCTCTTTTTTTCTCCAAGGAGCTCAAAGTGGCCTACCTTGTTCTTCCCTTCCTCATTTAATCTCCACAACAACCCTGTTAAGTAGTTTAGGCTGAAAGGCAGTGTTCAAAAGCCCATCAATTTAATTGGGTGACCACAAATGGTGATGTAGCAGGGAGGGGGCGGTGAGAGTGGGAAATGCTGGTGGGCATTGTGAACTCAGCTGAGCTTTTGATGATCCCATGGGGGCGCAGTTCCTTGGACAGTGCTAAGTCAGCAAGCGATGCCTAAGCCTGCAAGACCCTCTCTCATAAAAAATATGAGAATGCAAGAAGTGCCCTGCTGAATCAGACCAGAACAATGTGGCTTGGAGGCCAGGGCTTGTGCACCTTGAACAGCTGTGTGGCAGAGGTAAATTCAGCAGGCATTTCTTGCATGAGAATTAGAGTAAGGTAAAGGGACCCCTGACCATTAGGTCCAGTCGTGACCGACTCTGGGGTTGCGGCGCTCATCTCGCTTTACTGGCCGAGGCAGCCGGCATACAGTTTTCGGGTCATGTGACCAGCATGACAAAGCCGCTTCTGGCGAACCAGAGCAGCACACGGAAACGCTGTTTAACTTCCCGCTGGAGCGGTTCCTATATATCTATTTGCACTTTGACCTGCTTTCGAACTGCTAGGTTGGCAGGAGCAGGGACCGAGCAACGGGAGCTCACCCTGTCGCAGGGATTCGAACCACCGACCTTCTGATCGGCAAGCCCTAGGCCAGGGGTCAGCAAACTTTTTCAGCAGGGGGCCAGGCCACTGTCCCTCAGACCTTGTGTGGGGCCGGGCTATATTTTGGGGGAAATTATGAATGAATTCCTATGCCCCACAAATAACCCATAGATTCATTTTAAATAAAAGCACACATTCTACTCATGTAAAAACATGCTGATTCCTGGACCGTCCGTGGGCTGGATTGAGAAGGTGATTGGGCCGTATCCGGCCCCCGGGCCTTAGTTTGGGGTCCCCTGCCCTAGACTCTGTCTAGGCAGCCCAGGGAGAATTGGGCAAAACTCCAGAGAGAACATTTATTATATCGGTGCAGCAAGCCAATAATAAATAGTATTATTATTATTATTATTATTATTATTATTATTATTATTATTATTACTACTACTACTACTACTACTACTACTATTAGAAAGCTCTCTAAGGCTGCCTTCTCTTACAAATAGCGAAGACACATTTCATTCTGGTTCAAGTAGATAAGGGAAATGCCAGAAGTTATTTGAAATGTAAAATACTGAGTTGAGTAGTGGGGAGGTTTTTTTAAGCTCCCCCCCCACCAGCTCTCCCCACTTTGATTGTACTGAAAGCAGAGTTCTGTGAGCTCAGGTAAGAAGGGGGACACACCAAAGCTACAAAAACCTGCTACTTAAATGTAGATTATGCCATCCTTACGATCCCCAGTCTCCTCCCAAAAAACCCTCAGCTTTTTGCGTTTCAAATACTGTATTGTTTCTAGTCCTTATGATAATTTTAATGACAACATGTAAACAGCTCTGGCTCTGTATTGTGGGGGGAGGGGGGCATTGTGCAAACCACTCTCTCAGGGAGCCCTCAGCAAATCTTTCTCTTCATTGCCATTCTCGAGAGCTGCTACCCTTTCTTTGATAGCTAGCAGGTCAATGAACAAGCCAGCAGTGGCACCTACTGCTTTTCCTTCTTACTACCACCACTGGCTGGGCCAGAAGCTCCCCCATCTCTTTCCCACCCCATCTCTGCCAACCATGAGCCACACATTCCCCACCCTGAGCTAAAGGAGCTAACAGTTCTGCTTCATCTAGCTGTAGAATTAATTTTGAGAAATCAGTTTAAATCAAAATTTGGGTCAACTGGGATGTAGGGCAGAGTGAGCTCATTGAGAAGGGCATCTGCTTTTCATGCAGCAGGTTACAGGTTCAAATTCTGGCATCTCTAGGTGTGGCTGGGAGAGAACATATCGAAAACCATAGTGAGCCACTGCTGTTCAGTGAATACAGTGGCTATTGAGCCAAGCAGAGCAATTGGCTCAGTATAATGCAGCATTTTGTGTCCCTATAGCAATAAAGGAACATCACTGGGGATAACTGTTTGTTGCTGGGTTTGTCCACTTTCTTCCCCAGCAAGGGGTCTTCTTCAACATCAGCAGCAGATGCCTTATGCTGGCACTATGTGACCTCCACCCCTTCTGCCATTCGTACATGAACTAGCCATTTGGAAGTCAGATGTAGGGAATTCCCATCTTTTCTGCAAAGCAAGATCCTTCTCTCACTTCCCCAAACCCTTCTCACCCCAACATATTGGGGGCAGAAATGTTCTACTAGCTTCAACCAGGAAACTGTCAGTTCCATAGGTGCACTGAGGAAATAGCTTCATTCAGTGATATTTATTTATTGTTCCTCACACCCTGACCTTTTCAGAAATAATCCTTCTGTCAAAAGGAAAGGGGGGGGCAGAAATTCTTTCTCTGCTTCTCTGAGATATTCTGCTACTCCACTTTAAAGGTTTATTGGATACACAGATAATCATATCAAGTTGATATTCTGCACCGTATCTGGAGTGAACTGTCTCCATCACACTGCAATGAGTGCCTACTAATAGGGTGCAGGCAGGATTGCAGTTCGTGGGTGCATGCTGATGAAGTAGCAGCAGCAGCCCAGGGAGAATTGGGCAAAACTCCAGAGAGAACATTTATTATATCGGTGTAGCAAGCCACTTTTGTTGCCCCCAAGCTTTCAAACCTATTTCCAAATCCCTCATTGAAGCTCACATTTCCCATAAATATCTTTGGTACAGCCCTGTAATCTATAGCCATCCAGAGGTCGGTTGGTGACAGCTCCCATCAATTCTGACTTTCTGCCATGCTGTATGAGCAGTGGAGGTAAACAGTGCTGATCGGGCACTGCCCCATCAACCTCAATCTACCATTAACCAGCTCCCATCTGCCTGTCTTCTCATTTGTGTCTAGTCCAGCGGAGGGCTGCGCCTGTCCAACTGCCTTCTTAGTCTATCATTGGCTCAGGCTCCACTGATTCCCTGCCTTTTGAATCACCAGTTCCAATGAACCCCAGCTACTACTGGGGCTAGGGCTGCTGGAAGTTGTAATCCAAAAATGTCTAGAAGGCCACTTGTTCCCCATCCCTTGTCTCAACCAGTGCTTGAGTCAGCCTTGAGTCCACAGATGTTGTTGGACAACATCCATCGTTCCTCACCGTGGCCATGTGAGCTGGGGCTGATGGGAGTTGTACTATAACATCTGGAGGACTGCATGTTCTTCATCCCTGCCCAACAAATAGAACACTAAAACTTCAGTAAGAAGGCTGGAATATGCTTCTCATTGACATGCTAGTTTTCTATTGGCAGGGTAATTTTCGATCATTTGAACATAGGAGGGTTTTGTGTATCTCCAATTTTTTTAAAAAAAAACATGAAGAGAAGGGGGGAGGGAAAAAAGAAAGAGAAAGAGAGAAATAAAGAAATAGAAATAGAAAAGAGATTAAAATAGAGAGGGAGAAAAATAAATTCAGAAGGTAAGAGACTTCCAATTCTTCATCTGTTCACTGTATGAAACAATATTCACTTCATCCACTCCAATATAACACCCAGCAAAGCCACTTTCTATAAACATTATCTTCAGTCCTCAAATCCAGGTGCCATTATTTCTGTTTCTTTTTCATGCAAAATCTATGAGAGGTTTCCAATCCTTAACAAATGTTAACAATGACTTTTCTTTGATTAAACTTGTCAATTTTGCCATCTCATCTCTTAGTTTTAATAGCATTCCTCCATTGTTGGTAATAATGGGTCCTTCCATCATTGTGCATATAAATGTCTCACAGCCACAGTCATATAATGTAACAAAGTTCCATATTCCTTTTCTAACTGTATATCCAGCAGGAAGAATTCTGGCTTCAGTAGAAAGTCAGTCTTCAAAATTCTCGGTATCAATGTATATATTTGTATACAATATTTTTTTTATTTTTTTAAATGTCCACCAAACATAATGAAATGTTCCTTCATGTTCATTACATTTCCAACACATATTTGGAACATTTTTATACATTCTAAATAGTTTCTCAGGAGTTAAGTGCCAACGATACATCATTTTATTAAAAAAAATCATTTAAAGTCATAACTCAGTGTATATTTTAACCCTTTAATCCACATATGTTCCCACTGTGCCATCTGTATAATATTCTCTAAATTTCTTGCCCATTTATTCATGCATTCTTTAATTTGTTCATGCATTTCACAATTCAGCAGTAATTTATACATTTTTCAATAATATGTTCATTATCTATATATAACTGTACTTTAAAATGTGTCTTTTTTTGTTCTATACCAAAGTCTTCATCCACAGTTTGTTGTAAATGAGCAAACACTGGAGACCGTAAGCTTTTCTAGTTGGTTGTTCCCTTGAATTAATTTTATCATCTCTTTGGCTCCACTCTAATAATTCCTGATAGGTAATTTCTCATTACCTATCATATCTCTTCTATGAAACACTTATTGTGTTGAAATCCATAAAGGTATCTTCATATATAACCTAGGTTTATATCTGTTCCAGACTCTCAGTATAGTATGTCTAACAAAAATTATTTTTAAAATCCACAGATTATCTGCAGCCTTATTATACCACAGGTGCCCATGCCATCAGAACCTTAAATCTAAGCAACAAACTGCAAAATATAATTTGAAATCAGGCAGTCCCGATCCTACCCTTTCCTTCACATCTTGCAATACTTTCATTTTAACTAGTGGGGTTGTTGTTTTTTTTTTGTTTTTTGTTTTTTGTGTGTGTTTTTTACCTTGCCAGAAAAACTTAGATAAGTTTTTTTGCCAGTATTTCAAACAATAATGTGAATAATGCCTTACTGTTTTAATACATTATTCACAATAGGTATTGTTTGAAATAAAAACATCATTCTCGGCAAAACATTCCTTTTTATCACTGAAATTCCACCAAGCAATGATAGTTTTAGCTTCTCCCATCCTGACATATATTTTTTACTTCAGCCCATGTTTTAACAGTTATTTTCAAACAATGTATATATTTGTCATAGTGATACCCAAGTAACTTTTTTTCAATTTGAAACTCCGTTTTCTCCATCAAACCCTTCTACCACCTTTTGTCATATTCTTTGTTAACATTTTGTTTCCTGATGATTATTCTTAAAACCTGCCAACATACCAAACTCATTTAGTTTGCTCATTAAGTACTCCTACTTCATGCAGTGGGTTTTCTAAAGTTATCATCATTTTCACCACTTTTCTCTTTTCAAATGCTCTTAGTTCATATGTTTCTTTTTAAATATTTATTCCCATAATTCTATTATTTTGTCTAATGTCTCCAAGCAACACTTAGAGAACAAGTGCTTAGAGACATAAAACAATGTGAAAAGTAATGGAGATAGTGGGCATCCTTGTCTTGTCCTCTTTTGTATATCACAGGGTTTAGTCAAATCTCCATTTACCACTACCCATGCTGTCTGTGATGTATAAATTGATTTTACCCATTTAGTAAAATTGTTTCCAAAGTTCATTTCTTGCAGTACTTTAAACAGAAATACCTAATTCAGGTTGTCAAAAGCCTTTTCTTCATCCAGGAAGTTCAGGACAGCTTGCTTTTCATTATGATGATTCAAATATTCCAAAATATCTAATGCATTACTAACATTGTCTCTTAACTGTCTTTTAGGCAAAAATCCACATTGATCAGAGTAAATAACATCCTGTATAATCATTGTTGTTGTTGTTGTCTTTCTGCCAGTATCAATGTAAATACTTTATAGTCATTATTCAGCAAGGAGATAGGTCAATAATCTTTTGCTAAAGTCACATCTTGAGTCTCTTTTTGTATAAGTGCAATATATGGCCCCTCTCCAACTGTCTGGTATTATAGCACTGTAGAATATCATTTATTTTAAAACTGGAAATGAGAATCTAGCCTCTTTCCTTAACATCCAATAGTATTTTAAATTTGATCCTTGGTCTTTCCCCCTGATAAATGATTTTTTATAGGGTTTTTTTTCATTGCTTGAAGCAGCCCATATTACCTATTACCAGAATTGTCTGAAAGAAATGACATCTTAGGCAAAATATTCATTTTTCTCATTGAGATTTTTCCCAAAAGAGAAAATTTCATTCTACACCTCTCCATATCTTGTTTAATATTACTCCATACATTTAGACAATTATTTAGAAACAAATTTGCATTATTATTTGTTATCCAGTTACTCAGATATTCCACCTTCTTCTACACCTTAATAAGAGTTATTTCTTGCAGTTATTTCTTGCAGTTTCACAACTCAGCAGTAATTTATACATTTTCACAATAATATGTTCATCATCTATATATAACTGGACTTCATTTTCTTTATTTCCTTTTTCTATACCAAAAGTCTTTTTATTCAATTTAAACGAGCAGACATTGTAGACTGCATCTATGCCAGTCCATTTTTGTTATCATTTTACTTTTATTATTATTTATGTAAAATCCTGCTAAATCACCAAACTGCTTTATTACTTCCAGTACCTTAACCACATTTTCCATCGGGTTTTCCAGGAACTCTATCACATCACCAGCAAATGCCCTCAGTTTATAACTTTGAAGGTTTACTTGTAGGCCTCGTATACCATTATTTTCTCTAATATCCCTGCACAGCACTTCTAAAACCAGAATAAACAATAACAGTGAAAGTGGGTGATGCTGTCTTGTTCCCATAGCAATAAAACATTTTTTCTGATTGAACACCGTTTACTATTATATTTGCAAATTGTTCTATATATATATATATATATATATATATATATATATATATATATATATATAATATATATATATATATATATAATGCCTTTATTCCTCATACAAATCTCTCCCCAAACCCCATTAAATTTGGTAGTTTGCCCCCCAAAACCTTCCAAGAAACATTATAAAATGCTTTCTCCATGTCTAAAAAAAATTATAGCTAATTTCTTATAACTTTTTTCCAATGTATTTAATAGCTTTCAATGGAATTCTCACATTATCTTTTAACTGCCTAGTTGTCAAAAATCCTGTCTGACCTTCATGAATTACATTTCTTAACACTTGTTTAAGTTTTCTCATTAATATTGCTGCAAACTATTTGTAATCACAGTTAAACAGAGAGATAGGTCTATAGTTCTTAACTTGTGTAGGGACTTGATCATGTTTTGCTATCAATGTAAATACTTCCAAGTGTTCTGTATCTTCCCCTGTATCAAAGCATTGTCCATGATCGTTTTTAAGTATTGGATTAAATGGTCCTGAAATACTTTCTAATAATAAGCAGTTAGGCCATGGGTAGGCAAACTAAGGCCCGGGGGTCAGATCTGGCCCAATTCTATAAAAAGAAACTGGAAACTTTTCTCTTAGAGGTTATAAGGACAGAAGTTCCAAAAAAGATGTTTAAGTTGTTTATGTATGTAACAACAGTGGCCAGGATTCTATACGCAAAGAAATGGAAGGAAGGAGAAGTTCCCACCAAAGAAGAATGGATAAGTAAGGTGATGGACTCAAAACTGGCAAAGCTAACAGCTAAAATAAGAGAAACTGATTGGAGAGGAAAAATATAAGCCACCCCTCCAAGCTGCATTCCAGGAAGGATTCCATCCACCTCAGACAGATGAGCTACATGCTTTACATTGTGCAACATGCACTTTCTCCTTAATACTGTTACAAAAGTTGGGTGCCTGCCTCTCTCTTTGCCGAGCAGTAGCAAGAGCACTCACACAGGGACTGTGCTCCTTTGGATAATTGAAGATGTGGGAGAGACTGCCGTGCCTTTAAAAAAATATGATTTGTTCACCTATTTACACCTTCAGTCTGCATGGAGGGAGTCCAGATCTTTCTGCATGGTTTGTATCCCACAGCAGCACAGCCTCCCCCAAAGATGGATCTCCGCTCCTCTTCCTGTTTTTTCCTCCTAGCAACCCTTGCTCCCGGACTCACCTTTTCTGTCACCTAAAGCACACAGTTACCCTGATAATCTTTCAAACCTCTGTCTCTGTTCACACCTCTGGGCAAGGGGGAAGGTGTCCTCTTGTATTGTTAATGGCCCTCTGTTGTTCTTTTGATAGCAGTAGCTTTGGTTTGCATAAGCCAGCCCAGGAACTCCCTGTCTGGTACAGCTCTGCAGCTTGTACTTTAATCCATATCCCAATTAATCAAAAAAATCCCAGCATTTATTAATTTCTAGGGTTTAGGAGGTCCCCCAATAATCTATAACAATATGGGCCATGAATGTGGATCTATTTAAAGACTAGAAATGCTGATTAATTTTATTAGGGCTTAAAAAAACCCAAACTTATATTGAAATATTAATAACTGAATTTAAGATTGGAAATATGAGAAGCTGAAATATAGTATAGTCCATCCCAGGTACTAAGTAAACAATACTGGGCTGGAAGGATTATCATTGTCTAACTATACATACACACACATATATATGTTCACATGTTCTTCCAATGAAACAGAACTACAAAGTACATGCCTCTGGCATCACTGACACACAATACTTAAGTGCTAACATTTAAAGTTGGATTTCTACTTCCAATTTTGATTTTGGCTGGGCTGGCCCATTCACTGGTGAATCTGAGAAGGAACAGCCCCTTCAAAATTCATGTCACTTCTAAGGGGAGGGAGGAGATCTGCTTAACAAACTGCCAAGTCATTATTTTGGAAGGCTGGTTCATGGCTTTTCACATCTTGGATTTGCAATACAAGGAACACTGTGTTGGAGGATGGGTTCATTCACCAGCTGTTGCTTGGCACTGTCCACTTCCGTGCGAGCACAATTGTAATTAAAGGCACCACACACATCCGCTGTGTGCAAATTAGCTGCAGTCCTGTGCTGTTCTCTGAAGCGCTCCCCTGGGTGACCCTTGCTGTGCAACAAGCTGGCCCACTGCTAGATCAAAACAAAAATTTGGCCTAGCAACATTGTAATAATAAAAACAGAGTATATTTCCTTTTCCCAGCCTACGTTTGTAAAAAAGGGAAGCAATAAACGAACCACTGAAGTGCTCGGGGAACTGAAATTCACTCACAGCATCTGTGCCATTTTGCATGTGCATGTGGGTGTGTGTTTTAAAAATTAGCTTTCCCTTTAAATACATGTTCCAGCAAGCCACATAATTGGATTTTCTTTTCTTAAAAGAAGGGAACATAAATTACTCCTGTTGGGTGCAGATTAGGTTACTGGATTTCTTTTCTTCTGTCATCGTCAATGCCCCGGTGTCAGAGAGCTTTAATATTTAATGCATTCCTAATTAGTCTCTCTTGGTTTAAGGCACTTAGCAAAACCTGACACCAGCCGTAGAGTCAAGTTCATTTAGGGAAGCAAAATTAGCCAGACATCATTTCCACATCACAGCCAGCACACACCCACAAAGGTCTCTCTTGCCCCCTCCCTCTCTCAAAGACACATGTGCTTGGCAACCATAAAGTAATGCTTGACTGAGAGGCGAGTGGCTTGATTTACTGCGACAGTTGCCCCAAATTACCTCCTGCACCCAGGGCACTGGCATTTTTAATCCCCTTTAATTTCTAAGAAAGCACATCATTTTAAACCATGTTTACCAAAGTTACAGGTAGGTAGCCGTGTTGGTCTGAGTCAAAGCAAAATAAAAAAATTCCTTCAGTAGCACCTTAAAGACCAACTAAGTTTTTATTTTGGTATGAGCTTTCGTATGCATGCACACTTCTTCAGATACTATTCCCAGTGTATCTGAAGAAGTGTTTATGCACCAAAATAAAAACTTAGTTGGTCTTTAAGGTGCTACTGAAGGAATTTTTTTATGTTTACCAAAGAAATTGTCCCTGGTCTGGTATTGTTTGGCCAGGAGACCCATGTTTCAGGCTCAGGAAACTGAAGGCTCTCACTCTCTCAGAAATGCAAGCTTTGCCCAGTCAATCTGCAACCCAAACCTGTGGCTGTGTTTACTCATAAGTAAACCCTCCCTAACTTCAGTTGGCCCTTGCACCTGTACTTGCACCTGTAAGTGCATCTTATATTATAGCTGTAAAGACAGTAAATGAAAATGGAAACACATCAATGGAGCATAAATCTTTAGTGCACCTGCTAGTCGAGAGCTGGTATGCCATACTAACCAGAATGTTGGGTTTGAAATTAGAGAAAATGTGTGCAAATGGTCATTCAAAATTCTGTAAGCAAGCAGGTAAATTGGGGAGAATATTTCACTGAATCTTTCTAGGGTTTGAAGATATCTTTGACAATTTCATTAGCTGTGCTGCTGCTGTTACTACTACTACTACTACTACTACTACTACTACTACTACTTGAGCCTGGTTGCCATTAATATACACCACAATTTCTTGGATCTTGGTTGGTTGGCATCTGGTAATCTGAAATTTGAGGAAAATGTGATTAGAGTGAATAATCTCCTAAATCCCTTCTTACCTAGCTAATCTGCTCCACCCTTCATACTCTTCCCTTTTCCTATTTTAACTAGCAGCTGTCACTTCCTGACAGTCATTTCATGCTCCATTTCACCTTCCCTCTCTCACTCATCTTAATATCTCACCCTCCAAATTAGGGCTGAAGACTTCTTATCTGACTCATGGAAACTTTAATGTACATGACCGAGAGTTCATCCATCATATGCCCCACCGCCTTCCTTCAGGAAACCCATGGTTTACTACTGGATTGAACCAAATGGCAATCAGGTTTTCTGCCGATTGTCATTTGTTCCAATTCAGTGGCAAAGAGCATGTTTTCCAGGGGAAAGCTGTGGGTTAATGCAAAACTGCTTGGACCCCTACCTAGAAAGTATGGGACAAGCAGAAGTGTGGGCGAACCCTAAGTTAAGAACATAAGAAGATCCCTTAAGCTGGAATAAACCAAAGGCCCATCTATTCCTACACCCTTTTTCTCATGGTGGGGAACCAGATGCCCATGAGAAATCATCAAGCAGGATCTGAATTAACAGCACTCTTCACACTTGTGAATCCTAACATACTGCCTCCAACATTGGAGGAAGAATATAGCTATCATGGCAGGTAGCCATGGATAACCTTATCCTCCATTAACTTGTCTAAGGTCCATTAATTTCAGTGGGACTACCCTGAGTAGAACTTAGCTATAACCCATAGAATCTGCTCCCCCCCTCTCTTATAGGTCATCTGGTTTGACTCCTCCTAACACACACACACACACACACATATACACACGATACATTATATATAAAATAAGCTAGTGTACAACATAAACATACAATATGACAATACCATCAATAAAAGCATCGATAACATATCAATAAAAGTAGTTAGAAACATCAAGTTCTTCTCCGAACAGCATGCTTTTCAAACATCATTTAAAAGAAACCAAGGACTCCCATTGGACTTCTGTTGGCAAGATCTTATGAAGACTGACAAAACCTTAGGGGTATGTGAATCCACAAGTAATAACTGTTAATTAACACAAGAGTCCATTGTCTAACTGCTTTTGTGGTCAAGCAAATTTTCTACAAATGTCCAGCAAAATTCTACCTTCCTGTAACTAAGCTTTGAGAAATATCACCCTTCCCACTGGGCATTGGTGGATGGTGCCCACTCATAGGGCAGGGACAATAACAGGCAGAACCACCCACTGAATGACTAAAAAAAAGGGCAGAGAGGTGGGGGTTGGCTAAGGGCAGACTAAGGTGAGTGGACCAACCTCCACTGCCCATGGGACAGCAGTTCCAGTAGAAAATGACAAGCAAAATTATTGAAGGGATGGAGTGACTCCCTTTTGAGAAACGATTGCAACATCTGGAACTTTTTAGTTTAGATAAAAGGAGAGTATCATAGACCCATAGAATCAAAGAATTGTAGTGTTGGAGGGGACCCAAGGGTCATCTAGTCCAACCCCCTGCAATGCAGAAGTCCTAGCTAAAGCATCCATGACAGATGTCCATCTAACATATGCTTTAAAACTTCCAAGGAAGGAGAGTCCACCACCTCTTGTGGGAGTCTGTTTCACTGTTGAACAGCTCTTACTGCCAGAAAGTTCTTCTGAAATGTTTAGTTGGAATCTCCTTCCTTGTAACTTGAAGTTATTGGTTTGGGCCCCATCCCCCAGAGCAAGAGAAAACAAGCTTGCTCCATCTTCCAAGAAAAAGCCTTTTAGATATTTGAAGATGGCTATAATATTTCCTCTCTGTCACCTCTTCTCCAGGATAGGCATGCCCAACTCCCTCAACCATTCCTCAAAGGGCTTGGTTTCCAGACCCTTGATCATCTTGGTCTCCCCTCTAAACACCTTCCAGCTTGTCAATATCCTTCATGAATGCTCTCACAACACCCCTGTTTACAAGTCATGGTGACAGGACTGCTGGATATCTTCCTGCAGTAATTTCGGCCTTCACTGATGGATAAAGGTGGTGTTACTGCCTCTGCTCATGATAGAAGTTTATAAAATTAAACATGGCAGAGAGAAAGTGTGAGAGAAAACTTTTCCTTCCTCTTTTAGGACCATAGAGCTCATGGACATACAATGAAACTGAATTTTGGGATATTCAGGGCAGGTACATAGTTTTTTTGTTTTTGTTTTTGTTTTAAGATTTTTATTGAAGTACGAGAATTTTTACATACATTATATTCTCTCCTTCCAATTTTTAATTTCCCGTACCATTTTTCCTTTCCCTTCCCACCCCCTCCCCCACCCATAATCCATTGGAAGGGTTCAAACAGTTGTCCTCAGCCACGGGCACAATGTCTTTAATTTCCACTGAATGTCTTCTGGTCCAGTAGTTGTTATCCATTGAAGATAGGGGTTCCATCTGGTCCTTATCACAGTAGACTTGGCCTTCCATGTTATTTCCTGTGACGTTACTGCCACGATGTCTGACTGAATAAATTCAAACAAATAATTAGTCCAGACCTCTACTGTCCATTTTTCTCTATCTTTCCAACCTAAAGCTATTGTTGCCTTTCCTGCTAGTATCATTGCTTTGAAGGTGTGCTGGTCACCTTTCTCCATGGTACATAGTTAAACTATGCTCCGAGAGTAGGCAATGATGGCCACCAACTTAGATGTCTTTAAAAGAGGATTGGACAAATTCATGGAGGAAAAGCCATAATGTCTGTGCTCTGCTTCCATTGTCAGAGGCAGTAATGCTTCTGAAAACCAAGTGATGGAAGCCACAGAGGGAGGAAGTGCTCTTGTGTGTTTGGTTCCTTGTTGCAGGTTTCCCACAGACATCTGTTTGGCCACCATGAGAACAGCATACTGGGCTAGACAGGCCATTTGCCTTATCCAGGACGCTCTTGTTATATTTGTGTATTGCTTCCACCGGCCTTTCTCTGCCTTCAGAACCTACAGCTTGAACTCATTTCACACTAGAGCATGGAATTGCTATGACACATTTCAGATAGCCCTGACTTCACCGGCACAGATAATGCAGAGTAAGTGACCAAAGTCAGCCCATATTGCAAACCATCTTTTTTTTCCATTTCTGATATCATCCCCTCCAGTGTGACAGTCAACAGAGGGTTAATTCCAATTCTTACACCATGCCCCAGGGCAATGTTGAAGCTTAAACCGCCAACAGTTAATTAAAAATAAACTGACACTTTACATTAAGGATAGTTTTAATAACCATTTATAAATGTTACATTAAAAATTCATGCCCTGTTATCAACCCCTGCTAAGGATTTACAGCACAATGGAAGTGTTATGAATGTTTTATAGATGCTGCAGAACAAGAAGAAGAAAAAATCTCTTCCTGAAGAGATATTTTCAGGGGCCTATTTGTCTTCCCTGGGCCACATTTAAGTGTCTGAGACAACAGCAGCAAATACATATGGTGTGTGAGATGCTTAGAGACTAAATTTAGACTCTGTGCTGGCAAGAAGGGAACACCCACTTCCAAGTGTACCAGAGTTTCATATCTCCATCTAGGCCCCATGTCACTCTTAAACTCCAGAAAAATGCCAGAACTTAAGAAATGCTTTCAGATTCCACTTTGGGTTTGGGATCCATTGCAAATCTAGAAACCAAGTTATACAAGGAACAGCTGAGGGAGCTGGGTATGTGTAGCCTGGAGAAGAGAAAACGGAGAGGTGATATGATAGCCATCTTCAAATATCACATGGAAGATGGCGCAAACTTGTTTTCTGTTGCTCCAGAGGGCTGGACCTGAACCAATGAATTCAAATGACCAGAAATGAGATTCCAATTTAACATTGGGAAGAACCTGCTAATGGCGAGAGTTATTAGAAAGTAGAATGGACTACTGCAGAGGGTGGTAGACTCTCCTTCATTGGATGTTTTCAAAGAGAGGTAGGTTGGCCATCTGCCAGGGATTCTTTAGCTGTGGTTCCTGCATTGCAATGAGGGTTGGACTAGATGACACATTGGTTCCTTTCCAACTTTATTATTCTATAATTCTAAGTTAGAATCCCATCTCTGCTTTTAAAGAAGAAATACAGGGTGAGTCTTTTAAAAGGGGCCCCGTGGAACATGTGAACTCTGTATCCATGGGGGCCTCTTTAAAAGGACTCACCCTGTATTTCCTGCCTAGATCAGGTGTGCTACTCAACAGAGGGTTTTGTTTTGTTTTTGATACAGTGAATAAACCTCTCTTGATCCTAAAGAACTCCCAGGTCCTGGAAGGATTCTACCCAGGGCCATTCCCCATGACTGAAAGTCAAATTTTAAAAGAAATGCCCTTGAAATCCTTCAACAATAAACATCAGTGTTCCAAGTCACATCTCAAACTAGTGAATACTCCTGTGAAGGATTGCTTTCAAGACCTCTCTAGCTGAGGAGGGCTCTTCTTGTGCTCTTAGGTATCATCAGGCGCATAGCAAGGGAGGGACAAAGGGGGCGGGTCGCCCCTAGCTCCACTCTGGCGGGGGCAGCGCACGGGGGCAGTGCCCCCAGCCCCTGGCCCACCCCTCACCTCCTCCGCCCGAGCAGGAAGAAGCAGAGTGCCGGCCGAGCGCTGCCAGCCAAGCGCGCTGGCCGAGCAGAGCAGCAGTGGCAACCCGAACAGACTGCGCATGTGCTCATCCTGGCATGCACATCGTGTGTCGTGACGTCACGACGCATGCGTCAGGATGCATGCACGCGGCGGAGTGAGGCCCCGCCCCGAGGGGGTGCCGCCCCAGGCAGCCAAGCGGCACCGTTCGCCACTGGGAATCATTTAGTCATGCTCTCCAGCCTCCAGTCTTTAACTCCCCACAAGGCCTTAGCTTCCCTTTCTGTCAAGTTCATTAATGCTATCACCTAACAGCATGACAAAGCACAGATAAAAGTGTATAATTTTTTTTAATGTGACAGATTTTATTAGACTCATTTCTAAACAGGATTTTATGCTTATGCTTGTAAATATTTGAATGGTTGGGTCCCTTCAGCAAGCATGGTCCCAGAAGGCAAAGATGAACAGATCTATATCAGGCAAGATATATTTCACGTGGAATGAAAAACTGGGTTTAAACAGCTGGAAAGCAAGTTTGGGTGAGCATTGAGAGCAAAACCTTTGGGAACAAGTCAGGTCATAAATAGAGATGCCACAGTTGTGATGGGCATCTGCATAGTGCATTGAAGGGGGTGGGAATGGGGGCACACCCTAGCTCAGTGGCAGAGCACGTGTTCTGCATGCAGAAGGGTCCACATTCCAACTGTCATCTCGACTTGAAAGGAACAAGAGATAGGTGATGGAAAAGATAAAGGATAATGACTGCCAGAGCTGAACAAAATGGACTGATAACCTGACTGGGTATAAGGGAATTTCCTATGTTCACAAGTTATACCTTGGTAGATGTTTTCATTCTGGCAATAATAGGTCCAAACTACATGAAATGAGAGAGAGGCATGATTGCTTCTCCCACAACCACTGTTGTTGTTGTTGTTGTTGTTGTTGTTGTTGTTGTTGTTGTTGTTAGCTTTATAGTTTAAAGCCATAGGCTGCAACAATGTACATGCAACAAACTAGCATTTTTGACAGCCAGACAGCCAGCTATATATGAAAGAAAACAGAAAAATAATGCTCCCCCCGTGTAAATCGCTGGTGACAATAAGCTTGAAAGGCATTAAAATACAATAAATCAGAAGCACATTTCAATCCCACCCCAAATATTATTATCATTTTACTTATGGGCAGAGCCAGGAACAAATATATGTACGTAAAATCTTTTCCTTCGTACAGTTCAAGGGCACATTCCAACTATGCAATCCCTTGGCCCAGTGTTCATACTACTAACAGCGTTCACTATCAATTAGGCAACATTTATTAAAGAACATGGGACCAAGTTCAAATTCATAAACTCCCCCCCTCCTTTCTCTGCCTCTCATTTGGCTTCCTAAAGCTAATTTGGGGGTAAATGGCTTTTCCTTCCCCCACTTTCTGTTGAGGCTGGTTGTCAGCTTTCTTCAGAAGTGAGTTGCAAGGTGCGCTAAATGCAGCAAGGGGCTCTATCGGCTCTGACTTCAAAAAGCTCATTTCACACGCTTTTGTTCCTTTCATCCTTTATTGTCCCTTGTTATGTTAGACTCCCACCGCTAACTGGCCTTATCTGCTCAAATTCCTGACAAGGATTTTGGAGCCAGCACAGACAAAAAGACACACACACACACACACACATTTGCGATACCCACCATTGAGAACTGCTGCTTTCATGCCTGCAGATTTAAGCATGTATAGTGAAAGGCACCTTGTCTGCATAGACACACCTGAGGAAACAGTAGGTCAGGATGACATGCTTTGCTCTGCTCTCACATGCAGAAGTAGTTCTACATCTCAGATAGCACACTGCTGCAGGGAAGGGCCTGAATTCAGTGGTAAGAGCAACTGTTTTGCATGCAGAAGGTCCGAGGTTTAATCCCTGCTATAGTTCTGGGGAAATGTTCCACCTGAAACCCTGCAGAAATACTACCAGTTAGAGTGGCAGAAAATATGAAGCTAGATGGAGGAATGGTCTGACTCAGTAAAAGGCAACTTCCTATGTATGAACCAGTCCTGCCGTAGTGCAGAGATAGAAGGGCAGTGACCTCAGGCACATGATCCTGGGTGTCATGGAAAAGCAGGGAATTGTTTATGTTTATTACATTTCTGCTATCATAGACAGAGAGGAGCACTTGTGGGATTTTCTGCCTCAGATTCAAAATCTAGCATTGGGTACTGTTATAAGAATTTTAAGGTCTTATATATATAAAGTAAATGTTCATAAATGTACCAAGCAAGCACATACATCAATGTATAGACCACATGTCTGAGACCCACAGAAAAAGTCCTGAAACCATTTGTCTCTTCCAAATTGACCTCAAATATTTCTCTGCAAGGTCGAAGGAAATGGGGAGCCTCTGCATTGTCTCTTTGCTCACAAATCCTGTCTCAAAGGCACATTTAAGATATGAATAGGGTGAGCCTGTGACCTGTGACCTGGATTCAATAATTGAGTAGTTATCATAACAAAAGAGTGGCCAGGATGCCCAGGTAATCCAATCAGGTAACCTGGCAGACAGGATTAAAACAATGCATTCAGATTTCTGTTGTAGTCCGCCCCTTCTCTGGTGTATGTATGATGTATTGGGGGTGGTCTTGAGCTACAGGGTGGGCAATTTCAAAGTCTATATAAGGGCTTGCACACCTTTGTCCTGGGGGGGGGAGCACCCTGTTGCAACAGCTTTAATAAAGATCAGGCTTACTAGCAGCTTTGCTTCTCAATATTCTCTGGTTGGCCTCTGTTATTTTCTCCTACCGATGGAGAACCTACAAAGGACTCTATCTTGTGTACCCCATAAGGGAAAAGGAGCAGTTTTTTGTTTGCCACAGTACTATAAACCAGAGATAGCAAAATGCTCTTATTTTTAGGAACCCCTAGACTCTGTACCAAAAGATAGTTGCCAGCACACCAGGAAGAAGAGTCAAGACAACCAAATGCGGACAAATAGGTTATATTTATTAAATATAACAACTTGGGAGATTGGCAAAACAAAAGTCATATTTAACCAATGTTACCAATTTGAATTAAGTCCAGGCTCATTAATTTCTACCCCCATTCCTGGGCAAGTTAACAGCCACTCACTGTGTGCACATATAAAAGGTTTCCTAAGATTCATCCCTCCCCACTGCATGGACTTTGGTGTAAGAGCCCAATAGGCACATCGTGGCCCCATTGGCCAACATTCAGCCTGATGTGTCCATCAGGTACAACAGTTCAACAGCCAAACATAATCCAACATTGTGGAATAGGTGAAAAAGAGACGACCAGAACCAATTAGGTTCTAGCAAATAAATAAATAAATAAATAAATAAATAAATAAATAAATAAATCCTACTCAGGCCCTGGAAAATAATCTGTAGGCCCACACTGCAAAAGGGCAGGAGGGGGTGCCAAATAAAGAAGAGGGGAGACTGTGGGATGGAGCACGCTTAAATAGCCTGTCATCACCTCTCCCCATTGGGCAAAACCACCCTCAGGCCATAATATTCTCCCCCAGGGAGGCACCACCCTTCCTCTTCTTGGGAAGGAGGGGTAGGACAAAGTTGTGCCCCTCCCATAAATGGGGGGAATGGCATAATCATAATCAGAAATCCAAAGTAGCCCACATTCTGCACCAAGATGATCTAGATTCTGCAAACTATATCTATTATGCATATTGAATAAATTTGTGTATATTCTATAGGCACACACCCATAACTTTCCCCTATTGGCTGGGAACAGTCTTTGAAACACTGCCCCACTTTTTTTTTTTTTACTTTTGGGGATTTGTTATTAAATTGTTGGTATGAATAACAGCAGTCACGAAATTAAAAGACGCCTGCTTCTTGGGAGAAAAGCAATGACAAACCTAGACAGCATCTTAAAAAGCAGAGACATCACCTTGCCAACAAAGGTCCGTATAGTTAAAGCTATGGTTTTCCCAGTAGTGATGTATGGAAGTGAGAGCTGGACCATAAAGAAGGCTGATCGCCGAAGAATTGATGCTTTTGAATTATGGTGCTGGAGGAGACTCTTGAGAGTCCCATGGACTGCAAGAAGATCAAACCTATCCATTCTTAAGGCAATCAGCCCTGAGTGCTCCCTGGAAGGACAGATTGTGAAGCTGAGGCTCCAATACTTTGGCCACCTCATGAGAAGAGAAGAATCCTTGGAAAAGACCCTGATGTTGGGAAAGATTGAGGGCACTAGGAGAAGGGGACGACAGAGGACGAGATGGTTGGACAGTGTTCTCGAAGCTACGAACATGAGTTTGACCAAACTGCGGGAGGCAGTGCAAGACAGGAGTGCCTGGCGTGCTATGGTCCATGGGGTCACGAAGAGTCGGACACGACTAAACGACTAAACAACAACAAATGAATAATTCAGTGTGCTGTTCTTCAGGGTTTAGCTCCCTCTCTCAATCCGTTAGAGCAGTTTCCTCCAAGTCTGAGTCTCCATATGTTGTTGAACTTCATTTCCCACCATCCCTCCCTATTGATTGGCCAGGCTGGCTGATGGTGGTGGGGGATGTAGTCCAACAATATTTGAGAGCTAAGCTTAGGGAAGGCCACCACCTTGGCTCACTTTAAAAGAGGATTAGACAAATTCATTGAGGAGGAGGCTATCAATTGATACTAGTCATGATAGCTATGTTCTAGCTCCAGGACTGAAGACAGCATGTATCTGAATTCCAATTACTGGGGATCATGAATGGGAGTGGGCTGTTGCCTTCATGTCGTGCTTGTGGGGTTGCCATAGGCATATGACTGGTTACTGTGAGAACAGAATACTGGACTAGATAGGCCCTTGCTCAGATCCAGCAGGGCTCTCCTTATGTTGTTCTGAGGTGCTTCATCTCTAGTATACATATACTGTAGCTGAATTCACGCACATGGTTGCTAAGGCAGCGTGTGACACAGAGCTTACCACTTCACACACTGCAGTGGCTGGTATATATATTTTGAGCAGCTGAGAATGATAACATTGTAAGGCAATTATGCTTTTCTAATGTAGCTTTAATCAAAATGAAACGAAACGAAACACTGCCTTTGCTTTTAAATTAGTATGGGGCAGGTGATGGCAGGGTAAATGAATACAGCAACTGGGGGGGGGAGTGTTCAGCAATGTGAAACAGTTTACTTGCGAGGGGCATAGTGTGCCATACAATGCTTCTTTGTACGGGAATAGGGGAGGTGAATGTAGGTAAGGATGAGCAAATCTGTCTTGGTTTCTGTCAATTTCTTGCTTTTACAATATTAATTTCTACAATCTTAAATTCATTTCTCCATATTTCCACTTCAGTTTCCAAATTGCTTTTCAAAAAGTCTCCGTCCACATTCATCAGCATTTTAGTGAAGATCTCTTTAATATATGCATTTTTGCATGCAATTTTCTCCAATACACACATCTCTGCAAGCACTTTTCACACATGCATTGCATTTTGGTATGCAGTTTTTACTTTTTTTAAAAAAAAAATCATTTTTAATGCACACATCTTAATATATCTCTCTTTTTTTGTACACAAACAGCATTGCAAAACTCAGAGAAGTGTGAACTTTGAAGGATGGCTGTGTTTCAGTTCATGTACAATTTTGGAAAGTGAAAATTAGATAGGTTCACATTTAAGTGTGAACTGGATCAAATCCCACCCATCCATCCAGTCCGTACGTACGTACATACATTTACTGATTTCCACCTCTGAAAATTAAATTCTGGTGACATTCCCTTTCCAAAATTTAGCCTTCATCACTCCAGGCCCCTGAATTCCTGCTCTTTGGTGACAATAATATGTTTTTCTGAGCTCCTACCTCACCCCAAATCAGGGGCAGGGCCCCAATTCTTGGAGGAGCCCCAGTCCACATTGCTTAAATTTTATTTATTATAACTTTTGCAGCACAGTACTCCAGCCAAGCAATGTGCACAAAAATGCACACAGTAGGGTAAAGTGTACATAAGAATGCACTTACTATGTTCTGCAAAAGTGGGAATATTAGGAGAAAGGTGAACAATAGTGTTGTTAAATGTTCATGAGGACCCCTTTAAAAAAAGAATTCACAAAGCATTGGGGAAATGTGGAGAACTGAAGACTGAAAAAAATGGGAAGCTGCAAGAAACTGAAATGGATTCAAACCATTCCTAATTAGTGTTCATCAAAATGCAGGGATTTGAACTACCACGGCCTGATGCTATCTTGGCCGTGCTCCATGCTCAGAACCATCAGCTCAGAACCTCTTGCATAATGCACACCTCACTCAGAGTTAGCCACACACCCACATCTTCTCCTATAAGAGGCTGCTTTTAAAATCTTTTATTCAACTCCATCTGCTCACAGACGGACACAGGGAAGTGCAGCACACACAAGGAGCTATTTAACTATCCCTTTTTTTGACTCATGCAATTCAGTTCCAAATTGTTTTGATTTGCAGTGATCTATGCTATGCTTCAGATCGATTCCCTCCCCTCTCGCTCCCTGTAGGCACCATGCAGCATTTATTCAGCATTCAGATATAAATAAGCCTTACATGGCAACGATAGGGTGTGAAACCTGCAGCCTCTTTTCCAGATGGCCCATGCTCAGATTCTCCTAGTGCGCGCACACACACACACACACTGGGAATAGACCTGAACAGCCACAGCAAAACCCTGCTGCGCCCCTGGCTCATGAGGAGACTCTCCCTGGAGCCTGGAGCCAATATCCTCCACAACTCCAGAGAGGGTCTCATTGGCAGCCAGAGGTTCAGTGGGGTTTTGCTGAGGCTCTTCCACCTAACAGCTGATGCATGGGAAGTTACCTCCCAGTGTATCAGTCCTGAAAACTTCCCTGTCTCTCCTGCTTGCTGTTGAAGATTGTTACCCTATAGCAACAAAACAAAACAAAACACCAAGGAAAGAGTCCCATTTCTAATCATCAAAGGAATGCACCCAATTTATTTATTTAAGGGTGCAATTCTATACTTATTCAGGAGCAATCTCCATTGAACAGTGGGAGTCAGACCATTGGTCCAGCATTGCCCGAAAGCAGAGTTGTCGGGGGCCGCTACTCATTGGTGTACCCAGGGCCAGTGTGTCCGTTTAGGCGGACTAGGCCATTGCCTAGGGTGCGAAAATGGAGGGGGCACTGCTGAGCCTGCCCCGCAATACCCCCGCGCCGCCGCCCGCTCCCCAAGGAGCTCACAGCATCCCCTCCACAGGCGGGAGGAGTGCGAGCCAAAAGGAGAGCTCAGCGCCCTCCCATCTATGGAGGGGACACCGAGAGCTCCCCAGCGGCAGCGGCCGCAGCGAGCGGCGGCGGTGGTAGTGGCGGCAAGCGCCCGTAGCCGAAGCCTTCAGCTATGGGCGCTGCCGCCGCTGCCACCCACCCACTCGCTCGCCGAGGAGCCCCCAGCGTCCCCTCCACAGGCGGGAGGAGCGCAAGCCAAAAGGAGAGCTCAGCGCCCTCCCGCCCACGGAGGGGATACTGTGAGCTCCCCAGCGGCTGCAGAGAGCAAGCGGCGGCAGCGCCCGCAGCTGAAACCTTCACCTATGGGCGCTGCTGCCGCCGTTCACTCACTGCAGCCGACGCCGCTGAGGAGCTCAAAGCGTCCCCTCCACAGGCAGGAGGGCGCTGAGCTCCCCCCTTGGTCTGCGCTCCTCCCGCCAATGGAGGGGATGCAGGGGCATCAGCGGTGTGCGTGCGTGCGTCATGACGCATGTGCCCAGGGGGCGCCAGAAGGTGTTTTTGTCTAGGGCGCAAAAAGTCCTAGCACCGCTCCTGGGTGTACCGCCACCTCTTTTTCTCCTGCCACCATCTCAGTGCCACTGCTTGCCTACCCCCGTCACTCCCCCCAGCACCTTTGCGACTTCCTCCTCCCCCATCACTGCTGCTTCCTGCAGCTGTAGGCACAGCCTCCTGGAGGTGCTTTGCTGTGACCCTTACAATCACCAAAGTGCCTTCAGAGAGTGCCTGACACTCATAAGCTCTGGTACAACATTTTTACAGTTGTCAGGCACTTCCCAGAAGATGCTTGGGCTATCATAATGGCCGCACCAAAGCACGTCTGGGAGGCTGTGCCTGCAGCTGTAGGAAGCAGCAGTGATGGAAGAGGAAGCAGCAAAAGTGTAGGGGTGCAGTGAGCCTGCGGGGTGGGTAGGCAAGAAGCGGTGGGGGACATGGTGAGTACTGGCACCTATTTTTCTTCAAAAAACAACAACTACTGCCTGAAACAGGCAGTGGCTCTCCAGAGTCTCAGATAAAGGACATTCCCAGCCCTACCTGGAGATGTCAGGTATTGAACTGGGACCTTCTGCATGCAAATCAGATGTTAGACCAGGCATCCCCAAACTGCGGCCCTCCAGATGTTTTGGACTACAATTCCCATCTTTCCCGACCACTGGTCCTGTTAGCTAGGGATCATGGGAGTTGTAGGCCAAAACATCTGGAGGGCGGCAGTTTGGGGATGCCTGTGTTAGACCATTGAGCTACAGCCCTTCCAGGTGAAGACTTTTGGCTGTCTTCATGGCTCATGGCTCATCTGAGAATGCGGTTGATACTCCAGTCCTAAACAGTAAACCTCTCTATTGACGTACTATCCATGCCTGTAAGTCACTCCTTTGACCAGATATTTGCACATATCAAGGCCAACTCACTGTCTCTGAAATGGAGGAAACACACACACACACACACACACACACACACACACACACACACACACACTACTTGCTTTCCTGTCCCAGTTTCATTCTGTCCTCTGCATAAGTGGATTGTTTCTTCACCCAAATCTCCCTGAAGTATTTTTAATCTAATCTTCTCTGTAGCTGAGAGGTCCAGGTCACTGATGAACATTTCTTTCCTAAAGCAAAACCCCAAAAGATAATAATGCAAAAAAAGCAACACAAACACACTTATGAGAATAGAACCTGCACCTGAGACATACTGTAGAGGTGAAGAGAAAATGTCAATATTGAGAGCAAACAAAATTGAGCAAACAAACTCAGGGGCATGTCTCCCCCTGCTGGAGTACTTCCAGGTGAGCTCTACAGTGATGTTTGTTTTTCTGCCAAAACTATATTGGAAAAAATTACTGGTCTACCCTCCCATGCCATTGAGCTTGTCCTCCAAAAATCAGCAAATGGGAACAGAATGGAATATTCTTTAAGAACCGATGAGGCAGCCTTATTGGTCTGTCTAGCTCAGGACTGGTGATTGACTCTCCATGTTTTTAGGGAAAGTGTCATGTGTCCCCCTCCCCTCAACCCTACCTAGGGAATCTGGGAACTGAGCCTAGAGCATTCTGCATACTAAACATCAGCTCTACCACTAGGGATGAGGGAGCAATTTGATTTGGTTCACATTTAAAGGTGAGCCTACCTAATTTACACTTAGGTTGACTGAAGCACAGGCATGCTTTGGAATTTGTGCTTCTCTGAATTTTGCAATGCAATTCTCTTGTCAACCAATGTGTTAAAAAAGAGAGGAAAGACTGGGTGAAGTTTGCACAAAAATGCAAAGGCTTGAATTCAGTGTTGCACTATTATAATACTTCCAACAACACAAGGCTTTTTGCTTGCCAGAAGGAAGAATCTCCCTGCACCTCCTCCCATGGTTCTCATTAACCTCCAGAGCAGATTGAGGAGGAGGCAAATGTGGGGGAGGTGAAGGGAAAGTCCTGTTGTACTAGCAGCACTCATTGCACTGGCTCCCACTTAGTGCAACAGTTTAGGTCAGGCATAGGCAACCTTGGCTATCCAGGTGTTTTGGAACTACAACTCCCATGATCCCTAGCTAACAGGGGCAGTGGTCAGGGATCATGGAAGTTGTAGTTCCAAAACATCTGGAGAGCCAAGGTTGCCTATGCCTGGTTTAGGTGAATGCAGCCCTCATATGCATTAAAAAACATATACAGTGGTACCTCGGTTTATGAACACAATTGGTTCCGGAAGTCTGTTCATAAACTGAAGCGTTCATAAACTGAAGCGAACTTTCCCATTGAAAGTAATGGAAAGTGGATTAATCTGTTCCAGACGGTCCACGGAGTACTTAAACTGAAGCGTTCATAAACTGAAGCGAACTTTCCAATTGAAAGTAATGGAAAGTGGATTGATCTGTTCCAGATGGGTCCACGGTGTTCGTAAACCGAAAATTCGTAAACTGAGGTGTTCATAAACCGAGGTTCCACTGTACTGTACAAAAATACACTGTACTTTGCAAAAATGTGTAGATTAGGAAAAATTACATGCCAATGTGTTTATAGTTTAGTCTGCAGAATCTGGAGGGCCAAAACTTTCCCACTTGGCTTAATGTAAGTGGTATTGTTCAGGCCCAAAGGAGGGCTCAAGGGAGTGGCACACGCGGGATCCCACACATGCGCAGTCCATTTGGGGTGCCGCACAGGTGCCGCCCCCAGTACCAACTGGGCTAGGAATGGCACTGCAAAGAAGGATGTCCAAATGTGAGAGTGATCTGTTCTAGTGCTTTATTAAAGAAGTCTAGACTTACAGCAAAGCAGCCTGCCAGGTCTCCAAGCCTTTTCAGATGTGGGATGGACACCACAGCAAAGAGATGGCTTCTCTGTACCCAAGCAAACGTGCCTACATTCTTTATACACAAAGCAGCAGACGTCACTTTGGCCAGGCCTACCCATCACTTCACCTGACCAGATGAGGGCCAAGGGGCAAATTCCCAAGTCTCACAGATAGTTCCCCTTTCTGGGCTCGGAGCCCAGCACCCCAAGCCCACAGATAAGCATAACCTCAAAGCAAGTGAGCTCATTGTCACAACAACCACCAATTAATTGTGGGGTTCTCTTGACTACCAAAATGGCATTTGCAGAGCTTCTAGAACAGTTCACATTTGGTTCAACACAGCTATATAAATTGTACAAATAAAATAAAATAAAATAAATACATTTCATCAGTTCTATAAAAGAGAAGGTTTCTTGGAACAGAAGCTTCTTCTTACTAAAGAAACTTTATCTACTATATATTTTGGAAAGTTTGTTGGACAATTTATCTGTCTGTTTTCTATAAGTTTGGACATCTCTTGTGATATCTTCATTGAGGTGGGGGGGCAGTAGTCTTCATCAACGTTTGGATGCCAGCTACCATTTTGGATCAAGATGAAAGACTGAAATGCAACTTTGGCATGGCATCAACTGGGTTGTTGTTTACATAGCTTTGGCCACCTCCTGAGATATTGTAACCAAGCATGACATGAGGGTTCTTAAGGTAGAGGCAGTGATCTTTATTGATGTTTGGCTTCTGAGTACCATTATGAATCATGGTGACTGCCTATATTTTGGCATAGTGGAACCAAAGTATGGCAATCTGAACAACTTTGAAGATATCATCACCTCATTTGATGGGACTTTACCAAATTTGAATTCCAACCTGCTTGAATTTGGATGCCTCTGAAGATATCATTGTCCTATTTGGCAGGACAATTCTACTCAATACCATTTGGATGCCTCTGAGTATATCATAACCCAACTTGGCACAGTGACTTCCCAAGATGGAGGAGATGGTCTTCATCTGCGTTAGGATGCTAGATGCCAACTTGTATTGAGATGGTGGACCAAATTAACCCTAATTAAACATTAGATATATCACCCACAAATTGAGTCAGGTCAGGATCAGGGTCAAGTTGGAACCATGGACTGGTTTGTGTGGTGCATCCACTCACACAGAGAGCCTCAAAACTCACAAATTACACTATTCCTTTAAAAATCACATTTTTTTGTTCCTTTGAATTCTCTAGCAGCTCCAGGCATATCCTGTTTGATTTAGTTGAAACAGCACATCTAACTCGCAGATCTCCAACATGGTGCCATAGGCACCTTGGCACCCTGAGTCACCAAAGTGCCCCCAGACACATACTCCTTGGCACCCATCAAACCCATCCTATTTTTTATTCTAATAAATCACTGTACCATGTGGGTGGGTGGGGAGGTTGCCTTAGTGTAATACCATTAGAAATGTACCTTCCATCCTCTTCAACCTGCCTATCCAAATGTTTCTGCTGTAAACAAAAACTGCTCCCTTTCCATTATGGGGTTCACAATAGCCCTTATAGAGTCCTTTGTAGGTTCCTCATCCATAGGAGAAAATAACAGAGGCCAACCAGAGAGTATTGAGAAGCAAAGCAGCTAGTAAGCCTGCTCTTTATTAAAGCTGTTGCAACAGGGTGCTCTCCTCACAAGCAGGAGAGAGGAGGAGGAGGACCCAGGACAAAGGTGTGCAAGCCCTTATATAGACTTTTGAACTGCCCACCCAGGAGCCCAGACCACCCCCAATACATCATACATACATCAGAGAAGGGGTGGACTACAACAGAAATCTGAGTGCATTGTTTTTATCCTGTCTTCCAGGTTACCTGATTGGATTACCTAGGCATCCTGGCCACTCTTTTGTTATGATAACTACTCAATTATTGAATCCAGGTCACAGGTCACAGACTCAACTTATTCATATCTTAACTGTGCCCTTGAGACAGGATTTGTGAGCAAAGAGACAATGGAGAGCCCCCCCCCCGTTTCCTTCGACCTTGCAGAGAAAATATTTGAGGTCAATTTGGAAGATACAAATGGTTTCAGGACTTTTCTGTGAGTCTCAGGCATGTGGTCTATACATTTATGTATGTGTTTGCTTGGTACATTTATGAACATTTACATTATGTATATAAGACCTTAAAATTCTTATAACAGTACATTTTGCTGAATGGGTTTGAATGGTTGTGCTTTTCAAGCAGTTGGTGGGACTTTCACTCATCTACTGTGCAGATGACCTAGCCATACACATGTTCCTTTTGCAGTGCCTCCTAGTGCTCCAGAGGGTATTAAACACCACAGGATATAGACAACAGCCTAAATCAGGACTTGGATTCATCAGTTCTCCCAGAAGCAGCTCCTGCCTTACTTTTAATCTTGCCCAGTCTAGCTTGTGAAACACACAGTGAAATTGTCGCCTGAGGGGCTATGGCAGCTGCTGTAGGCTATTAGCCCACCATTGCCCTCCTTAACTTGCACCACTGGGCTTTCTTCCCCCCTTGTATCTTTTTTCTTTTTATTTCATGATTCCTGACACACCAGCAGGAAGCTTAAGTGTCAGGCTTAATTTTAACATTTCCTGGCACTTTGCTGCTTGCATGGCTCACAATTCGTGCCTTATTTTGGAGACAATTTGTGTATTTATAATTAATATGGATTAGATATTATTATCCAGGCAATATGGCAGGCAAGCAGTTAGAGGGGAGAACAGCTGTTCAATAATGCAAATGATGCACACATAAATTACATTTTAGCAATGGGATATTATTACCCAGACGGACAAAAGTTCAGAACCCTGGGGCGGCTGAATTAAAATAGCCCCTGTGTGGAAAGTCGCCATAGAGACAGAGAAGGGGATTGCCAGCCTGGTGAGTGACAAGAGCAATGCCGCTCTTGGGCGTTAGCTGGGCTTGTGTCAGGCACGGGATTCAATGTTGACACTGGTGGCCTGGGTTCAAAGAGCTCTAGAATCTAGTTGGTTGATCAATGATTACAGCAACCTCCTTTCAACTTTGATGTCACTATGACAACAGGCAATTGACTGGTCAGTTGTTGGCTCACAGAAGTGGGTGTGACAGATGATCTAGTATGCTGTCTGGATCTATACATAAGACAAATAATCCTCAGAACAACAGAGGGGCAAGATACAGGCTTGCCACTCTCCTGTGTGGTGATACAGACTCCAGAATGGAAGGTGATCATGTGAGGGAGAGGCTACAGGACAGTGGAAGAGCACATGATCTGTATGAAGTGGGTCCCAGGTTTGTTTATTAATTTATAAAAATATTTATATACTGCTAAATTGTAAAAATATATATGCAACATTAAAAAGATTTAAAGACATACAATAAAAACATAAGAAGTTTAAAATGATTTTAAAACAGAAAAGTTAAAAACAAGCATCAATAAGCCATTGTGGAAGGATGGATTATTAATTACTTGCATAGGCCTGGTGGAATAAAAAAGTTTCAGCAGGCATTTAAAAGTTCAACAGTTGGCACAGAATTCACCTGCTGAATCTCCATTGGCAGAGTAGTCCACAGAACCTCTAACTCTCAGGTCTCAAACTAAAGGCTTGATTTCTCATTGTCATCCAACTTGCAGGGATGAGGCTGGGAGTGACACAAAGTGCACAAGGATCTTCAGTGGGAGAATCAGTGGAGGGAGTGACTGAAGGAGCTGAGGGAGCTGGTGGGGGAGGAAAGGCAACAGCGAACTGACTGGAAGGGACCTACGTGGTACGTGAACGAGCGGGAAGACCATGCATGCTTGTGTGTTTGTAACATCACCTCTGCCCTCCGCCCTCCCCCAACCTCACCTCACCTGCTATTGGTTGGGACAGATGGTGAGGTCACACACAGTCCTGAGAGGGAAACTGGATCAGTGAAGCTGCTTGCAACATCTGCGGTTCCCAACTGAGTCGCAGCTGTGGGGGGGGGGGTTAACCGCTGCACAAGAGAAGGCAAGGTTCTGTTGGCATTTTGAGAAAACCCTGGACATTAAAAAATCCACCCGGACAGAAATGTCACCATTAAAAAGGAGGACATTTCCAGGAAAAGGAGGGTGTATGGCAACCCTCGCTATATGGGCACTTTGTGCCTCTTATGCAGGAGATCCAGGTATTGGGCGAAAGGTCTCTCTAGTCCAACTTTCTGCTTCCCATCTTGGCCAGTCAGATTCCTAGTGCTCAGATCAGAAGTCCAGAAGCAAGATATGAATGCAATAGCTGTCTCCTATAGTTGTCCCAACAGTGAGTGGTATTCAGAATCATACTACCTCTGATCCTGAATGCAACCAGCCAACATGGCTAGTAGCCATTCATAGCCTTCTCCTTCATGAATTTGCCTAATCCCCCTTTAAAGCTGTCCAAGGAGTGCAGCTGTAACAAGGAAGTGACCCATGTAGTTTCACCAGGCTGCTTTTATTCAACAGATTCCCTTCCATTTGTTTCAGATCCACTCTAAAGACACCTTCCCTCTCCCCATGCTATATTTCTGCCAAGCTGACATTCTGAATGCTAGAGGAGAAGGCACAGCTTCTCACACGCACAGTAAATAAGGCTGAGATTACCGGTGGTGTGGAATGGGACTGACTATTGCAATATTTAATCTGCTGGGTGGGCATATCATTAAAATGGATATCCAGGGCTTTAATCATGATGCCAAGCTGCCATCTGCCTCCTCCATGCTCCCTCTTGGCTTAGGCCGGGGCTCAATATACGAGGGGACAGCTTGCAAGAGCACCGTCGTCATAATTCATCTTCTGAGCACGATGGCACAAGCTGTTTTGGCTTGATGAATCCCTGCCATATAAACATGCGTTCCCCATTAAAGCTGCTCAAGCAGGCAATTAGACCTTGGATGAGGTTAGGGGCAGAGGACCAAAGTGCCACTTGCTCTTCGGTGTTGGACGAATGGGGTGCTACATCCCCTAAGAAGCTTTCAGAAGCACCTTACATAATTTAATCAAAGTGAAATGATGTGAGAGGTGAATGTTTCCCCCCAGAACTTGGCTTGCTTTTCTTTCACTGTACAAAGCACAAATATGGAAGGAGCGCTAGGTTTCATGTTTCCATAGAATTCCACCAAACCCCAACAAAATATGAGTTAAACATAGGCTGCTCAAGAGACTCAACTGCAGGCAGCTATTGGAGATGAGCACTGGGACCAATGCCAGGGAACTGGGAATGCATTGAAATATATCAGAATCAAAAAGATTTTTTTATTTTGCTTCGGGTACATATCCGCTCAAACAGAAATCCTTTTATAGCCATTCTTTTCCCAGATCAGAGGTGGGGAACCTCAGAACTGGGAAGTCTCCCTACTTGACCCTCAGAAGAAGGAGGAGGAGGAGGAGGAGTATGGATTCGATATCCTGCTTTATCACTACCCGAAGGAGTCTCAAAGCAGCTAACATTCTCCTTTCCCTTCCTCTCCCACAACAAACACTCTGTGAGGTGAGAGAGGTTGAGAGACTTCAAAGAAGTGTGACTAGCCCAAGGTCACTCAGCAGCTGCATGTGGAGGAGCGGAGACACGAACCCAGTTCACCAGATTTCGAGTCTACCGCTCCTAACCACTACACCACACACACTCTCCCCGGGGCACATCCCCTCCAGAGCCACGTCCTCCCCAAGCCACACCCCTCACCATCCTTGCTTGGCATCTTCATGAGTGTTTTTGTCAGGCTAGAATGTGTCCTTGGACTCTGGGAATTCCTCTTGCTTAGTTGGATGGAAGAGAGAGAAGGTGTGTGTGTGTTGGTCTGCTATACAAAGCCAAGTTTTTGATGCATTGCTCCATGCACTGCTGCCTCTAGCCATGCCCACAACTGACACATATGTTCTGAGTGGTTACTCAGCACATAATAAGACCTCTGCAAAAGTTGGCAGAAAAATAAACATGAATTTTACCTTTGTTTAGTAAGCTAGTTTCTTTACACTCACACACCGCTAACATCCATCAAGGTAGCATTTGGCCTCTGGGTCCTGAGCATAGCTGCCAAGTACCCCGTTTTCCCCGGGAAACCCCCGTTTTTTCGTACCTTTTCCCAGTGGTCCCCCATAGAACTTCGTAGACGCGACTTCCGGTGTTGGCGGCGGCCATTTTGGTGCCCATAGATGGGCGGGGAGACACCAGAAGTTGCGCTGACGCACTTCCGGTCATGCGTAGAAGCTACTTTTGAAGTGTTGACGCAACTTCCGGTGTCACACGGCTGCCGGTCCCGGATTCTGCGGTCCGGGACTTGGAAGGTAAGGTCCCGAGGTTCTTCTTATGTTCTTAATAGTTTCAGAGTTGCCAAATGCAGTATCCTTCAACCACCCAAGGCCTTGAATAGTAACATTTTTAAATTTCCCCCATATACACTAATGATGAGGCGGACAGGCAGAACTCAACAAAGAGGGCATCACATAACCAGGGGACTGGTTCTGAGAAAACCCTGTCATGAGTCCCCACCAACCAGGAAGTTTAGGAGCATTATTCTCAGTTAAGGATGAGGGGTGCTTGCCTTTCCCACAGCTGGTTACTTCCTACGCCCCTTCTCAAAGCTAAGTTTGGGCTTACCGTGTTTTCTGTTGTGCTTGAAATTGGGGAGAAGGGAGAGGGTGGGAACTTGGTGAGGGAAGGACTGGATTCCATTTTGTGCCAGACTTAAATGCAGAAGGAGGTAGGAAATGATGTATGAAGACAGTAATTTCCATTCCAACCACTGCTCATTGCATGCAGTACTGTATCCATTCCCAATGCAGTTTGAGTTCTGACCAAAATTGCATTATTTGTTTCACTGTTTGCTGTGGAAGAATTTTGCATAATTAATCATATGATCATTACGTTTTCCCACGCCATTCATTTCATGCAAATGAGAGGGAAGGAGTCATCATTGACATGTTGTTTGTTGACCGAAAACAACAGCAGCAAATACTAATCGTATTTGCTGATCGATTTCTGCTTCAGACATGGAACGAATAAGCAATTATTGGCAATTTCTGTTCTCATTTTCATTTCTGTCAGAATTCTCAGCATCCCTAGTTGTAGGCAAGGATGCAAGAAGGCAGGGATTTGACCTTTGTCACAACCAGTGCTTTTTCCATTCAACTGCAGTCCTGTTTCCACAAAATACTATGTTGTTTGTCATGCTGTCCACTATTTGATGTAATTTATGCAAGTTACATAACTTACACTCATTTCTATGCAAAAAATGTTTTGAAATGTCAGTAATTATATATCATTTGCAGGCTTGGAAAAGAACAATGATGTGACCAATTGTATTCAATAACCTAATTTAGGTCTCTGATTCCAGGTGAATGCATAAACTGCAACAATTTCTGCTTTCTTTGAATCACCTGTTCAGGTTTACCCACAACTGACATTACTGAATATGTGGATGGACAACAGGAAAGCTTATTGCTGGAAAGAGCTTTTGACATGGATGTCAACTGCAGCTATGACTTCAGTAGCCAGCCTAGCAATGGAAAACCTTGAAAAATCTGCATTTGTATGTGTGGTATAAGAACTTATGGACTTTGGCTATTGTGGGGAAAAATAACTACTTGTTTTCAGGGTGAGGGGTAGAGGATCCTTCTGGTGGGATTTTATTTTTTATGCTTTGGACTTAGATGCTCAGCATTCACTATCCATGGCAGCTTGTGAAAGATGGATGTCTTGGGGGAAAATGTGTCAACATTTCTTTCTCTTATGGCCTCAGTCCAGTATACCTGAAGGAGCGTCTCCACCGCCATCGTTCTGCCCGGATTCGGACACTGAGGTCCAGTGCCGAGGGCCTTCTGGTGGTTCCCTCGCTACGAGAAGCCAAGTTACAGGGAACCAGGCAGAGGGCCTTCTCGGTAGTGGCACCCACCCTGTGCAATGCCCTCCCACCAGAGGTCAAAGAGAACAACAATTACCAGAACTTTAGAAGGCATCTCAAGGCAGCCCTGTTTAGGGAAGCTTTTAATGTTTGATGGATTTCTGTATTTTAATATTTTGTTGGAAGCCGCCCAGAGTGGCTGGGGGAACCCGGCCAGATGGGCGGGGTATAAATAATAAATTATTTATTTATTTATTTATTTATTTATTTATTTATCATTATTATTATTTCATTTCCTTTGTATATGGTGTGATGTGCTATCCTGCTACCACACTTTCAGGTTGTTAATGTCAATTAAAGTTACAAAAGAAAGCCCCACTTCCTTTTTTGTTTTCATCAAAAGTCTCCAATATCCCGGGTTGTGGGCCACTTGCTTGAAGTGGGGGAGAGGCTTTACAAATTCAAGCTACTAAACTTCTCTCAGGCTTTGATACCGGAATCATTTTATAGGTTGTTTTCATACCCACCTCACCCTTTTTATGGGAAAAAAATGCATTTCACACTTATTTCATAGAGAAACACTTGAAGAAAAGTGAGTCAAATGTGACCGAGTTCAGGTTTAGAATAAAAAAGCCTGCCAAATTGAAACCATCCGCTCTGATGTACAAGAAGGGAGGGTGTGGCCATATGTTGCAGAAACCTGAGTATAAATATCACACAATAGGGCTCAAACACTCAAGTTCCAGAGAGATGGGCCAAAAAGTGAGGAAGCAGAGAGAGGATATCAGAGTAGTGCTGACAAAAGGGGGGTCTTATGCACTGCTGTAGACAGAATGAAAATATCAGTGCCACAGGAGAGGAGATGGAAAAGGCAGCCCTTTTGAAAAAGTAGACATTTACGAAATTAAAATAAAGGCCACTGCTAATTCACGCCATCTCCAACTCCTCGAAAGATTCCATCAATTGTATCTCCGAAAAAATTTGCACATCACTTGGGAAGACAGGTGAACTAATATTAGTGTAATGGAAGAAGCAATCACCAGTGTTGAAGCAATGATTCTTCAACATCAGCTTCGTTGGACTGGTAACGTTGTGTGGATGCCTGATGATCGTCTTCCAACACAACTTCTCTATTCTGGACTTAAAAATGGAAAGCGTAATGCTGGTGGTCAACAAAAGAGGTTTAAAGACTGTCTCAAGGCAAATCTTTTTTAAAAAGTAGTATAAACACTGACAGCTGGGAAACACTGGCCTGTGAGCGCTCCAGTTGGAGAACAGCCTTTACCAAAGGTGTCATGGACTTTGAAGACACTCGATCTCAGGACGCAAGGGAGAAACATGCTAAGATGAAGGCATGCTTGGCAAATCCACACCGTGATCAACTCCCACCCAGAAACCAATGTCCCCACTGTGAAAGGACGTGTGGATCCAGAACTGGCCTCCACAGTCACTTACGGACTCATTGTTAAAACCATGTTTATGGAAGACAATCTTACTTGGCTATGAGGGATCGCCAAAGAAGAAGTTCACCTTTATGCAAGGAAAAGAAAGATACCATCTGAGACACAATCTGGACAGTGAAGGATATCTCCCTAACCTGCTGACCCCCTGCCCTGCATGTAGTATGGGGAAAAGGTAAGAGTGTTCAGCTGTGGCAGTTTCCCAGTGTATAGGTTGAACAACTGTGTTTGATCATCACAGATGTGAAGATTAAGAAAACATTTGGCAACCCAGGAAAGGTTGTTGTCCCAGCAAGAAGTCTGCTTTTAAACAGCTGGGATTTCCAGACTAATCTGTCCAAGACACTGAATGCTTTTGCAATTGTAAGTGAGTCTTGTAAATGGAGGTCACAGCAGGGTCCTTGTGCTTTTACTCCTAACAGGAGTGAGGTTCCGAGTGTCTTGCATGCCACTCTGCATTCCAAACCAATCGTGACAGTTAGAGGGGCTTTAATTGAAGCTGATGGATTTCAGGTTCGTTGAGGGCTTTTGCCAAACCAGCTTCTCTCTGGTTTGAATGACAAAAAGGTTCACTGGTCTTCCTCCTGAAATGGCTTCACACAAGTGAGTAGGACATCATCATGAGCTCTGGGGTTAGCAGCTGATCCGGCAAAGTTGCTAGGTGAATCTGCTCCAAATTAATGCCTCTTCTCATACACTCCAGTGATGGGAGAGATTTTCAATGGCGCATGTCACAGCTGAGAGTGCTGAACTCAATATGTGCATTTGCCTGCTTTACAGTCTCCCTGAGTGTGCAGCATTAAAATGAAGTTTTCTTAAGCAGTACTGCTGAAGTTCCCAAGTGCTTGGATGCCACTTGATTGGGGACTGAGCCAGTGAAATACAGAGAGGGACCTAAAATAGGAATCCTCAAATGCCAAGTCATCTTATAACAGTAGTCCTATAAAGAAGATGGATTCACTGGCATTTCTTCCACTGAACCCTGAGGAGACACCTCTATCTATGCCCAAACTCCAGTGACTGGGGAAACCAGCCCTGAGGATCAGGAAAAGCCAGAGGTGCTTATTTCTCCACTTAAATTTTTTTAAATAAAAAATATCTCTGCAGCTTGAAACTCCACTGTCTAGAGCCTCCATACGCTGTAGGACTCCAACTCTTATCACCCCTGACTACTGACTGTGATAGCTGAGGCTGATGGGAATCCAACTACAGCTAGAAGGCCACAAGTCATCCCCACCTCCCAGTCTAGAAGCCAACAGCTGGAGGAAAAGACACCAGTTTTTAAACTGCCCAGATGCAGTATGCAAGGGGTGGGGGTTTCATCTTGGACACAGCTGGAACAACTTGCTTTTTCTGCCTCCATTCCATTACAGGGCTGCTAACTTTTGTCCTGGAGTCATACTGTGGTCCTTGTCCAAAGTGCTAACCTGGCCTGACATTAGCTTCTTGTCTATTCCAGTACTTATGGGTCTTTCTGTCATGCCAGATGAATCTTGTTTCTTTTTTCTTTCTTTTTTGTTAGTTACAAGCTTGGTGGATCAGAGGAATGCTGTGGATGTAGTGTATCTTGATTTCAGTAAGGCTTTTGACAAACTCCCCCATGATCTTCTTGCAGAGAAGTTGGTAAAATTTTGGTTGGATGAGGTTACTGTTGGGTGAATTTGTAGCTGGATGACTGACCAAACCCAAAGAGTGCTCACTAATGGTTGGTTCCTCATCATCCTGGAAAAAGTGACAAATGGGGTGCCATAGGGTTCTCTTCTGGGCCCACTGTTGTTCAATGTCTTTATAAATGACTTGCATTTAGGGAATTTAGGGAATGCTCATCAAATTTTCAGATGGCACCAAATTGGAAAGGGTAGCTAATTAAGCAGAACATAGAACTGGAATTCAAGATTATCTTAATAGATTGGAGAACTGGGAACAAGCTAACAAAATGAATTTCAATAGGGACAAATATAATATAAGGTTTGATACTTAGGCAGGAAGAACCAGCTGTGGGTTGGGTAGATGTGGAACACCTGGCTTGCCTGATGCTGAACACTGCTAGCTCATCACAGTACAAAGGGCTTTCACATTTCCATTACTCTGATCACTTCTGCTTTCCAGTACTGCTACCAATCCTCACCTAAACCCTAGAAAACCTTGAAGGGGAGCATGGTGGTACTGGAAGACCCTAGAGGGCATTTTCCTCAGGGTGCCCTTGAACCTGGCGTCCATCCTTGCTCTTCTGTCAGAAGTCAAATGAGTAAATGATTTGCTGCTGCTGCCGCCGCCACCACCATGGGGGTGGGATGTCCACGCCTGCCCATGATTGGCCAGGCTGCACTAAGCAGTGAATAATGATGACCCAGCATGACTCTCAGGGTCAATCCCTGTAAATGATAGACTCCATCTCACACCATCCATGCAGATTGGCCATGTCAACTGCTGGGAGTTAGCCCAACACCACTTAAAGGGCCACCAGACCACCACCTCTGCTCTAAGGAGTGTAGGCATAATTGCCCATTTGTAAAAGGCTGGAGCAAGGGTGTTGCCGAGTGGAAATGGATCACAGAACTATAGAACCATATGGTCATCTAGTCCACCCCCTGCAATGCAAGAGTCACAGCTAAGCAGAGGCACAGATGTGGCATGGGTGAGCATCAGCTGTGCTCCAATCCTCACTGAAACTCTGCATTCTATATGATGCGATTTATCTTCCTAAAGTTATGGGCTGTTGGGTTTGTAGTGGGGTAAGGGTAAAATGAAGTAAGGGAATTGGAGAAGAGGAAGCGTGAAGCACAGCTTAGCAGGGGGGAAGATGGACAATTAAGGAAGGATTTAATTGACAATGATTTAGATAAAGTCAAGAGATGTTTCTATTCTCAGCCCAAGTGTGGATAAGTGGCATAGGGACTAAGCATACAAATTAAAATAATAACCGTTCAAAGCTTTAGAGGAGAAAATCTTCTTTTCTTTTCTTTTTTTTTTTTGTTGTGCAGAGAATTGAGACTATACGAAGGGGGGGTGGAAATCAGCAGGGGGAAATTCTCAAGAGCTTACACTAGGGGCAGTCAGGAAATAATTAAATGGCTTCCTGAGGGGTGAATGTGTGTAGTAAAAAAGAGGGATTTAAAGGTTTGAGGGGGGAAGGAAGAAAAGATAAGATTCTAATGCAAGGGAAGTCTGTGATGAGCTCACGGGCTTGCAATTCATTTCATCCATCATATAAAGGTTAAAATAATAATGGTTGCATACAAACAATTTCATTCAAAACAATCCACTCAGTTCCTAATTTATTAATTTGTAAGCTTTTTTTGTAATCCACTCTTCAGCCCGGAAGAGCCCCAGATCAATAAAAATATACCTTCAGGCATATGATCTCATAGAAAAGTGCCCAAGGCAAACCTATGCTGGCCAAAATGCATTGGACATTAATAAAAAGAGCATTAACTTTCTTCAGCGTCTTGAGTTTGGCTTCGGGTTTTTTGTCTTTTACCATCTAAAAGACCCAATGCAAAAGGGGGAAACAATGGGGAGGGAAAAGGAAAACAATCAAACTCAGGGGCCAATCAGTGTTGTGTGTTGCCTTTTTGTGTCCCCTGCTTTACAGGGTGAACTGAGATCATTTAGGAACAGCTCTCACATTTTCAAATCAGATTACACCATTAACAAGGCAGATTATTAATGTTATCATAATTAATCAATTAATTAATTAACTTTGTATAATGCCTTATACCTGCAAGTCTCACAACATAAAATCGCAATATAAGCGCGCGCGCACACACACACAGAAAGAGAGAGAGAGAGAGAGAGAGAGAGAGAGAGAGAGAGAGAGAGAGAGAGAACAACCAAATAACCCACCCCCAACACATTTTAAAAGGGCATTAGATGTCAATCAGCCATAGGCCTGGTTAAAGAATGTTTTTGCCTGGTGCCTAAAGGTGTACAATGCAGGCGCCAGCTGAACTTCCCTGGGGAGAGCATTCCATAAACAGGGAGCCACTGCAGAGAAGGCCTGTTCTCGTGTTGCCACCCTCCGGACCTCTCATGCAGGAAGCACACAAAGAAGCGCCTCAAAAGATGATCTCAGGGTCCAGGTAGGTTCATATGGAGAGAGGCAGTCTTAAGTGGTGCCATCTCCAGCTTCTGCGAATGGCTAAGTAGGATCGGGACCACCATAAAGTGGTACCTAACTCAAACAGGTGCTCCAGAAGCAGGCAGAAGTACCAACTTGGCCTCGCAACTGTTGGGTGCCTGGGGATGTGGGTGCCATGCAACATGCATAGCCCTGGCACCAAATTTTGTGGGTGCCTGCCCCTTCAAGGGGAATTTTGTGGGTGCTCAGGCACCCAGGGCCCCAGGGAGTTGGCACCTATGTCCAGAAGGACACCATGGAGGATGGTATCAGGAACTCTCTTAAGCTTTGGGTTTACTCTGTACCTTCATCTGTCCAAAACACACATATGAACATTTACTTTCTATTTTCCTGAGAAACAAAACCAAGCCCACTGGGAAAAGAAGTGAGATTTTAAAAATATTTTCCCAGTGCACTCCAATCACAATGATTTTGGGGAAGGTTGAAAAATTGTGTTTGTTTTTCGCATAAATCTGTGACTCTGTCATGTTTCAGCCTGAGGACTCCAGCTTTGCAGCAAGCATTAGATCAGGCTCATTTGGGGGGGGGGTGTTGAATGATTGTGTAAAAGTGTCATTATTGTTTCACTGTACCTTTAAGAGTCAGGAAAGATTTAATGACTGGGGCTCTGCAGCTGTGGAGCAGCTCTACAGGTGTTGCTGTGAAGCTGATGATGCAGGGTATATCAGGGGTGTTGTGTGTCGCCTCTGTGCTGGGCGTTTTCCCAGTGTGCTCTTGGTGGGTGGTTTGGTTGTGCGGGTATTTTGTGCAAGCTTAATTTAATTTTTGTAATTTTTTCCTTTCTCCATTAAACCAAGCATTTGTTTAAGTCTTGGTCTCTATGTGTAAGTTTCTCAACCAGTTTCTGCTGATTTTGCTTTTAACCCCAACATCTTGGTTATGGGCCCAGTGGTTGAGCGTGGAACTGCACATGTTAGTTTTTGGAGAAAGGTTTAGAAAGGTTTTTTCCCTCTTTTTGCTGCAACGGTTTTGTGGGCTGGTGGTTGAAAAGTTCCAGCATGGCAGACCGTATTGCTGAGGCTGAAAAGGCTTTAACATTCCCGCAACTAACGGCCGAGAACTACAGTCTATGGTCCTTTCGCATGGAAGCACTTCTAACTTCCCGTGATGTGTGGAAGTACGTGGCCGAGGACCCTCCTGCTCCTGTGACCGATGCCTGGTCGAAAGGTGATGCTAAAGCAAGGGCATTAATTAACTTGTCTGTTAGTGATCAGCAAGTTGTGTATATAAGAAATAAGAAAACTGCCAAAGAAATGTGGGACAGTCTTGCGGCAGTGCACGTTGGAAAGGAGTCAGCGTCTGCCATAGCTAGTCAGATATCTGCTGTACCTCCAGCAAAATTAACTGTGGAAGGGGTAACAGCAAGATTGATGGGCGAGCTGGACAGAAGGGAGGCTTGTGGAATTAGCACTCCTATTTCTAAAAATAATGAGGAACGCCGTATGCAAGTCTGTGGTGATTCATCTGCTTTCAAAACTTCCAAGCATTGCTGGTTTTGTAAAAAGCAGGGGCACCTTGCGAGGGACTGCAGATTTAAAAAGCAAAATGCTTCAGGGTCCGTTCCAGTTCGTAAATCACAGACAGCAACCCAGCAGTCAGCAGCACATCGTAAAGATGGACGTGAGCCGCGAGCATTCCATGTTCGTGAATTAGGTCGTAAAGTAATTAAAGATGACACGTGGAAATCGTTTGTAGTAGATTCCGGGGCATCAATTCATCTTTGTAACGACCGAAGTCTGTTTGTTTCTTTCGAAGAGGAAATTGGCACCATTCATCTGGCCAACTCCGACGTTCTACAGTCGCTTGGCAGAGGTACTGTGAAACTTGACTCCTTAAACATAACAATAGCAAATTGCACTTACTGCCCATCAGTGGACAATTTATTATCAGTAAGTTGCTTTGCACGCCAAGGAGTAACTGTGTGCTTCACAAAATCACTATGTGAGTTCTACAAAGGGGGAAAGCGTGTATTGTATGCCAGAGAGTCTGAAGGTTTATATAGACTATATTTTAAAACGCATTCACAGCCACCTGTGAACTGTAGAGTAACCCAGCCAAGGCAAGGGTTGAGAAAAAGTCAGGGGCTGAGAAATGTAAAGCCTCACTCCGGATGTATTCATGAGGCGCATAGACTTTTGGGACATTTAAATTTCACAGATGTGATAAAGACAGAGAAGATTGTTGATGGACTAAACTTAAAGCCATGTAAATACTATATGCAATGTGTATCTTGTTGTAAGAATAAGATAAAAGTTGCAAGAAAGGGTAAATGCTCAGGCAGGAAAGTAACAGAGCCATTTGAACGTGTGCATTGTGATTTAGTAGGGCCACTCCCTCCTTCTTTAGGAAATTCAAAATATTGGCTTACTCTTATTGATCAGTACAGCAGATATTGTTTTGTTTACACCATTGCTGAAAAGTCACAAGCACTTGAGAAGTACAAGATTTTTTGCAACTGGGTAAAAACCCACTTTAACAAACCTATAAAGCATTTGTTTTCTGACAGGGGGGGAGAGTTTGTTTCTGAGGAATTTTCACATTTCCTGGAAGCGCAGGGGACTGTTCACGAGTTGTCCTGCCCTAGAAGTCCTTGGCAGAATGGGATTGTAGAAGTAGTGCAACGTGATTTGCAGGCAGGTGTTAAAACTTACTTGCATGATGCTAATTTGGGGAAAGAATATTGGGCGGAATCTCTTCATGCCTATCTTTTTGTTAAAAACAGATCCTATCATTCTAGTTTAAATGTTACACCCTATGAAATGTTGTTTAAAAAACGCCCTAATTTGAAATACCTACGAATTTGGGGTTCAGACGTTATTATTCACTACCCTGCTAGACACAAGTTGGATGAGCGTAGTGTTCAAGGAAAGTTTATGGGCTACCAGCAGGGGGCGTACAGAGTTTATGTACCAGCAACTGGCAAATTTCATATTACCAGAAGCATGATTGAAACTGTAAATTGGAATAGAGTTGCTATTTTTCAAGATAGTGATGGTTTAGATAATGCTGATGAGGAGGAAGTAGAAGTAGAAGAGGGAGAAGCTGGAGCAGGGGATACTAGTGAATCTGAAGACGAAAAGCCTGTTGTGTCTGGTGATTTGTTTGAAAATTTAAAGACACAGACACCTAAAGAAAGGTTAAGTTCTTCTGAGTTTTTTGAAAGTAAGAAAAGCCCACAAGAGTCTCATCAGTCTGATGATAGCAATTTACAGTCTGAAGCTAGAAGTCCAAATAGTTCTACTGATTCTGAAGGGCCTAGCTCTTCTTCAGGACTAAGACGTTCAGACAGAAAGAGACAGGAACCAAGACGGTTTTCAAAAGAGCAGTTATACACTGTGTATGCCAATAAAGTAGTTTTTGAGCCAAAATGCTACAACGATGTTCAAAAATTACCTTTGCATGAAGCTGCAAATTGGTACAAAGCTATGGATGCTGAAATAGCTTCTTTAAAAGAGCATAACACTTGGTCTCTTGTACCACAAACTCCAGACATGAGAGTTATTGATTCAAAATGGGTTTATAAAGTGAAAATGAATGATAAAAACGAAGTTGTAAGGTACAAGGCTAGGTTAGTAGCCAGAGGTTTCCAGCAAATCCCAGGTGAAGACTATGATTTGTGTTACTCACCGAGCGTAAAGTATGAATCTGTTAAGCTTTTGTTAAAAGATGCATCCCAGCGTGGACATTCTGTCTATCATGTAGATATAAAAACTGCCTATTTGTTTGCAGATTTAGAAGAACAAATTTTTATGCGTGTCCCTGATGGCGTAATCGCCACTAAAGGAGTAGTGTGCAAACTAAATAAATCTCTTTATGGTTTGCATCAGAGTGGTAAAAACTGGCATCAGACTTTAGTGAAGGAATTGCTGAATTTTGGCTTTACACAAGGCAAGGCAGATAACTGTGTATTTACAAAAGAAAATGGAAATTCTGTGACCAAATTATGTGTGTTTGTAGATGATATATTAATTTCTACAAAAACTAAACATGAATATACACAGATAGTGTCACTGTTACAAGAAAAATTTGATGTGGTAGAATTAGGCAAAGCTAAAAACTATATATCCATGCAAATTGAAGAAGGCAAAAATGGTTCTTATCTGATTCATCAAAATGCAAAAATAGATGATCTTGTTGAAATGTTATGTTTAAAGAATGCAAATGGGAAAGAAACGCCTATGGTATGTGGTTTCACTTTTACAGATGGCAATAACACGTTCTCTGACAAAACTTTGTATCGCTCTGCCATAGGCAAGCTCAATTTTATTCAAAGAGTTTCAAGGCCAGATGTAACTTATGCTTTTCATTTTCTGGCAAAATTTGTAGAAAAACCCACTACCCAATGCTTCAAAGCTCTTAAGAGAGTGGTGATGTACCTCAAACACACAAAACGTTACAGATTGGAATTTACACCATCTATTGACAAAGGTTTTGAAATATATTGTGATGCATCTCATGCTGTAGAGCAAAATAATTACAAAGGTACATCTGGTATGGTTTATTTTTATAATGGGTGTCCTTTTGAATGGAAAGCACAGAATCAAAGGATTAATTGTCTTTCTTCAACTGAAAGTGAGTTATATGCCTGTACTCAGGCCATCCGTGATATAGAGTGGTATTTACAAATATTTGAAGACTTAAAGATGCCAGTATCACTCCCAGTAAAAGTTTATCTCGATTCCCAGAGTGGACTTGCTATCCTGTGCTCAGAAACCAACACACAGCGCACTAGAGTGTTGAGATTACGTTTACAATTTGTAAAGAATTTGATTGCTGACAAAACAATTGTTTTTGAATATGTCCCCGGTGACAGACAAGTTGCAGACATCTTTACTAAAGCACTTCCAAAAGTTGCGCATGAAAGACATGTACAAAGTTTGTCTCTGTTTCACAATAATGAACTGCAGGGGATATGTTGAATGATTGTGTAAAAGTGTCATTATTGTTTCACTGTACCTTTAAGAGTCAGGAAAGATTTAATGACTGGGGCTCTGCAGCTGTGGAGCAGCTCTACAGGTGTTGCTGTGAAGCTGATGATGCAGGGTATATCAGGGGTGTTGTGTGTTGCCTCTGTGCTGGGCGTTTTCCCAGTGTGCTCTTGGTGGGTGGTTTGGTTGTGCGGGTATTTTGTGCAAGCTTAATTTAATTTTTGTAATTTTTTTCTTTCTCCATTAAACCAAGCATTTGTTTAAGTCTTGGTCTCTATGTGTAAGTTTCTCAACCAGTTTCTGCTGATTTTGCTTTTAACCCCAACAGGGGGGTGAAGGAGCCAGTTCCTTGCATGAGCCTACAGAGGAGTCATCTGCACTGCAAGGGAGTTTGAGTTTGATGACAAGGCCAAACAAATCCTGAGCCCTCAGGAGAGATAGCACCTCAAATGCCAAACACAAAGTGCCTGACTACAGTCAAGGTCTCCTTGGGAATAAGATCCCTCTCTTGAGGCAGCGGCATATCATGGGTTGCTGGAGCCCGGGGCGGAGCAACTGTTGACTACTCTAAGGAACTCAATTTCCCATGAGTGCTTGGTGGATTCCTGCTACAGTCTGAACAATTTACGTATTCAATAAACATTTGCCATATGTTGTAAAAGGGATATGGATTGTGTTTGCCCTTTGCCGCTCTGGACACAGATAACAGCTAGGAGTCAGCTGAGGTCAGGGTGTGGTTCCAGCACAAAAGCGGACTGTGTAGAAAACCAAATCATCATAGAAAACTTTCTGAGCATTGGCAGCTGTCCTGTCTTCACACAGACACAATTAATCTACCTAGTATATGGTTTTGTTTTGAGTGTTGCCATCTTCAGTGGTGATCCATAGGGATTTCTTTTCTTCTCCTTCCTCATCTTAATATTTTAGTTGCTACCAAGGCACTCCAAGAATGGGGCCATGGAGGGTTTGCTGCTGGGAAAAAAATTTAATTTAAGACACATCAACCAATTTGTCACTTTCGTAATGAGAAAATGAACAAACTTGTGCCCTAATATAAATAATAATTTATAGCTTGGGCTTAAAACGGAATACACAAATCCTTTGCCACCTTCTTTATTTGACATGTGTACACACACACACACACACACACACACACACACACACGAAAACCTCAAAAGATAGCTTGGGGGATACTTTGAATATAGGAAGTGGTCTTGGAGAGAAGAGGATTCATGGCCAAGAATTTGCACTAATTGCCTCTGTGTTCTGATAGAACAAAAATAAGTTGGCTGGAGTATTCTCAGCATATGCCATGTCCTTGAGCTGCTTTAGGCAAGATTTCTTTTCACTAGAGGACTGCAATTAGGGGTCCCGCAAGAATTCAAGTAGGGGTGCCCATGTGTGGCAGGTGCCTTTTGGGACTGGTAGGATGGAAGGCAAAGAGCTAAGCAGGGTCCAGTAAGGTTCTGAATTGGATGAGGGAGTGTGTGCTGAGATTCCTGCATTGCAGGGGGTTGGACTAGATGACCCTCGAGGTCCTTTCCAACTCTGCAGTTCTATCAATCTAATTCATTCTAGCTTCCTCCTCTTCCTCCTCCTTTCTACGGGGGCAACCCTGAGCCTAAGGAGGCAATTGACAAGCAGCCCCACCTGCTGGACTGGTTTGCAAGAAAGATATCAAGAAAATGGGGGCTGGATGAGGCAGGGCCAGCTCAAGACCTTGTGCTGCCTGAGGCGAATGGCCAGATGGCACCTTCCCCAAGGCACATAAATAAGCCGATTGGGCTGGCAGTTACTCCAATACTGGTAAAAGTACCCTTGAGGGTGGCAGACTAGCATAGGGTGTATACAGGCAGGCCACTTGGCACTCATAGCTCTAGCTCAGGCATGTCAAACCTGCGACCCTCCAGATGTTTTGGCCTACAACTCCCATGATCCCTAGCTAGCAGGACCAGTGGTTGGGGAAGATGGGAATTGTAGTCCAAAACATCTGGAGGGCCGCAGGTTTGACATGCCTGCTCTAGCTGCTCTCCCCACCTCAACATCTGCTGCCTGAGGCAGCTGCCTCACTCACTCTGCCTCATACTAGGGCTGGAGCTGGGCAGAGGGCAGGCTGAGGTTAGAGGGACAGTGCCGCATTTATCCTAGCACATTACCCTGCACAAGTGAGTCCCCCTGCTCAGATCCTTGCAAGCATTATCAATGTGACTGTAGCCTTAGTTCTGAATGAACCTCTCCCACTATTGATGCAGATGCCACGGCTTACACCAGGCACCCCCAAACTGCAGCCCTCCAGATGTTTTGACCTACAACTCCCATGATCCCTAGCTAAGAGAACCAGTGGTCAGGGATTATGGGAATTGTGGTCCAAAACATCTGGAGGGCTGAAGTTTGGGGGTGCCTGGCTTACACCAATAGGTAGGGGATCCTACCACTCTGTCACCATTTGAGGCGAATCCCACACATTTACCCTATAACAACCACAGGTTATCTTTTTGCCTGAGGTAAGGTTTTGATACTTGGAGACTCAGGCAAAAGCTGAACAAATAAGATTCATTTTACAGGAAGAAAGTTGGTAAAACAAATGAAGTGTCAGGAGATAAAGTTACTTAAGGAAACAACAAATTAATAATTATTCTAAATCTAGTGGATGCTACAGGCTTCTGAATAAGGTAGGAATCACACAGCTTCTTTTAAACTTTTGTTGCTTATTTTCAGTTAGATGTTACAGGTTGCTAGACTAGATGGTAAATGGTAAATGCTTAGCTTGTTTCAAGTTAATTCACTTCAGTTTATTAACATAGTTGTTGCATATGCGTTACAGCTTAATACTATGGTTCTTAAACAAGGTGGCACTTTTTGGTCAGTTTTCCAACTTTTTAACTATCACACCCCTGAGGTAGGCTACTTCAAATAGTATAACTGACCCAGGGGATCACCACACCCCTCTTAATTGATTCAAGAGTCTTCTCTTTCTAGATTTATCTCCGCCTGGCAGGAATAAGACTTAAGTAAACTGCTTACAGCTCCACTTATCCTTGCTTACACTCAGCTAAGGTTGCCATATTTCGAAAAGTGAAAAGTGTTGAGCTATTCTTGAAAAATCACAAATAAATTGGACATTTTTGAGCTATTTCTGAGGATAATCGGCAAAAGTGATTCTGCCGTTTCCCTGAAAATTTAACTGATTTCTCTTCTGGTCTTTGACCGTAATAAAGATATTTACAAAAGCTGATTTCTGCCCGGACACTGCAGTATTCCGGATATGTCTGGGGGAAAAGTGAAAAGTGTTGAGCTATTCTTGAAAAATCACAAATAAATTGGACATTTTTGAGCTATTTCTGAGGATAATCGGCAAAAGTGATTCTGCCATTTCCCTGGAAATTTAGCTGATTTTCTTCTAGTCTTTGACCGTAATAAAGATATTTACAAAAGCTGATTTCTGCCCGGACACTGCAGTATTCCGGATATGTCTGGGAAATTCTGGATGTATGGCAACCCTAAACTCAGCCCTCCAGTTAACTCCTGTCTGAATACTGTCCCAATACACTAAACACTGTCTTTCTATCCCAGAGACTCCTTTCTCTATTTTCTTCATAGTGGATGTTACACACTGATCAGAGCATAGCTGCCAAGTACCCCGTTTTCCCCGGGAAACCCCCGTTTTTACTAACCTTTTCCCGGTGATCCCCCATATCACTTCGTCTCCCGTTTTTCTCCGTTATTTTCTCCTGCCAGTGGCCATTTTTTTTCTTTCCGATTTGCCCTTCTATGGGCACCAAAAATAGCCACCACCGGCTTCAAAAGTCGCATCTACGCATGCTCGGAAGTGCATAGAAGCGACTTCCGGTGTCAGCGGCAGCCATTTTTGGTGCCCATAGATGGGCGGAGCGACACCGGAAGTTGCGCCGACGCACTTCCTGACATGCGTACAAGCAACTTTCGAAGCCGGCCGCGGCCATTTTTGGTGCCCATAGAAGGGCAAAGCGGCACCGGAAGTTACGTCGACACAACTTCTGGTGTCACACGGCTGCCGGTCCCGGATTCTGCAGTCCTGGACTTGGAAGGTAAGGATCAGAGCCAACTCTCTCTCTCTCAACCTCCTCAAACCATCCCAGACTATCTGAATAGTCTCTCAGAAAGATACAGTGGTACCCTGGTTTACAACCATAATTCGTTCTGGAGGTCCCTTTGTAAACCAAAACAGGTTGTAACCCAAGGCGTGTTCGCCAATGGGGTGTCCAATTTTTTTATATAATAAAAAAGGGGGGTTGTAATCCCAAAAAAGGTAGCAAACCGGGACACACACATTTCCAGCTTTGATGTGTTTGTAATCCAAAACGCATGCAAACCAAGGTACCACTATACTCTCAAAGTGCTGTCTCCACCCATCCACCCCGGCTAGCTGTCTTGGTAGCCAATCAGAGAGAGGCTCCAGCCCTCTGATGGAATTCTGTTTTTTAAATAAATAAATAAATAAATAAATGTGCTGGAGATTGAAGCTGTGACCTTCTGAATGCAAAGCACATGCTCCTCCACTGTGTTCTGGCTCTTCTCCTTAAATGCAACCTTTGGCTACCAGTGTATATGGGTAGAGGGTATATGTTACCTCCAAGATCAGAGGCAACATGTCTCTGAATACGAGTTCCTGGGGAATATCAGATGCTAGGGATTGAAGCTTGGCCCTTCTACATGCAAAGCATTTAAAATCTACACTGAGGAGCCATTAGCTGGAAAGTCCCAAATTATGGCTGCTATAAGCCCCCGCCAAGCCTGTGTCTGTCTCCACCACTGCAAAATGGGCAAGAAATGCAAAAGTCAGGTCTCTTATTTGCTCCTGCCTGCTTGTCCATTTTCATCCATTGCAGCTCACAACGTAGGAGACAAAATGCAGGCTGGATCCAAACACAGCTAGTGAAAGGGTCAAAAGCATCACTTGGGGAGTCAATACAAATGGGAACTGCATTTGACATGTCAGAAAAGGGGGAAAGAGAGATCAGGATAGTAATAAATGCCTAGGAAGCTGCCCTCCCCCCCCCCAACTGCTTCAGCCCTTTTGAGTCCCCTGAAACAGGGCAAATTAATGAGGAATTCAAAGACAAGAGATTACAGCTGAAGGTGATGTGTCAGGAATAGGCAGGAGGCAGATCAGCAAGGGAGGCTGCATTTTAAAAAGCTTTAATCTGGCCGACATGTGTTGTCAGGGTGGCGTGCTGCAACCCGCTCTGTGATATGGTGGATTGTGTTAGACTTTGTGCCGGTTTAATTAGAGCTTTGCAGCTGCCCTTGGTCACAGCTAATTGTCTTAATTGAAATAGTGGGGCCATGGGCCTCTAAACCCCCGGACTCAGTGTTTCAAGACACTGTCTGGCGTGCTCGGAATTTGGTCAACAACAGCAGATGCTTGCTGTGCTTTTGAGAAGCTTGTGCGGGAGAGGAGTGTGGGGAGGCTGTGGCCTGTTTGAAAAACAAACAGGTGGAGATCCTACTGGTTGAATTGAGTGATATTTATAAGGCGAAGGAGGGTATAAGCAAAATGCATTGGGTAAAAATGCTTCCATGCTACTTCTGAACTAGTGCACAAGTGCTCAGCATGGTGGTAATAATTAATGATAAATATATCTATAAATGAGTGGCTATATAAATTTAACAATAACGGGATATATCAGTTGAACCCCACTCAGAATAGACCCATTGAAATTAATAGACAAGACTAACCTGGGCTCATTAATATCAATGGGTCTACTCTGACTCCAACCCCTTGCAATATGGGGATCACAAATAAAGCATCCACGATAGATGTCCATCCAACCTCTGCTTTAAAACCTTCAAGGAAAGAGTCCACCACCTTCCAAGAGTCCGTCCCATTCTCAAACAGTTCTTACCATCAGGAATAGCTCAGTCAGTAGAGCATGAGACTTAATCTCAGAGTTGTGGGCATAGCTGCCAAGTTTTCCCTTTTCTCGCGAGGAAGCCTATTCAGCATAAGGGAAAATCCCTTTAAAAAGGGGATAACTTGGCAGCTATGGTTGTGGGTTTGAGTCATATGTTAGACAAAAAGATTCCTTCATTGCAGGGGGTTTGACTAGAATGACCCTCATGGTCCGTTCCAATTCTACAGTTCGTTGATTCTATGATATCACACCTCAATCAGGCTAAACATACACAACTCCCTCAACTATTCCTCATAAGGCTTGGTTTCCAGACCCTTGATCATCTTGGTTGCCCTCCTCTTCACACCTTCCTGCTTGTCAATATCCTTCTTAAATTGAGGTGCCCAGAACTGGACACAGAAATAGAACAGATCAGTACTATTTCTTCCCTTGATAGTGACACTATTTTTCTGTTGAACTCAGGTGCAATTCAATGTTATTATTCCTATTAAATTTACATAACCATCCATTAATATGAATCAATTTTATATAGGCACCCATTAATAGAGATTCCCCCAGATGGGTCACCAAATAGTATGAAAATACAATTTATACTAATTTTAAAATCAGAAGTAAATAAGCAATAAGAGTGCTGCTTTTGTTGCTACTTTTTCTTGACATTTTCTGTAACCTGCCCCAGGTGTTGTATGACACAGGTTATGTTCTCAGTTTTTTAAAAAAAACAAAATAAGTAAAAAAAAAAGTTAAGAGTTCCAGACTAGGATCGGGAGACCAGGGTTCAAATCTCTACTTGACCATGAAGTTCACTGGGCGACCTTGGATCAGTTGCTGCCTCTCAGCTTCTTCCATCAGCCTCAGCCACCATGGCAGGTGATCAGGGATGATTGGAGTTCTAGTCCAACATCTGGAGGGCAACAGGTTTACTGCCCAGCTACAAGCATACATGTTTCTGACAGTATGAGCTGTGGAATAGACTCCAGCAGAGGTGGAGGGGGTGGGGCTCTCATTCACTAGAGGTTTTTAAGCAGACGTTGGATGGCCATCTGTCAGGCAGGCATGATCTAGTTGAGATTCCTGCATTACAGGAGGTTGGACTAGATGATCTTATGGATCCCTCACAACTCTACAATCCTATGAACTTGTGCACAAAGTAGCTGCTCTGCCACTGAACTCCAGCTGTTCCACTAGACAGGGAGGTAATTTATAGTGGTGTGACAATAGGGAGGGGAAGGGTTAAGCACTCCTGTACTCAGTTTCGATCAACCACAGGAAAAGTGGCTTTTCCTGCTCATCAAAGGCTGTTGGCTATAAAATGATGACATTAAATGGCTATTTTAGTTCCTAACAAAAAGGACTCTATAAAATTATCACTATCATCAGTGCTACTTTCCAAGAAAAAGAGGTGCTGGAACTCACCAGGAACACCTCCCTCTTTTTTTTAGAATGGCAATGGCACCCACCTGAGAAGTGCCGGAACTGAGTTCCCGTGAGTTCTCCCTGAGAAAAAGCCCTACCATTATTTACAATAGTTGCTCTGGCTACTACTTTTTGCCTTTGTTTGATGCAGTTCTTAAATAATTCACAGTGTAAGCAAATTTATTTATATATTTTGTTTGTTTGTTAAAAGCATTTTAACAGCAATATTCAGCCAAAAAAGGCTCTCAGAGATGCTTACAGATCAATAAGACAAGGCAGTCGCCAGGTTCAGGATTACAATCTAAAAAACACAACACAAAAGGAAAAAGGAATTGAGAGGGAAGAAGAAAACAACAAACTTATGCAACAGTTCTTAAAGTGGCTAGGTTATTGTATAGTTATCTGGGATGAAACAGTCAAAGGGGGAGGGAGACCAGAAGAAGCTGTTCTCTCTAGAGAGCCGGTGGTGTCACTTCTGGTCTGCATATGGCGCCATGAGCAGTGACTACCCTCTCCTGTGAGTGCTAATTGTCTTTGGGATAACTTGATTAACAGACTGTGTGAGCAAAAAACTTTACTAATTGGGTAAATATTCTCTCTGCTTTTCTACACTACCTTTAATCTTGAAGTGGCTTAATCATGAATAACATGAATAACAGCAAGAAAACAGGGGAAACTGCTGCAAGCCCAACTACGCTGGTAATGGCCGAGCCAAAAAAAGACAATGGAGGAGACTGAAACAGTCTTGAGCCCTAGTGCCTTACAAGAGATTTTATCTGTTCTCAAACCAATTCAGAAAGATCTGGCTGAGATTAAATCTGACATGGCAGATGTTAAAAATGCACTTTCAGAGATGCATTAAAATTAGATGAATTTGAACAGTGTTTGAACATGCACAAGAGGGTTACACAAGTATGTCAGAGCATTGCAGATAAACATATCACCCTCCTGGAATCTCAGCTATGGATATTCTCTTCTTATATTCTGCATCACAACAAGTCTCTGCTATTATGATCAAGCTCAGCACAAATGAAGAAAGCAAAAAGAAAGTGAAAGAAGACTTCCGGCGCGGCCGCCATGCCGAACTGCCGATCCCATGGTAGCGGATGCCAGCCGTGCAGTTGATTAAGGATAATTTGGAAGTAATTATCCTTGCAAGCCCCCCCCCCAGGGTCGGGGGGGAGAGCTTTCTCTCATGGATCATCTGATAACTGCTTCTTGCTCCGATGGAATGCAGGGGCAGGGACGCAGAGGGCATAACACTGCATGTATTGGAAACTCCCCAGTGCAGTCGCCATGAGTGGAGGTATCTCTGTTTCTTTTAAAATGTTTCTGAATTTGGACTTAAGAAACAGATGTGTTTTGGAAGAAGGAGAAAGAAAACCTGCAAAATGAATCAGCCACTGAGTGCCAAGGTTTTGATCTGGAGAGGACTCTCTTTATCATAATTGGAATGCTACATAAGTGAAGGGGAGCCTTTGTTCTTTTTTACAATATTTTTGCAGTTCTATGAATCGGCAAGCCTTCAGTGAAAAAGAATCTATTATTAATGGAATGGAATTACTAATGGATTACAACTATACAGTAGTACCTCGCAAAACTAATGCCTCACACAACGAAAAATGTGCATGACGAAAGCGTTTTGCGATGTTTTTGGTGCCTTGCAAGACAAAGTTTTCTATGGCCGCGCTTCGCAAGATGAAGTTTTTTGGCAGGTTTTTTTTCCTGCGGCAAACCACACTTCGTAAGACAAAATTACCGCAAGACGAAGCGACTTGCAAAACGAATTACTTTCATCTTATGAGGCACCACTGTATATGAAATGTAAAGAGGAATTCAACAAGAACTTACAATTTTCTTTATGGAGTGCTTGAAAGAAGAGAAGACTCCCTGGAAAAGACCCTGATGTTGGGAAAGATTGAGGGCACAAAGAGAAGGGGATGACAGAGGATGAGATGGTTGGACAGTGTTCTTGAAGCTACCAACATGAGTTTGACCAAACTGTGGGAGGCAGTGGAAGACAGGAGTGCCTGGCGTGCTCTGGTCCATGGGGTCACGAAGAGTCGGACATGAATAAACGACTAAACAACCACAACAACACGTATTTGATCATAATGCAGTTATCTTGAATATCATTAAGTAGGCAAAAAAATGGTATTTTAATGTTTCCCTACTTCATGAAAAAGAATTTATACAACAAATGTGGACTGAGACTGCACAATATTTTGAACTCTGAGACAACATCTGCCCAACTATTTGAATGGGAAGCATATAAAGCATATATTCATGGTTGAATTATTACATACACATTATATAAAAATAAAAGAATAAAAAGGGAAAGCTGTTGAAAGAAGAACTTAAAGACCTTTGGGCACACATGGTTAGGAATCCAACCACTATGGTATATTAGGAAATACGAAATAGGAAATTTAAACTAGATAATATGTTGTCTCAGTAAATAGAATTTATGCTCACCTGAGTAAGTCAGAAATACTGGGAGAATGGTGAAGAACCAGGAAAATTCAAAAGATATTAATGAGCATTTTTTTAAAAAAAAAATTACTTGGAATTATATACTAAACCACAAAACAAAATGTTATCAGCACCAATATAGGATGCAGAAATTAAACAAACTATTTTTAAAATTACAAGTGACAAAACACCAGGATTGGATGGACCCCTCTTTGAATGGTATAAGACATATTTAATCTATTAGTACCAAAACTTCATCAATTGTATGATGAGATAGTTGATAAAGGTATTTTATTAACAATATTTAATCAAGCTTATATTATAATTATTCCCAAACCAGATAAGACACATACACAATGTGCAAATTATCAGTCTATATCCTTGATTAATGTTGAAACAAAGATTTTAACAGTGATCCTAGCAAATAGAATTCAGCAAGCATAGGAGCCAACTACTAGGGGCTGTAGGGGCTTCAGCCCCCACAATAAAATATTTGAGGGAGCCATGCCCCCACAAAATTGATGGGTATGTCAGGAGGTCCTACACACGACTGGCATGTTCTCTCCCTCCTGGTCGTTCCTTCGGGAGATTCAAAATCTTTCTCCAGCCTGAACATCACAGTGACTGATACCTAAGAGGCATCAGCACACTTCAGGATCAGCAGAGCATAGGCAGTCAGCATTCAGACTCAGTAGCACAGTAATTTGGCTAAATTACGTTTATTTACATATACACACTCGGAGCATTGTAACTCAGCTCCTTCCTCTTCAGCATCAGAGAGAACAAAAGGACAAATGTCCTGCATCACAGAAACACAGTAATATAAACATCCTGTCTCCGTCACTTCCCACAATGTGGAATGAAAACATACATCGTCATGTGATTAAAAAACAATCCCATGACTGCAACACTGGGAATGATTCCTAACAGGGTATTCCCATTCAAATGGTGTCTGCGCACTGCATCATGTGCTCTATTATGTAGGGTGGGGCTTACCTGGGCCCCCACAGTATTTTATTCAAGTTGGCACCCCTGCACATTGATTCAAGGAATATCAATTCTGAATTTGTTCTGAATCTATTAAATATCTAGGTATGCTAATACCAAGAGATAGAATATGGCTAGTCACAGTCAATATTTATATTTATATATTTATATTTATATATTTATATTTATATATTTATATGCCACCAATATAACTGGGCTGGCCTAGCCACTCTGGGTGGCTCCCAACAAAATGTTAAAAACACAATATAACATCAACCATTAAAAACCTCCCTGAACAGCGCTGCCTTCCGATATCTTCTTAAAGTCAAACAATTGTTTATCTCTTTGACAGCACCACTCCTTGCCTGTCAGTGGGAGTGCAGAGGCATTCCCTTCCCCTTGCCTCAAGGATGGGCCAGGTCTGCAGTGGAGTAACCAGGCTTGCCTTCTTTTCCTCTCTTGCAATCTTAATTTCCTGGTTTGTCTCTAACTCTAAGCATATATGAGTTGATCTTCAACCTAAAATTTCACATTCACATCTTAGTGGAAACAAAATAAAAAAATTCCTTCCAGCAGCACCTTAAACACCAACTAAGTTTTTATTTTGGTATGAGCTTTCGTGTGCATGCACAGTATCTGAAGAAGTGTGCATGCACACGAAAGCTCATACCAAAATAAAAACTTAGTTGGTCTTTAAGGTGCTGCTGGAAGGAATTTTTTTATTTTGTTTTGACTACATCAGACCAACACGGCTACCTACCTGTAACTAGAACATCTTAGTGGTTTTTATTACACTAAAAAGTCAATACATGTTGATTTGGATTGCCAGTAGTGTGGATGCAAAGCAGTACCCTGGATGTTGAATGTGGCTCATTCCTTGGTCCAGTTTCAGCCAGGCAAATATTGGTCGTAAAGTAGATTGGGCTTGCAGGCTTCCCTTCTCCTACTTGATGCTGTTGGCAACATACATTTATTTTGGGGAGGGGCTGCAAAAGATTTGGCAGTCTTCAGGAGATGCATGGCTTTGAGTTAATTTATAAGATCCCGGACAGCAAGGGAGTTCATTTAATTGAAAGATGTAATTATCAGGTGTTGGAGGCGAAGGGGCTCATTAATTTCACAGACATTCTGTAGACTGAACTGTCCTCATTTCAATTTTTCACTCCACATCAAGGCTGAAGCTGTGTATCAAAGATAGACCAAAGGGAAACAAGAGATCTCTCTGGCCTCCCCTCTGAGCAGAGACCACACCAGTCTGTAACCCAACACAGGAGCCATATCTCAGGTCAGGTTCCCTGGAGAACTCGGCTCTTAATAGAAATTTCCGAAACTGTAAAAACACCACTTCTGTAGAAAGGAGCAGGAGTAGAAAGGAACAAATGCTGGTGTTCACCCATAATGGGAACACAGAGGAATTCCTACTGCACGGAGAGGAAATCTTTTTGAAGAAAGGGGGAACGTTTCTTCCTGAATCTGTTGGGGTCAGATGCTAACTGTAGGTGGACCCATGGCTATAGGCAAATTTGGATGGGGGCTCTTTCCTCGCTTTCCATCACCATCTTCTCTCTCTCTCTCTCTTCTCCCTCCCACCCCCACTCTCTGCTATACTTCCTTCTGTCTGCCACACCTCTCTCCCTCCACATCCTTCCTTCTTTCTTTCTTTCTTTCTTTCTTTCTTTCTTTCTTTCTTTCTTTCTTTCTTTCTTTCTTTCTTTCGTCTTCCTCCCCAGCCACTGGGTTGCTGGGAAATGGAAAACAGAGCTGCAGCTCAGTGGTAAAGCATCTGCTTTGCAAGAGGAAGTTCCCTGGTTCAATCTCTGGCACCAGCTGCAGAACGTATGCCCATAGGTTGACATGCAGGGGCTGCAGGGCACACCCCCCCAGGGGAGCATGGGGTGCCTTCTGCATTCCATAGTTCAGCGTAGAAGAGGGGCTGCTACAGCCAGGGCCCCTTCTCTCTGCCACTGGGCCAGGGCTGACCCAGCGGTCGAGGCAGAGCTGATGTGGCCAGGCACGCCTTGTCACAGTTGAGGTAGGCTGCTCTCCATGCCCAGGTCAGACGTGACCCAGCAGCAGAACTACTGCAGCTGGGCATGAGGTGCCTCACAGACAAGGGGGGTGGGCAGCACCATGTCCACCGACTCTCCTGCTCTCCACCGCAGGGTCAAACCTGACCTGGCAACAGAGCTGTGGTCTGCCATGCCTCGCCATGGCTGAGGAGCGCTGCTCTCCACTGCTAGGTCAGACGTGCCTCAGCAGGAGAGCTGCTGCAGCCAGGTATGAGGTGCACCATGGTCAAGGACGGTGGGTGACAGCTCTGACACCCACTCATCTTCTCCCCTCCCCCAGGTCAGGTTTGGCCCAGGGGCGGAGCTGCACCAGGCATGAGTGCTGCAACCAAGGCACAGCTCCTTCTTGCATGGAGCCCAGCTCCAATGAAGGAGCCTGCTGTGGGGGCGTCTGTTTGCCCTCGCTCACAAAATCGCATCCGGGGCCCCGGCCCCCCACGCCCCTCCCACGCTATGCCTCTACATAGGATTGGGAGACGCCCTTGCCTTAAACCCTGGGAAGTCATTGCCACTTAGTGTAGACAAAACTAAGTTGATGAACCAAGGTTGTTTCAATATAAGGCAGCTTCCCCAGAGGACAGGATCACACTTCAGAATGACCTTAACAGATTAGACAACTGGGCCAAAGCAAACAAGATGAATTTTAACAAGGAGAAATGTAAAGTACTACACTTGGGCAAAAAAAATGAAAGGCACAAATACAGGATGGGAGACACCTGGCTTGAGAGCAGTACATGTGAAAAGGATCTAGGAGTTTTGGTTGACCACAAACTTGACATGAGTCAGCAGTGTGATGCAGCAGCTAAAAAAGCCAATGCAATTCTGGGCTGCATCAATAGGAGTATAGCATCTAGATCAAGGGAAGTAATAGTACCACTGTATTCTGCTCTGGTCAGACCTCACCTGGAGTATTGTGTCCAGTTCTGGGCACCACAGTTCAAGAAGGATACTGATAAGCTGGAACGTGTCCAGAAGAGGGCAACCAAAATGGTCAAAGGCCTGGAAACGATGCCTTATGAGGAACGGCTTAGGGAGCTGGGTATGTTTAGCCTGGAGAAGAGAAGGTTAAGGGGTGATATGATAGCCATGTTCAAATATATAAAAGGATGTCATATAAAGGAGGGAGAAAGGTTGTTTTCTGCTGCTCCAGAGAAGCGGACACGGAGCAACAGATTCAAACTACAAGAAAGAAAATTCCACCTAAACATTAGGAAGAACTTCCTGACAGTAAGAGCTGTTCGGCAGTGGAATTTGCTGCCAAGGAGTGTGGTGGAGTCTCCTTCTTTGGAGGTCTTTAAGCAGAGGCTTGACAGCCATCTGTCAGGAATACTTTGATGGTGTTTCCTGCTTGGCAGGGGGTTGGACTGGATGGCCCTTGTGGTCTCTTCCAACTCTATGATTCTATGATTCCTATGTTCCTGTGACCTTCCCAGAGGTCAGAACATCTACAGGACTTTTGAACATAGAAGCCAACTCATAGGGACTGAGGTGCCTTAAGTCCCCCTCCTAATAAAATATTTGAAGGAGCTGCCTCCTCAAAGTTGATGGGCATTGCCATTCAAATGGTGTGCATGTGCTGGATCATGTGCTGGATTATGCAGGATGGGGCTTACCTTGCCCTCAATATTTTATTCAGGTTGGTACCCCTACTTTTGAAAATAGACTAAGGGCCAATGAAATTAGGCCATGGACTGCATGTAGCTCTAGGCCCAAGCTGCCAGCTGCTTCATTTTCTTTATGCCAATGTGCTAGATTTGAACTGGGAGTACCTGGGTTGAAATCACTGGTTCTCTGGAGGATGAGAAATTCCATTTGCATTTAAAGGCAAACCTACCAGACCTGCACTTTCTGAAGCAATGCGTGAACTGGAACTGTAGCCATTCTTTGAAATCCACACTTCTCATAATCTTGCAATGCAGGTCCCCAGTCAAACAATGTGCAAAAAAGAGAGAAAGAAATAGATATACTAGTACCAAGTATGCATGAAATGCACATATTATTGAAAATAGCAAATATACAGGATGATAATTTTGCAAAAATGTGTATGTTATAATTGAATGCCAGGAGAGTATTTGGAGAAATTTGCACTCAAATTCTCATGAGGACCTTTTTAAAAGAAAAAGAAAAAAAGAATCACAAACTCGTGTGGAAATGTGAACTGAACTTAAGTTTGGAAAACTGAAAAGCAGAGACACCGGAATGGACAGATGCACCCATCCCTACTCCCACCCCAAATTCACAGAATCAGGACTCTTAGGAAACCACAAGTTCCATGAGCCTAGGCAGCAAATAACCAGGCAATAAAGCCTCACCCGTCTCCTCACCTGTCTCCAGTGAGCCCTCAACACTGACACTTATTTGTTTGTTTCATAAAATTTATGCACTGTCTTTTAAAGTGGTCCCAAGCTCTTAAGGCCTTTATATACTAATAGAAGCACATTGAACCCTGGCCTGTAGCAAATCGGCAATGCGTACAAATCTCTGTTATATGCTGACAAGGCCTCACAACTGCCAACAATCATGCTGCAGCATTCTGTACTGTCAGGGGGCCTGATATGGCTACTCTAGAGTAACGACTCCAGCATGGTCTTTTTAGGCTTTTATTAAGTGCTGATTATTTACAGTGTTCAGAGCAGTAAATATGCATCCTTAAGGTGAGGTGTCAGAACCTCCGAATGGCGATTGGCGCGTTTTCTTCCAGCACAGAAGCTTTGGCAGACCCAACCTCTTCCCCCTACGTTTGCGTCGCAATTCGGGAGTCGGGGGGATTGGCCTTCCCCCCGGACCCCCCACTTCCTGTCCTACCTGGTGCATGGGCTCCGCAACCTTGCCTGAGCCTCGGACCCCACTTCCTGACTCTCCGCTAGAGGCAGAGCTCTCCCTACTCTCTCCAGCGCTTGGGGATGGGCTGGAACTTAAGATGGGAGGGACTTCCCTGTATCCCTTGTCCCTCACATGTACTAACTGCAGTTTCAGGATCAAGCTCAGGGGAAACCTCGCATAAAGAGCATTGAAGTAACACAGTCTTGAAGTAACCAACACGTGAACTGCCGTGTTTCTCCAAAAATAAGACACCGTCTTATACAGTGGTACCTCGGTTTATGAACACAATTGGTTCCGGAAGTCTGTTCATAAACTGAAGCGTTCATAAACTGAAGCGATCTTTCCCATTGAAAGTAATGGAAAGTGAACTAATCCGTTCCAGATGGGTCTGCAGCGTTCATAAACCAAAAATTCATAAACCAAGGTGTTCATAAACCAAGGTTCCACTGTATTTATTTTTCCTCAAAAAAACACACAGTGGCTTATTTTCAGGGGATGTCTTATTTTTTATTACGCGTCCAGCCTTGCCTCTTCCTTGGCGCCCTCCAGAACTGCACCTATCACTATGGCTTATTTTGGGGGTGTGGCTTATATTGCGCAAATGCTTAGAAATCCTGCTATGTCTTATTTTATGGGTATGTCTTATTTTTGGAGAAACGGTACTGTAGCAAGATTTTCTCAGTTAAGCTGTTTGAAGAAGTTGCAGTGGGTAAAAGGCATTTCTAGCCAGTGAGGCTACCTGAGCCTGCGGTGACAGAACTGGGTCCAGAACCACCCCCAAACTGCAATCCTGCTCCTTCAGGATGAGCGCAAGCCCGTCTGTGGTAGGCAACTGACCAATTTTTTCAACATGGGAGCTACTCCCTCACAGTGCCTTTGTCTTGCCAGGATTCAACCCCAGTTTGCTTTTCCTCGTCCATTTCACCACTGCATCCAGGCAATGGCCCAGGGACTGCACAGCATCTCCTGATTCAAATGTTATGAAGAAACAGAGATGAGTGTCATCAGCATACTGAAGGCTCCTCAGCTTGAAACTGCTAATGGCCACCCCCAGTGGCTTCATGTATTAAACAGCACTGGAGATAAGGTAGTCCCTTGTGACACATCACAGTGTTGCTGCCAGGGAGTCAAAAGTTGCTGCTGAAGTTAGCACTGGAACAGCCACAAGACCATGCCCCCAATTCTCATTTCCTAGAGCTGGTCCAGGAAGATACGATTGTCAACTCCCACTGTGCTTTCCCCTGCCCACCACCACTGGAATTGGTACACCATCTTGACCGCTCCCTGTTACCTGCCCACCCAGAAACATTAACACACCACTATTCAATTTATATGCAGCTGGGGAAAATAAAGGCCCAGTACTATATTATCCCATACCAGCAGAGGTTAAATCCCCTAGCTACTCTCCTTCCCATGCCTCTCACTTAAGGGAAGTTCCACAAAACCAAAATTCCCTACAAGCAGGCTCTCATCCTGGATGAGGTTCACAGGCCTGTCTCATGCAGTGTCTGGCCTATACTTCTATTTCTTGACTGACAGTGTGTGGCACCCCTGCCCTTGCATCACCCTGAAGTGGCAACATGGCCAACCCCATCACGGCTGCCGCCACCACCTGTGGCAGGGTCTGCTGTTTTATAGTAAGGCAGGTCCTGCGCCATATCCCAACCTCTCCTGCATTCACTCAACCAGCAATCAAACCGTAACTCACAATACAAGCAGCACAGGTACCTGGAGCCAGATAGTTCACAGATCAAACAGCTGCTGCAATGAAAAACACACACTTACCGGCTGGGAGAGCAAACCAGGCAAGAACCAGGATGGTGCAGAGCCCACCCCTCCCTCTTTCTCTCTGGGTCTGCTCTCAAAAGTGAAGAGTTTGATTAGGAGGGGAGATTGGCCGGGGGGGGGGAGATAAAAGAAAAGAAAAGAATCCATTCAGAGACTCTTTGGATCATAATGGAGCATAGACATCCAAACGGGATGAGTTTAGATTCTGAAGCTGAATTTCAAAAATCTGCTTTCCCCAGCCTCATGCACTACAGATGTCTTGGACCAGAGCTTCCTTCATCTCCAGCCAGCTAATGGCCAGGGGCAACAAGATTTGTAGTTCAGCATCTGTAGGACCACAGATTCTCCTTCTTCCTGCTAGAACCACAAGAGTAAGCAGAGTCAGCCATACCGGCTACATTCATATGTAATGTGAGAGGAATGGTGGAAGTTGTAGCACATAGTTAAATAACGAAATTTGCTCACGCAAAATGTAGTGATGGCCACCAAGTTGAGTAACTTTGAAAGGAGATTAGCTAGAGTACAACACTATCAGTGGCTACCACCGGGCTTTCCCTTGCCTTATTTTGTTCTTATGTTAATCCAACAACATCTGGAGGACCAGACGTTCCCTGATCTTTAACTACTGTAGGTAGGCCTTTGGTATGATCCAAATGGATATGCTGAAGATTTGGAACTGATAAAAGGAACACCTAACTGACACTTGAAATATGCCGATGCAGCATGTAAAGCTGAAACAGGTTTTCACAAGTTCATGGAGGAGCTTAGATTTATTGCTGATGGTTGGCTAGGATAGTGAAACAGAAGCTCCCTTTAAAGGAGCTGTACACCTCTAAATAATAGCACCTGGTGTATGGGAATGCTGGAGGGTTATTGCAGTGATGGGGAACTGAGGCCCTTCAGGTGTTGCTTGCCCATAACTCCCATCACCCCAGACAACAGACTATGCCTATGCTGTTTGAGGCTGATGGAAGGCAGAGTTCATCAGCATCTGGAGAGCTACAAGTTTCCTACCCCTTAACTATTGCCCTCCATTTCCCAAAATGCCTCTACAGGTACTTATTATTTCTTTACTATTGAAATGGCAACACCCAGCCTCCCAGTTCTGCTGCTGCCAACTGCTTCCAGATAAGCCCAACGCTGCCTTCTGAAAGAGAACAGATGCCATTAGAGACTCCTTTGCACAGGAGCATATCAAACCTAGAACTGGTACCCTGGAGAGCTCAATTCCTCCTCTACCAGCCTACTGCATTTCTATGCTCCATGTGGAATATGTGAATGCTCTCTTTCTTTCCAGATAAGGGACAGAGAGTGCCCCCTCTTTCTTCTACCAGCCCCCTTACTTTCCTGCATGGAATTCCTGGTTGTGGAGTTTCACAAGGCTAGGACTTGCTTTAGTATCTCTGTACACTAGGTGTGCTTATAGACCAGGGATTCAGAACCTCAGCCCCCTGAGGGCATCTCTCTCTCACCCTCTGAACTAACCTTAGGTTACACCCCTTCTCTCCAGACCACACCTCTCAATACACCTGGTGTTCAATACCCTTGAATATTTTTGATTTGGTAGATGTGTCATTGACCTCTGAAAATGCCTCTTGTTTGCCTGGATGGAGGGCAGAGTGCATGTGAGCATGTGCTCAGACAAATCTCCTGCACAACGGTAAAATAAATATTTGATGACGCACCCACTTTTGTTTCTGGCCTTGCCCGCCACATGCAGCCTCTGGTATGTTGCCCGGAAGAGCAAAAGATCCCCCACCCCTGTTATAGACACTGTTAGTAATAGAACCTAAAGTACCACGAAGGCTTTAACTGTCCTGCTGGGTTCTATGTGCCTGTTTATATAGCCTCACTTTGGTGTTCTCTCTATCACTCCCTTGTTCCTGGCAGATGCTATCCAAAAGCCACTGTCTCCACATTGCTATGCTCTTTGGTGTGCCAGCCTGCATTTATGATTTATTTAGAACTGGATTGTATTGCCTCTCAAGGCCAGCGCTCCTTAATCTGTCACTGTTCCCACCACGGCCATACACAAACATTTGTTTTCGCTGCATCAGCATCTCTGTTTGCCGAAGAAAGATGCCCATTGTTAATCACTATAGCAACTGCAATTTGGTACTTGGTAGTTGGTGGTGGAAGGGGGGTGGGTTGTATGTGAGTTCCTGGGTATTTTTATTCTCCTTTTAATATTAACACACACCCTTGTTGACTGAAAAGTTCTTGCTTTCATCAAGCAAAAGTATTTATAATTTAGCAGAAATTGTAGCAGGCCCTACGCTTTGCACTTGAAATGCATCACAGCCAGTGTTGTTCTGCTGTGTGTATGCATGTGTGCCTGGAATAGCAACTAGAGCTTGTAAGTGATTCAGCTCAGGGGCTTTGTCTGGATGTCGACAACATGGAATGGCTCAAGTGCATTCAGAGAATGCACATAAGGAAGCACGTTTGTCGCTCCAAGCAACTCTGGGACTGGCATGGGGCTAGGAGGTCACTTAGGAACCTTTATATATATCACCTCCATGATGGAAGAAATGAGAATTCAGAATTTGAGAGTTGGGAGTGACTTCTGAGGTCATCTAGTCCAACCCGCTGCTCTATGCAAGAATCTTGTAACTATGGCACCTCTGGCAGATGGTCACCCGGCCTCTGTTTAAATACCACTAGCAAAGAAGAGCCCACCTCCTCCTCTGCCAGCCTGTTCCATTGCTGAACAGCTGTTAATGTCAGGAAGTTTACCCTAATCTGCTTCATTGATGTTTCCACTCATTGGTTCTAGCCCTGCTCTCTGAAACAACAGAAAACAAAACTGTTCTATCTTGTGCAGTGCTTTTTTTTGTTTTAAAAAAAATGTTTAGTGGTACTCTCATTCCATCTGAGACTTAGGAAACACTGTGACAAGAAAATGAGGCCACCATCAGGGGTAGCAACAGAACTGACGATTCACCATGCTAGAGAAGATAGATTATATATATATATATATATATATATATATATATATATATATATATATATCGTTTCTTCTCCCGTTAGATTCACAAAATGTTTAGGGTTATGCATACCCCTGCAACCCCCCACAAAAATAAATACCCATTGGTCTTGTGTATGACCAACTCTCATGAGACATGAGACCGGCCCAGAGAGGAGGCTGGACAGAAAGAGGAGGGGCCAGATGAGCTGCCCTCTGTCTCATCACTGAGAACTAGGTACCACCTCCACCATTGGGAACCAACCCATGCCACCATTTGGAGAAGCACACCAGTATGTAAGGCAAGAGAGTCTTGCAAGTGAACATGCCATGTCTTGATGGTAAGGGCTGCAGTTCAGAGCATCTTGCTAGCATACAGAAGGTCCAAGGTTCAAGCCCCAGTATTTCCAGGTCAAGCTGGAAGAGAATCTTACCTGAAATCCTGGACAGCCACCAATTAGTGTAGACAGTACTGAGCCAGATGGACCAAAGGTCTGACTCCCTGTGCGCCTGTCTCACCTTTAAAAGCTGATGGGAGGGGTGTGCCCATTTGTTAAGGCAGCTTCATTGCATAGCTTTTGTCCAGCTGTAGACCCCAGTGTCATAATTGAGCTCTCTAGTCATAGCTGTGGCAATCTGTACCCATAGCTTTTCCTGAACCATTGCAAGCCTTGAAGAGTGTTTTCTTTCTTATTCTAACAAAAGACCCTGTCACTGCCTGTGGAATAGAAGCCTGGACACTGGCAGCCCTTCAGCTGTTTGAAGACCACTATCATGTCTCCCATTCTTCCTCCTAAGCAGCATATGCTGGGATATAACCATAACAAGCAAGCATAGTACTGAGACCCTGATGTTTTGGGAAGGATTGTTGACATCACTGAGGCCTTGATAGCTAGGGTATAATTGAGGGGGCAGTTCTCCATCTGGTATGGATGTCAGGTGTGAATATCTGCTCATGGGTGCAGATACAACTGTGCTTCAGTCCTGAAGGGCAGCACTAGGTCAGGATGTTGCAGCAGGTCAAATTCAATATTGAGTGTGTTACCACATGCCTACAATGGAGTTCATGCTTCTTATATTCTCCCAAAGGATGGATAATGGGGCAGAGACAGCATGGATGAACACAACCCTGCTCTCCCACTCACAGGAATCTTAATCGCCTGGAAAACAATTGAATAGTTTTATGAAAGCCCTCTGCCATACCTTGTTGGCAAAATTGGGCTAGATCAGGAATGGGGAAGCTGTGAACATCCAGAGGTTGTTGAACTCCAAGTCCCATCATTCCTGAACATTAGCCATGCTGGAGCCAATGGGAGTCCAGCCACATCTGAAGACCCACATTCCCTTCTGGGCAACCTTCTGAGGGCCATATAGTGGTGGTAGGCATGGCCAGAGCAAGAAATACATTATTTTCTTTGTACAGTAGGCTTTCTACATTAGGCTGATTCCTACACACACTCCCATGCCTCTTTCTGTTTTCCATCCAGGCAAGCCAAAGGCATTCTCAGAGCTGAAGGAGGCATTCTAGCCAGGCAGAAACTCTCAAGGAAGGTGTGAAGCAAAGCTGGTTAGTGGGTTGGTCTTGTGAGAAGGGCATACCTGCCAAGTCTCCCCCTGAAAAATGTGGGATCAGCACCGGCGCGGCACCGGAAGTTGCGTAGAAGCAACTTCCAGGGCCGCTCTGCGCATGTGTGGGCACCGGAAATAGGGCAGAGTGGCACTGGAAGTCGCTTCTACGACTTCCGGTGCCGCTCTGCCCTATTTCCAGTGCCCACACATGCGCAGAGCAGCACCCAAAATGGAGGCTCCCTGGCAGGTAGGAAATCCGGGGGATTTCCGGGATTTTTCTCCATTCGGGAGAACAGCGGGGAAAACGGGATACTTGGCAGCTAAGGAGAAGTGGAGTGGTTGCCATAGGACCCAACAAAGAGGCTTGGGGAGCAACAGATCCAGAATAATGCAGAAGCCCCAGATTGTGGGTCCCCTGTGCTGTGATGTGACATCATGATGACATGGCATGCTGTGTGCACTGCTGTCACTCTCCGGCACCGCTTCTGTCCTTCCGCAGTGGTGGCAGTGGGGCAGCAGAGCATGGGCACATGTTTGCATCTGCAGCAGGCCCCAACAGGTGAGGCAGAGGCCCTGGCCTGGCTGCTGCTGTGGTGCTAGAGAGCTGGAGGTAAGGCAGCAGATAGTGGCGGCAGTGGGAAGAGGCTGTGTGAGGAGACCCAGAGCTTAGAGAGTTAATAGCTCTGAGGAAATGACGTCCTGTCACTGGGGTGTGTTCACAGATGGGTATTATGCTTCGTTATGTGAACCATTCTTTTCCTTTCATTTTTGCTAAGATAGGAGAGTCGACATGTCGCTGCTGTATAATAAAGCTCCGTAGATTAGAAGAAGCTGTGTCAGAGAGTTTTACTGTCATGCTAAATCCTTACACATGCACACCGCTGTTACTGATGAATCTATTCTGCTAATACATGGAGAGGCACACTGGAAGCGTGCTGGACTCCATTGCAAGTTCCCGGTACCATACACCGGTTGTGGCATTTAACACAACAGGCAGGGCACCATTTTTTGGGTGCCCAGGCTCCCAGGGCCCGCTTATACCAGTGGTATAAGGCAGGGTCATAGATTCCCAAGAGGCATGGTGTGTTGTGGAACTGTGCCCTTGTAGAACATCTGCTGCCCACCTTTATATAATCATCCCCATTCCCAACCACTCCTGCCATGTCTCCAAACTGGGTTCTGTTTTCCCCACTTGCATTTTGCCTTGAGATTTTCCTCTCCATCTGCTCTTCCTCCTACCAAAGCCCACACAGCAAACTGTCCTCCTGCTCAGATCTCCTCAATTAGGCAGGCTCTTCTCTTCTCCTCACCTGACCATGTCTGAACTCATTCTCCCCCTCTGCTTCTGCCTCATTTGTTACACAACCACCCCTGCATTCTTTCTACAGAGATGGGAGGCGAGACAGCATGTTTGCACGAGCCCCCACGCAAGATTCCTGCCTCGCTAGAGCCAAACTGCTTAGCAAGGGCATTTAGCGCTGTCATGAGACTCCATGGAAGCTCCAGCACAGCTCACTGACTGGGCATGGCCTAGAAGAGCATCCACCACTATTCATGTTCAAAAAGCTGCACACAGCCCAAATGACTGCCTGCAGCAGGCTCCCATACAGCTTCAGAGCCTCTCTGGAGCAAAGAATTCCAGTAATTGCTCTGAATTACAACCATTATTATCTTTTGCGCAGACTACTATCCACTAGGGGATTAAATGAAGACTGGAGATTAGTCTAGGAGCTTGTTTAAAGAAAGTTCTCTATTCCTTTTCTTCTTCCTCTCCTGTTTGCTCTTAGGAAGAAGAGGGGAGTCAGAGCCTGTACCTTTTCTGTTGGTGAGATACACCCTCTTTTCACATGCTCAGAAGAGTCGAATTGGTACTGAGACCAACCAACACATACACACGAGAGAGAGAGAGAGAGAGAGAGAGAGAGAGAGAGAGAGAGAGAGAGAGAGAGAGAGAGAGAGAGAGCATGATTGCATCTTACAGAGGGGTTCCATTCCAAGGGTTCCACATATACTCAAAACTTGTGTATACCCAAAGCCTTGGAGCTACCCCTGTAATTATGCCTATTGCACACCTGGATGGAGATATAGCCTATTGCACAAGGGTCACACATACTGCTTCACTTACTTTCTTCTCTGATTCCTGCTTATCACTGACATGTGGCCCCTGAAAGGTTATCCACAAGGGAATGCAACCCTCAGGCTGACCAGGGATCCTCACCCCTCACCCCTGTGTTAGCAAGTTGGACTAGGACTAGGAAAATCTGAGTTCAAATCCCTACTTGGCTATGAAGATCACTCTGTGACTTTGATCCAGCTGCTATAAACTTTGAGCATAACCCTACCTCACAGGATTGCTGTGGGGATGAATGGTGAGGTGGAGAATTGTGTAGAGTACAGTAGAGCCACAGCCTCCACACTTTTAACTTGTGCACATTCAACTTCATGCATTTGGCAAATTAAAACAAAACCAAAGGGGGCAGAAGGATGTTGACAAGCTGGAGCGTGTGCAGAGGAGGGCAACCAAGATGATAAAGCATCTGGAAACCAAGCCTTATGAGGAACGGTTGAAAGAGCTGGGTATGTTTAGCCTGGAAAAGAAGAGACTGAGATGAGATATGTTAGCCATCTTCAAATATTTCAAAGGCTGTCCCATGGAAGATGGTGCAAGCTTGCTTCCTCCTGTTCTGGAGGGTAGGACCTGAACCAATGACTTCAAGTTACAAGAAAGTAGATTCTGAGTAATCAGGAAAAACTTTCTGGTTGGCTGACAGTGTAGTGGTCTCCCTCAGGAGGCAGTGGACTCTCATTCCTTGGAGGTTTTTAAGCAGAGGTTGGATGGCTATCTTTCATGGATGCCTTAGCTGAGATTCCTGCATTGCGGGGGGTTGGACTATATGACCCTTGGGGTCCCTTCCAACTCTACAGTTTTGTGATGCTATGATTCTGTGAAAGGGAACAGACATCCAGGAAAAGACTTTAACACCCGCCCTGCCCCCAATGTGTTTTTTTGGCTATATGCGATTTGGGCTTCATGTGCTACTCCTTGAACATAACCCTCACGTAAGTTGTGGGTCTACTGTATACTATGCTGAGATCCTTAGGATAAAGCATAATAAGTAAATCAAATAAACAAAATGCAGAGCTAGGTGGATCTTCAGAGTAATCCAGCAGGCTTGTATACCATTACCTACTAAATAGGTCAGGGCTAGGGAACATGGAGGCTCCCAGTGTCATTGGACTTCAGTTCCCATCAGCATCAGCCAGAATGACCAGTGATCAGGAATGGTAGGAGTTGTAGCCCAGCAATATCTGGAAGGACACAGGTTGCCCGTCCATGATCTAAAAAAAAATATACATGCATACTGCAGCAGATTGTCACAGGAGCCATGGAGTTGAGAATTGTAGTTCATTGTGAAATAGAATACGGTACTTAATGAACACAGCGGGTTTTGTTGTTGTTCTACAGCACCGTGTTGAAGATCTTCAGCAAACTCCCATAAATTACATTTCAGTAAAAGCACAGAGGAAGAATGTGTGGCCCTCCAGCTGTTGCTGGATTAGAACTCCCATCATATCTGACCATTTGCCATGCTGACTAGTTATAGTGGGATTTGGAGTTCAACAACATCTGGTAGGGCCCCTGAAATAGACTGTTAAGTTGGTTATAATTATGCAGGTTTCCAAACGGTGTCTGTCCGTCCATCTTCTGTCTGTCTATCTTTCTGTCTCTCTCTCCCCCCCCTCCTACACACCCACACCCCTGATAAGTCTTTGCCAAGTAACATTACTGCCAGCTGTTCATATATTATAGAATATGGAGAGGAGAAGGGGAGAAAAGGGGCATTATTTTACAACCACATGTGGGCACCCCCCCAAGCCTTTGATTTGCTTTCTGGGAATGCTTTTTGGCTCAACAAACAATTGAAAACTACATAGTTGCAAGGTGGAATCAACAAAAACAACAACAAAAACCCCAGGGGCATTAATTATATATAGAGAGAGATTTCCTTTTTCTTCCCTCCCTCTTTTTATTTTTATTTTTTAAAAGACACTATTGCTTAATTATTGTTTGCAAATCTCCGGTATTTAAATTGACTTATTTGCAAATGTCTGTTTAGAAATTGACTTTGTAATTATAAAGTCCGTGCAGGCATATCGCAGGCCCTGGAGGGGTCTCTAACGAGGAATGATAATGTACCAAGCAATGTGAGCCTCCTGCGTTGCATTCTAATAGCAGAGAGATGGTTACGAGCTGAGGCAGAGGGGTCTGCTGGCAAATCCCACAACCTAACAGGGGAAAGAGTGAGAGAGAGGGAGTGCAGAGTGGAGAAGAGATGGATATCTAGACAGAGATTGAACCCATAGAGAACCCATGGGGCTTCAGGATGTGTGTGTGTGTGTGTGTGTGTGTGTGAGAGAGAGAGAGAGAGAGAGAGAGAGAGAGAGAGAGAGAGAGAGAGAGAGAGAGAGAGAGAGAGAATCGCTTTCCCTTCCAGCTCCAGCAATCGGATCGAGTTCAGTTTGAGCACAGAATGAGAATGAGGCTGCCTCTTGGCCTAAAACAGCTGCTCAGCACTCTGCTGCACAGAAATACCAGCATTCAGTGTGTAGCATGTGATGCCTTAGCAGGCAGCTTGTCTTGCAAGTGAACTTTGAAGCAGCTATGCACTGTTGTGATGCTAGTTATGATGCTCCTGGCTGCTGAGAGTTGGTGGCTTGTGAGTTCTTTGGAGTCTGAGTGTGCATTATTATCTTGGAAAATATTCAATAGGGCCAGTTCTGGGATGGCCTCTCATACTTGTTTTGTTACACACACGAGAGCCAGTGTGGTGTAGTGGTTAAGAGCGCTCAGGGCCATCTTAAGTGCCCCTGGCGCCATGGAGCGATGGATCCCTCCGCCCCCCCCCCCGTTTCCCAGCACGGTGGGCGGGTGGGTGGGTGGGCGCAGCGCGGCTACCACAGACGCTGCTGTGCGGCCGGCGGGCAGGCACAGCGCGGTTGCCGTGGGCGCAGCTGCGCGTCGAACTGGCAGACCGGCCGGCCAGCGGGCAGGTGCAGCTCGTGGCGCCCTCCTGGCGGGCCGGCGTCGTGGTGCCCTGCGCCACCGGGGGGTCTACCTAGAGCCGGCCCTGAGAGCGGTAGACTCGTAATCTGGGGAACCGGATTCGTGTCTCCGCTCCTCCACATGCAGCTGCTGGGTGACCTTGGGCTAGTCACACTTCTCTGAAGTCTCTCAGCCCCACTCACCTCACAGAGGGTTTGTTGTGGGGGAGGAAGGGAAAGGAGAATGTTAGCCGCTATGAGACTCCTTCGGGTAGTGATAAAACGAGATATCAAATCCAAACTCTTCTATTTTGCATAATACTTCTTGTTGTTTTTCTTATACTCCACCCATCTGGCTGGGTTTCCCCAGCCACTCTGGGCAGCTTACAGCATATCTGAAAACATAATACTGTACATAAAAACATCAAGCATTAAAACCCTCCCAATACAAGGCTTCCTTCAGATGACTTCTAAAAGTTGTGTAATTCTTTATCTCCTTGATATCTGAAGACAAGGAGTTCCATGGGGCAGCACTACTGAGAAGGCCTCTGCCTGGTTCCATGTAACTTTGCTTCTCGCAGTGAGGGAACTAGCAGAAGATCCTCAGAGGAGGACCTTAGTGTTTGAGCTGAGTGATGAAGGTGGAGATGCTCCTTCAGGTATACCGGGCTGAGACTGTTTCTGGATTAGTTGTAGTTTCTGGGTCACCTTCAAAGGTAGCCCCACATAGAGCGCATTGCAGTAGTCCAAGCGGGTGATAACTAGAGCATGCACCACTCTGGCAAGACAGTCTACGGGCAGGTAGGATCATAGCCTGCGTACCAGATGGAGCTGATAGACAGCTGCCATGGACACAGAATTGCCCTGCGCCTCCATGGACAGCTCTGAGTCCAAATTGACTCCCAGGCTGCGCACCTGGTCCTTCAGGGGCTGAATGGTTACTCCATTCAGGAACAGGGAGTCCCCCATCACTGCTCACCCTCTGCCCCCCCCAAACAGTATATCTGTCTAGTCAGGATTCAACCTTAATCTGTTAACTGCCATCCATCCTCCAACTGCCTCCAGACACTCACACAGGACTTCACTGGTTCTGACTGAAAGGAGAGTTAGAGCTGGGTATCATCCACCTACTGGTGATCACCCAGCCCAAACCCCCTGATGATCTCTCCCAGTGGCTTCATATAAATGAGGCACCCCACAGGTGAGAGCCCAGGGGTCTGAACACTCCAACATCACTTTTTGGACAAGGCCCAGGAGGAAGGAGCACAACCACTGTATAACAGTGCCCCCCAGCTCTCAACTCATCTAGACAGTCCAGAAGGATATAATGATCAAGCAGCTGAGAGATCCAGCAGAACTAGGAAACAGCTTTCACCTCTGTCCCTAGCCTGCCAGAGATCATTTACCAGCACGTCCAAGGCAGTTTCAGTCCCATGATGAGGCCTGAATCCTGATTGGAATTGATCTAAATGGCCCAGATCCTTCAGGCATGCCTGAAGTTGTTCAGTGACCACCCACTCAATCACCTTGCCCAGGAATGGAAAATTTGAAACTGGGCAATAGTTGGCCATATTGGCCGGGTGGGTCCAATTTTTTATTTTTTTTTAAAGAAGCGGTTTAATAACTGCCTCTTTCAGCGAGACTGGGAAGGCTCCTTCACAGAGGGTAGCATTCACCACCCTGCGTAGCCCATTGCCCAGCCCTTCCTGGCTCACTTTTATGAGCCAGGATGTGCAAGAATCAAGGAGAGAAGTTGTAGGACTGGTGTCCAAAAAGGTTGAATTTGGGGACAATACCATCACATGTGGAGGTAAGTGCTTGTAGAGGTGCAACCTCTCCAGCATTTTGATGAGGTTCCTGGATGGATCATTGCCAGCTACCATGGTGTTAGGTGCCATTATAGATAAGTTTCAGGGTGAGTTCCCTTCTTTTGGCTGAGATTGATTTAAAGGGTGGTTTTGATCACAGTTTAGTCCACTGGATAACATTTATTTCATAGCCTATGCCATGCGCCCATTGTTTTTGGATTGAGATGAGGGGGTTTGTGGGATTCTGGAGTAGTATTTTATATATTGTGAATAGCATCCCTTTGCCATGTCCCTCTGCTGTCAGGAGAAGGTTTTTGAAGTTGGTCTTAGGCCTAGTGGCTGCTCTTTTTATTGCTGGGTTGTTTAAGAAGATGTGCAGTTTGTAGTGTGCTTGCCAGGGTATTTGGGTGTCCCCTAGTTTTTCTTGTATTTCTTGTGTTGGTATGGGTTATTTTTGAAGAACTCTGTTATGTGGTATAATAAGGCTTTGGTTTGCCAAATTTCTATTTGGAAGTGTTGGCCTGCATGATGAAATAGTGGATGGTGGGCCAGTGGGGTTAATGGGGATGGGTTTAGGGGCAGTTTCCCTACTTTTTCCTTCTATGCTTTAAGTATGGAGTATGTGAACCTGTTTGGTGTTATGGGGATATTCCTTAGTTTGTTTTGGAGGAATAGGTATGCTGTGGTGGGTGTGTTTTTGATTGTGTCTATATCCAAATGTGGGGAACCCAGGTGGCGCTGTGGTTAAACCACTGAGCCTAGGGCTTGCCGATCAGAAGGTCGGAGGTTTGAATCCCTGTGACGGGGTGAGCTCCCGTTGCTTGGTCCCAGCTCCTTCCAACCTAGCAGTTCGAAAGCACGTCAAAATGCAAGTAAATAAATAGGAACCGCTATAGCGGGAATGTAAACAGCGTTTCCATGTGCTGCTCTGGTTTGCCAGAAGCGGCTTTGTCATGCTGGCCACATGACCTGGAAGCTATACACCGGCTCCCTCGGCCAATAATGCGAGATGAGCGCACAACCCCAGAGTCAGTCACGGCTGGACCTAATGGTCAGGGGTCCCTTTACCCTTTACCTTATATCCAAATGTACCCATTGTTTCATCTTGTCTTCTAGGATGCATGGGATCATGTGTCCCACTTGGTCGGTGATGTAGTATAGTTCTATATTGGGAATTCTCAATCCTCCTTCTGAATAAGGGATGTACAGGAATGTATAGGTTGGTTATTTTGGGAAGGGTGATTTTTTGGATCATGGCTTTTGTGTCTCTTGAGGGTAAAGTTGATATTGTTCCATTTCTTCATGCCTTTGTTAATTTCTCACCACAGGGGTTGCAGTTGTGGACATATAGCTTGTTGAGGTTTCAGGTTATTTGTACCCTCAAGTATCTAAACTTGGTGCAGCAGAGTTTTATCATTGTGATGTTGGTAAACTATGTTTGGATTGGGGGGGGGGGTTGAAACACAAAACCTCAGATTTTGCAAAGGTCACGTGTAGGCTGGTACCATTGCAAATGTGTTGAGTTTTTTTATTAGGGTGATTGCTGTGTTTATGCAGTCTGGTGTTGTGTTCATCAGGTAATCTGTGAAGAGCCCTAGTTTTTAGGTAAAGGTAAAGGGACCCCTGACCATTAGGTCCAGTCGTGACCGACTCTGGGGTTGCGCGCTCATCTCGCATTATTGGCCAAGGGAGCCGGCGTATAGCTTCCAGGTCATGTGGCCAGCATGACAAAGCTGCTTCTGGTGAACCAGAGCAGCACATGGAAACGCCGTTTACATTCCCGCTGTAGCGGTTCCTATTTATCTACTTGCATTTTGACGTGCTTTCGAACTGCTAGGTTGGCAGGAGCTGGGACCAAGCAACGGGAGCTCACCCCGCCACAGGGATTCGAACCGCCGACCTTCTGATCGGCAAGCCCTAGGCTCAGTGGTTTAACCACAGCGCCACCTGGGTTTTAGGTTCTGGCTTTTACTTCCGATCCCTTGATGTAGGAGAGCTGCCCAGAGTCGGATTGCTAAGGGTTCCAGGGTCAGGATGAATAGGAAAGGAGACAGTTGGCCTCCTTGTTTTGTGCCTCTTTGGGTTGCTATGGTATTGGAGTCCATGCTGTTAATTTTGCATTTTGGAGTAAAATTGAGGATTTGTAGGAAGTTGGGGGTCGAATTTCATCTTGGTTAATACTTCTATTAAGTATTTTCATTCCAAACAATCAAAGGCTTTGAGGGTGTCCATGGACATGATTATCAGTGGGAGTTTTGCTTGTTTTGCTGTGTTCAATCAGATTCAGTAATTTCTTCATGAAATCTGTTATGCTGAGACCAGGGACAAAGCCATCCTGGTCTGGTGCTATTAGTTTGTATAAGAAAAGGTTTAGAACATTAGTCAAGATTGATGTGAATGTCTTGTAGTCTTGATTATCAGTGAGATTGGGCAGTATGATTCTACTTTGCGACTATCTTTGAGTGGCTTTGGGATGGAGATTATTTTGGAGGAGGTCCAAGTTTTAGGAATGAGGGCCCCTTTGATGTTGTTCAACAGGCAGGTCATATAGGGAAACTGTTTTGTTTTTTTTAATTTCTTGAGAATTCTGTTGTAAAGCCATCAGGCCCTGGAGCTTTGTGTGGTTTTGATTTTTGAGGACCCTCTCTATTTTCTCTGGGTCCATGAATTCTTGTGCGTCTCCAGATAAGATTGGCATGGTCTGTCGTACTAGGAAATTTCTAATTTCCTTTTTGGATGGATTAAAATTCAGCAAATTCTGAGGTTATTTCTTTGGAGGAGAATGTAACATTGCCATCTCTTTCGTGAGGCAATGTCAAAATAAAAATTAAAAATCCTTCCAGTAGTACCTTAGAGACCAACTAAGTTTGTCATAGGTATGAGCTTTTGTGTGCATGCACACTTCTTCAGATACCAGTTTCTTAGTGAGGTTGATGGACTTCCATTTCATGCGGCTCAATGTGGTGCCTTCCATAGTACTAGTTACAGGTAGGTAGCCGTGTTGGTCTGACGCAGTCAAAATAAAAATAAAATGTATTCTTGTTTTGGGTGCTTTTTTCGAGCACCTGTTTGCTAATAGTCTGGAGCTTTCCCCTACATGCTCATAAAGCATTGTTTCAAGTCTAGTGATTGCCATATTGGTGGAGGGTCGAGTCCAAGGTCTTTCAGTAGTTGCAGGGCTTCAGATTTGTTGGTGGCCGTGTGTTGTGTTGTGTCAGTGGTTATATTGAGGCACTAATATTTGTGTCCTGCAGTGTTGAAACACATGGGCATAGATTTTTTTTTCATTTGGTTTATGTTCTGCTGTGATAGATCCTGTAGGGTCATGATGGGGTTGTCTTTATATCGGAGATTGGTTGACTTTCCAAGGTTGTTCCATATTTCTTCTTTCTTTCTATAGTGGGCAAAGTGCACGATGATGTCTCATGGAGGGTGTTGGCTTTCGGCATGGGTCTCAGAGCTCTGTGTGCCCTTTCCAGGTCATCTACTTTGAGTTCCAGATTTGGGAACAGGGCTAGGAAGGTATTCTCTGAAGAAAGACCAGAGTTCATAGGAGAGTGGGGAGGTGTCAGGGCTTGGCTACATGAGGAGGAGAAGTAGAAACTGTCTGACCAAGATTCCCCCCCCCCCCAGGGAAAGCACAAAGAAAGAGGATTTGTATCCTGGATCCTGGTGGTGGAGAACTGGACATACCCCCAGAGGAGGGAAAATACTGGGAAGTACTGAAGACTGGAATCTTGGAGGAGTAAAAGGAGGAAGCAATCAGCTGCACCAGTACAGAGCAAAGACAGGAATCAAATTTACCAGCTTTTCTGCTGACAGCCTGCAAGCCCCACCCTGACCCACTCCCAAAACAAGGTGTTTTATGAATATTCAAGAGCAGAGAGCCAGGCAGAAAGAGAAAGGATCCCTTGTGGTTCACTGTAGACAGAGGGAGGGGCCTGAGACAGAGGCAATGGAGTGGGAGGTACAAGCCAGCCTGAGCAACTGCTTGCTTAGGTGTAAGATATCTCAGAGGTCTCCGTATGTTCCCCATTCTGCTTCCTTAATAAAGTTAGCTGGTGTTTCCCTAGCTTTTTCTGATCTGTGATCGAACTGTTCTCCTTGTCAGCTCCATTGACAGGAGCTGATGCTTTAGATCAGAAGTGAGGAGTCTGTTGCGCTCCAGGTGTCCTTAAACCATATCAGCCCCAGCCAGCATGGCCAGTGGTCAGGGACAATTGAGTTTTAGTTCAACAACAACTGCAGGACATCACATTGGCTGCCCTTGGATTGTGCCCTGGGACTTTGCATTCAGAATTTATGCATTTCATCTAATATTCATGAATGAGTGAAAGCTTGTAGTGGAAATCTGGAGTAGTAATTTCCCCCACATTACATGGTGCACGCATTGTTCCAGACCAACAGGAAGGACTGGAAATATGTGGCCCTCCAAATGGACACCAATGCCCATCAACACTGACCCTTGATCATGCTGGCTGCGGCTGATGGGAGTTGGAACATCTGGAGAGCTGCAGATTCTCCAGCTGTGATGCAGGACTTTGCAAGTCACAACCAGCACTTTGGACTGGACCCAGAAACCCATTGGAAGCTGGTATATATAGCAAAATAATAATAATGATGTATTGGCATTCTATGCACAGAAAATTATGTACATTCTGCACCAATAGAAGTTTTTTTAAAAAATCAGGACTTGGGAACCCATGGCTTTCCAGATTTTGTTGGATTCCAGCTCCCATCAGCCCCAGCCAGAATAGCCAAATGAGTACAGATTATGGGAGTTGGAGTCCAGCAATGTCTAGAGGGGTACAGTTCCCCCATCTGTGTTATAGAGTCACTTGGATGGCAACACCTGAGTTCATGACAGGTTGTGTGACCAACTAGTTTGGTGTAACCAAGGTACCACATCCCTTTGGTGGCCTTCTCCAGGAAAGACCAGAGTGGGCATACTGTCCAAAGTTCTGCAAATGCATTCAGAGCTTTCAGTGCACAAGCTGGCACTCAACTGCAGATGGGGACCTAAGCATAGCTAAGACATTGATGAGGATGGGCCCTCCTTGAGCTTTCTCTTGGCTTCTCTCTCTGCCTTGGAGAACAAAAGGCCCTGATGAGATAATGAGATGTACAGATAATAATATACTAAAGGCTAGATTATATATCCCCACTTGGATATTTTGTGAGGCATATTCCTCTGTGGGTGGCTTGTGGACAGAGGTTGGCAGTATCGTATTTCTTCCTTTTTGCACTCTTTAATTTCAAGTGGTTCAGCTAAGACAATAATTGTTCAGAGGAGAAGCCCATTACAGACATATGCGTGCATTAATTAAAGCCATCAAGGAATCTGCAACGTTTGCTATTGATTCAGAGACCCGCAGATAATTAATGGCTCTCGGTGACACTTTTAGGGAGGGGGGGAATGTTTTTCTGGCAGGGCTTCACATATGTGGGATAGACTTCTCTTCTCTTCTGAAAGTCTGCTGTGACTCCTAAAGGCACACAGAAAGAAGACAGCAGGGAGCTTTTGAAAGCCGCTAAACATTTTTGTATCTGGAAAAAATGACATTTAGAATAAGGAACACTGATGCCTCTAAAGGTGCAAATAAGCAGCAGCAGCAGCAACAGCCCAATTTATTATTTTGCTGTTTATTATACGCCAGTCTCCCCCAACTGGTGCTCCCCCCAACTCCCATCAGCAGGCCCGGCTCTAGGGGTAGTCTCGGTGGCGTGGGGCTGGCAGGAGGGCGCTGCGCGGCAAAGTCGTGCGGAAGCCGCACTGCGCGCTGCGCCCATACACCAGGGCAGAGCGCCAGAGCGATCTCCGTGCCACGGCACCTGACCGGCTTGAGACGGCCCTGCCCATCAGTCCCAACCAGTATGGGCAGTGGTCAGGGATAATGGAACTTGGATTCCAGAAACATATGGACAGCTACAGGAACCAAAATGATCAAGTAGCTGGAGCAGAGGCACTGACTTGCACCTAGGATTGAGGGGGCCTGGCATGCAGCATGTGTGTGTAACATCATGTGAGTGTCATGCATCACATGCACATTACATTATATGTACAGCATGTGTGTGTGAGATCGCATCATTGGAAGGAGGCTAAACACAAAGCATGGCACGGCTTCAATGGCCTCTCATGCTCAGGAGGAGCCGGCCACTGAAGCTGTGCCATGCTCAGCTCTGCGCTTGGCGTCCTCCAGCCCCTTAACAGGCCTGGCCCCCTCCCAACAGATATTGGTGGTGGGGGGACACCACAGCCCCATAGAGTTGGCTCGCATGATCTGGAGGAACTCTCCCACTGAGAAAAGCTTACAACATTGGAGGCTTTCTAGCACTACTGCTTAATACAAGTTTATCATGGCCTTTAGCTAGAACAATAAACTTATGAACTGAATGGAAAGCTGAGGAAGGGAGGTGATAGAAGTGTGTAAAATTATGCATGCTGTGGACAAAGTAAACAGAGAAAAGAAACGACTTCTTCACCTAGAGAATACTTGAATTACGGAATTCACTCCCACAACCTATACATGGTCACTTGGATGGCTTTAAAAGAGGATCGGACAAATTCATGGAGGTTAAGGCTATCATTGATTAATAGTCATAATGGCCATGTTCTAACTATACCGTTAGAGACAGCATGCCTCTGAATGCCAGTTATGGGAATTCCAAATGGGGAGAGAAATGTTACTGTTAATGAGTCTTTGGCCTGACCCAGGAGACTATTCTTCCATTTGTAGTTTTCACAACCTCAACCTAGCCCAGTTTTGCCAACTCTGTCTGGCAGAAGCTCTTCAGGGTATTACAGAGTGGTCTTTCACAACACTAGTTCATTATCCTTTCATTATCTGGAACATCTCAAGGGCACGAGATCGGGGAATGCTTGTTATAGATATTTCAGCCCAGCCTTTAAGCAAGTTCCCAGAGCACCTAAGCAAAAGCACAGGATAATTTCTAGCCCATTTTGTTTCAATTGAATTTAAAGTGCAGGCTCCTTCCTCACTTGGGGGAAAACCCCTTTTGGCTCTGCCTCCCCTCTTTTCTACCCCCACCCATACATGCAGCCATTTTTAGGACACCCCTGCAGATTTTTCTTTTTCTCAGCATTCAGGCAAGCAATCTGCACAAAATGGCTGATGTGACATTTACTCGCTGGAAATTGGAGCTGGGAGCAGCAAAAGAGAATACAAAAGAAGCTGTGACTCCTGACAGGTAGGATTCTTGTGGGACTAATTGTTCAGGGCCAACCACAACCACCCCCACTCCAAGTGGTTTCATAAAATGAGATAAATTTATCAGGGTCAGGGGCAGTGCTTTTTCTGGGGGTACTCAAGGGTACACAAAACCAGCACCTAAGAGTTGACACGTCTGCTACAGCATCTCTGATAGACAGCCACGCCACACCTTCTCAAAATCCTCTTAATGAAGAAGAATCCACCACCTTACAGGGCAGTCTGTTCCACTGTTGAACCATTCAGACTGTCAGGAAGCTCCACCAAATGTTGAGCCAAAATCTCCTTTCTTGTAATTTGAGCTCACGGGTTCAGGTCTTACCGGCTTGACTGCAGTGGCTGGTGCTCATCAACTGGTGGGGCAGAAGGCAAGGAGCCCAAATAGTAGGTTGAGCCAGTGCCTAGTAATTTTAGCTTTGTCCCCATCCTCCTCCTTTCTGCTGAGTTCTACAAGAGTCTCTTCTCTCTGGCGATCACGCATAGCCAAGTAAGTTTGTCTTCCATAAACATGGTTTTAACAATGAGTCCGTAAGTAACTGTGGGGGGAGGGGAATTCTGGATCTACACATCCTTCCACAGTGGGGGCATTGGTTTCCAAGTGGGAGTTGATCACAGTGTGGATTTGCCAAGCGTGCCTTCCTCTTGGCACGTTTTTCACTTGCGTCCTGAGAGTGAGTGTCTTCAAAGACCATGACCGCATTGTTCTAGTTACAGGTAGGTAGCCGTGTTGGTCTGAGTCGAAGCAAAATAAAAAATTAAGGTGCTACTGAAGGAATTTTTTATTTTGCCATGACCCCATTGGTAAAGGTTTTTTCTCCAACTGGAGCACTTGCAGGCCAGTGTTTCCCAGTTGTCAGTGTGTATACTACACACTGTGTAGTATACAAAGTGTATACTACATTGTATAGTACAAGATGTAGTACAAAACGTAGTACAAGAATAAGACTAATGCTAAGGAAGAGTTACAGGTAGGTAGCCGTGTTGGTCTGACGCAGTCAAAATAAAAATAAAAAATCCTTCCAGTAGCACCTTAGAGACCAACTAAGTTTGTCATAGGTATGAGCTTTATGACAAACTTAGTTGGTCTCTAAGGTACTGCTAAGGAAGAGGAAACTGACAAGTAGTGCTGCCATTTCCTGGAGTGGTTCTAAGAAAGCAAACAGGTTGTAAGAAAGCAAACTGCTGGGTGCGAGCAGACTGTGTTGGTCATAGAGTCCCCCCCACTTGTCCTAGTGGACCAGACTTCACTTCCTCTTGGGCAGGGATGGGGAAACTGCGTGCCTGACAAGCTTGTTTGGACTACAACTCCCACCAACCCCTGACTATTAGCTGTGATTATTGGATATGATAAGGAACTGGAGTCTGAAAACATCTGGAGGGCTACAGGTTCCCCATGACTGCTCTGAGGCAACAGAAAAGAATTTGTACATCTTTGGCTACCATATCACTACTATGGCTGAATTCACACAGTGGATTATTCCATTCTCCCAACCTAACTATAAATTTCTGCATTGTACTTTAGCTTCCACATGACATAAAAGCTCTTCCAGAAATATAGTGGAACATAGTGCAAGTTTCGAAAGCACGTCAAAATGCAAGTAGATAAATAGGAACCGCTACAGTGGGAAGGTAAACGGCGTTTCCATGTGCTGCTTTGGTTTGCCAGAAGCGGCTTTGTCATGCTGGCCACATGACCTGGAAGCTATACGCCAGCTCCCTCGGCCAATAATGCGAGATGAGCGCGCAACCCCAGAGTCGGTCACGACTGGACCTAATGGTCAGGGGTCCCTTTACCTTTTTTTGGTGCAAGTTTAGTGCTCATTTCTGTTATTTGCAAACAGGTTTTTTGCATTTTTTTTCTGGGAGCAAATAACACAGAAATGAACACTAAGCTTACACTATGTTCTGTTATATTTCTGGGGACCCCTGGTATAAATTAACAGTTGGGAAAACGTCTGTAAAACAGAATAAACTGCAGTGTAAATGCAGTCTTTGTCATCCCTTCTTGAGGCTAAACATACTCATGCCTCAGGACACATTCCAAATTTTTATTGCTAAGACTGAACAAGACGTGATTAGCACAAAAAGCTTGTTGTTGTTTAAAATGTGGGGTTTTAATGGTTTATTTTATAACACAGTATCTGGACAACATTAATGTGACAAGAGAGAAAGAGATGAGATTGACAGTTTAACAGGTAAGCAACTATTAGCCCCAGCAACAAGTTCACCAAAGTAGCTTTGAGTTACAGAAGTCTCACACCTTTTTTCTTTTACTGAATATGATGAAGATGTAGCCATTGTCTGTTCCTTTTTTATTCCTATTTCTTATTTCAGGAGAGCCTCAAAGAGTGAGCAACACATTTGTCATGCCCAACAGCTATCTGCGCATTCTAATATGTTCCACAAATGGATTCCAGATCACATAGTAGTCCAAAGCTTTTTTTTACTTCCCTTTAACTAGCTTAATGTTGCTGTTGTTGATGCTGTTCTTGCTGAGGTGTGTGTTTACCTTTAACACCTATAAATCTTCCTTCCAGTAGCACCTTAGAGACCAACTAAGTTTGTCATTGGTATGAGATTTTGTGTGCTTGCACACTTCTTCAGATACACTGAAACAGAAACAGTGTATCTGAAGAAGTGTGCATGCACACAAAAGCTCATACCAATGACAAACTTAGTTGGTCTCTAAGATGCTACTGGAAGGAATTTTTTTTATTTTGTTTCAACTACGGCAGACCAACACAGCTACCTACCTGTACCTATAAATCTTGTTCTCTATGTGTGTACCATGGAAGCTTCAGTAAAGCTGGTAAGCCTATCAAGATGAAACAGTTGTTTTAAGCAGAGTTGTTTTACTTGGCACACACAAGACACTCACTCTGTATTTACACACTACATACAGCTTACACTAAGGCTTTTCTCCCTCTGATTCCAGAAGGGTCTCTGTACTTCAAAGATCTTGCTGAAGAAAGTCCACAAGCAAGTTCCAAGAAATTTGCACAGAGTCCTACAACAGCTCAGAGTTCTCAGAGTCCTGAAGTCTGGCAATTATACAATTCTTCTTCTCAAATGAGATCTTCTAAAAAAATGTTCAGGAACTCCACAGTTCTGCACCAATTCACTCCTTCCTGACAACAACCCACAACCCATGTGGTAATCTGATCCCTTTTATAAACAACTACCGTGTTTCTCCGAAAATAAACCATACCCCGAAAATAAGCCATAGTGATAGGCAGTTTAACCTTGTAAGTTAAACTGTACCATACTTAATAACAATAATAAAAAGAAACCCCCTGAAAATAAGCCACCATGTGTTTTTTTGAGGAAAAATAAATATAAGACGGTGTCTTATTTTTGGAGAAACACGGTAGCTGGCCCGGCCACACATTGCTGTGGGGTGTTTGTTTTTTTTAATAGAGTATTTTGAAAGTTAATGGTTTTTTATTTTGAAAGTTAATGGTTTAATACCTTTGTTTTTTAAATTGTAGGATGTATTCTGTTTGTCCGGATGTTTCAACTTTGTTCTTGTATTTATGGTTTTTTGTTTTGGTCTTCTTATGATTGTGTATTTTTGTTTGTTTGTTTGTTTTGGTAGTTTTATTAGTATTTTTAATTTTTTGAAGTGTGATTTATTTGTATTTTTAATTTTTTGAAGTGTGATTTCCTCCACCCTGTTCTGATCCATGATGTTTCCCGTCCCTTTCTCCACCACCACCGCCCCACCCTCGGCTTATCCCTGTGATTCCTCCGCTCCCACATGGCCTTTTTACATTTATTATTTGTGTGTGGTTGTGGGTTTGGGGAGGGTGTTTATTGTTTGTTTGTTTTTGTTTTGGGGTTTGGGTTGATTTGAAGGTGTTTATGGCTCCCCACCCCCGGCTTATCCCTGCAATTCCCCCTCTCCCACCTGCCCTTAATCCCCACCTGGGGATTAATGGATTTTTATTATGTGGTGTTTTTTAGAGGTTAATTTTTTAGAGGTTAATTTCCCCCACCCAGGCAGGCCCCTACCTCCACTTGGCCTAGCTGGAAAGCGGCCTAGTCTGCTGCGGCCTATTCCATCTGCTGGGCAATGTTGGGCCTGTTTTCAGTTGGTTGCTGTGGAATTTCGTGATGTCATCTGGTGGTGCGGCTTTGGAGGCAGCAGCGTGCGATCTGCCTTTCTATTGGATGCTGCTGGAGTCTTCAGAGCTTCTGCTGGTGATGTCTAATTTGGGCGCCACTTTTTGTGTTTAATCATTATTTTAGGTATGAAAGGTGTGCTTTTGGGGGGGGGGGAGATTTACTCCAGATCCCTCCCTCATGGGCAAGGTACGCTTTGCCCTAATTTGATGCAATTCGGTTCAGCAGTTACGGTGAAAGGCTGTTACATCTGCACGCGCAATGCCTACATTTTTATATATATAGAAGTTACATGTCTAATCTGCCCAATAAGAATGATAAGGAAGTCACCAGATTCAGCCAGGTTGCCTCAGGAATGAGACCCATTAACTGCATTCCTTAACAGTTCTTACCCGCCATTTTACTTGCTCCTCTTAAAGAAGTGGGAATTAGACAGAAATTTTGGCTGTTCCACTGCAAATCATCCACAGACTTACCAACAGATTCTAATTTTTCTTCTAGGTATATGATATGTTTCTCCCATAATGTGACTCAAGGTGCCATACTCAGATTCCCAGCAGGGCCGTCTGAACCATTGGTGCTAGGGATGCATGGCACCCAGGCGCCAGGCTCTCAGGGGCGCCAGGCCGAGAGTCCGGGGCCAAGCGTTAGATTCTGGGGAAGAGCAGCCGACAGCCAAGCGAAGAAGAGCCCGTCAGAGCACCGCGGGCTCTTCTGCTGCGGGCAGCTCTTCCCCGGACTCCAATGCTCGCCCCCGAACCCTCGCTGAGCTGCCTGCGGCGCTCCGATGGGCTCTGCTCTGCTTGTCTGTCAGCTCTTGCCTCAGCTTCATGGTAGCTAACTGTTTCGACGCCACTCCTAGAGCGCCGTGTAACGTTGTGGGTGCTGCACAACACATCCTATTGCATGTGCTGAGCCGCGGGTTCCTTTGCTGACTTTTCTGCTGTCAGTGTACGCTCCCAGCACCACCCAATGTGCAGAACAATGCCAGTGCAGAACAACAGGGAATGCAAGCGGCAGTGGAGGAAACATCTCTGGACAGGATCCGCCGTGTGCTGACAGCAGCAATAAAACCTAATGGATAGGAGCGCGCGGATCCCATCCATGTATTGACCAGATCCAGTCTGACAAAGTTATTTGCTATATTTACCCTAAAGTGGCACAGTCCACTCTAACATGTTGGGATTCTAGCATTTCATTCTGCTGTACATGTAAATAAAACAGAATTTATCCAGTGTTGAAGCCTTTATTCTGTATCTGTAGTTTAACACACACAAACACATACACCACATTCAAATTTATTGCAAGTTTATTGCAGTTTGATTTTCTTTCCATGTTTCTTTTATTGACATTCTCTCTTTAATGAGGGAAATATGACCACCTCTCACTACGCATAATTCATATATGCATCCTAATTAGGCTGACATGTCACGAGGTAATGAACGTTGCAGCAAAATGCACAGAACGTTGCAGCAAAATGCAACAGATAGAACAAGATGGTTAAGAAAATGCAGGGGAAATCTTTGTTTTGACACTTTGGTTGCTGTCACTTCCATCCTCAGAAATGGAGGAGATGAGGATGGGAGATCCACCTCTCACATATGAAATTGATGCTCAAGGCCCAGTCCCACAGCGAAGAAATTAAACCCTCAATGAAATTAGATAAAATGCCTGAGGCCTAGGTCTTCAATCAGTGTGCCATGGTGCCCTGGGGTGACTTGAATGATGGTCAGGGGCACTGCAAGCAGCACAAGCCTCCATCTCTCCTTCCCTCTTCCAATGAAAAAACATGGCTTCTGAAACAAAGCTGGAAACTCCCTGCTCAAACAGAAATGAGATGCTTTCCTTTACTTTCCTTTTTCATAAATGACTGTGCTTTGTGATACACATGGGTGTACCCAGAAAGGGGCAGGGGGGCAGCTGCCCCCCCGAAGCAAAAAAATTTTAAATGCTGCACCTCGCTCCAATTTTCCCTACCAAGCCTCTTTGCAGATGCCAGCAAGGAGGGAGGGAGAGGGTCTCTAACCGCCCCTGCCCGCCCTTCATCTCTGCTCCAGAAAGCGCGAAGAAAGGAAGACCCCCCCTCCGCTCCCACGACGCATCTTCTTCACCAAGTGCCACTCACGGCCACGGCCGGGAGGGAAACAGCACACAAAGGGAAGGCAAGCCAGAGCCCCCCCCCTCCACCAGTGCCATCTTTGTGCGTGTCGCGCCCGCCCCGCCCTGATGAGAGAGATCCAAGGAGGAGCCATGAGTAAGGTGGTGGCGGAGGCTCCCCTAAGGCCGTCCCCCCCTGAAGGATCGCGGAGCACTTTGGGCGGCGGCGGGAGTGCTAATCCCCATTCCCGTCCCCCTCCTCCCTTCCAGACGCCTTTACCATGGCTTGCCCCCCCCAGTTTTGATTCTGAGTACACCCCTGGTGATACAGTCACTTTCGAAAGAGTGCTGCCCAAGTGTGCACCTCTAGCCCATCTCTATGATCCCAGATGCTGAGTTCTGAGTGAGTTTAAAACACCACAGATAAAATATAATTTAAAAACAATTTAAAAAAGAGGAGCCCTTCCACCTGAGTAGCAGCTGCAGTCCTTGTGAAGCCTGTCAGACCCCGCCCCAAGCCAGATCCCAGCAGAAAGTCCTGGGCAGCAGGTCTCAGTCTTCCTCACTGTAGTAAGATGCATTACATTTCAGTTTCAGTTATAGCAGTTATTTCTAAATTGGTACCTATACGTTTAAATTAGCCTAAGCAGATTTCATGCAGATTGGTGGTCTCTTTCTCTGAAGCATCCCCTCCCCCTCTCTTTGGCAGTATGTATGTGGCCAATCTTATACAAAAAGTTTGCATTTCAGTATTCCCCCCCCCCCTATTTATTTCTTTATTTCAATGGCACCCAGTTTGAGTCCTTGACCCTAGGAGTGAATTAATACAGGGCTGAGATTCACCCCTTGCATTTTGGGGCTGTCAGGTGCAGCGCTTGGGGGACCCAGGAGAGATTCAATGCAATGACTGGGATTCACCCCACCCCACCCCCAGCCCTCTGCCGAGTACACACAACTGTGAGATTGTCGGTGGGGCCAAGGGAGTGAATTACCACAGGGCTGTAATTCACTCCCAGTCAGCAGCAGCTGCCTCAACACACAAGACTGAGTGATGCTGGGGTGTGAATTGACTCCCAGACAACCTTGACAGAGAACGGAGGGATATTTTGCAAGCCCTGCAAGGCAGAAAGCTTCTTTGAGCCTCTGCCAGGGAGGGGAAACAAGGCCTCTAAGATGCTTTTAAAAAGTTTTAATTGGTCAGAAAACAACTCTTTCTACTAACACTGGGTCGTTGTACAGCACATACAGGGGCATTCAATATATGGTGGGTGGGCCAGATTTGAGTGGGGAAGCCAGGGAATGGCAGACATAGTGAATAATCATGATATTTATTGCAATGAGAAAGGAAGTCAGGGAATCCAGCCAAGAGAGAACTATTTATTTCGAGATTTCTACTTCATCCCTTCATCCCTTCTAATATCAGTGGAGGCTAGTCCATTAGGGCTGTAGCAGGGAGTTCCCTGGGCTCAAGTTGGGTGGTCAAACAAAAGGCTCCAGCCCCAAGATAAGAAGCAAAACAGGGACCAGGAGACCTGTTCTTTATTGTTGCAACAAGACTTCAAACTACTGTACAATATAAAGGAAGCAGAGAAAAGCCCCAAACAATGGGGTGCTTCTCCTTTTAATAGTTACCCATAGTTACTCACAACACCCTTGGAAAAATGTCATGCACTTGTCATAAACATGTCATAAATCAGGCATGGCATCTGAACTGAAAACTGAGTATCAGACTTGTCCTGTCAATCAAACTTACCATATTCTATATTCCTGTTTCCAGGTATAACAAAAAAAGTACGGTATTTACATCTTCCTGTTTTCGTCAAGTCAAGTACACCCCTTTGTCTTCACTGAGACCCCAATCCACTGAGGCGGGAAATGCATTGTTTTTGCAATGACTACCAGTCTGGCACTCCAGAGGTAGGATGCCAGGGTTTATCACCCAGGTAGTGTGGCCGAGGGAGCCAACATTTGTCTGCAGGCAGTTTTTTCAGGCAGCGCACGGAACCACCGTTTTCCTTCCCACCAGAGCGTTACCTATTTATCTACTTGCACTTTGACATGGTTTCAAACTGCTAGGGAGCTGGGACCAAGCAACGGGAGCTCACCCCGTCGCAGGGTTTCGAACCACCGACCTTCCCATCGGCAAGCCCTAGGCTTGTTAGGGGGTGCTATTGTATAACAGCATCGTTGTTGCTGTCAAAAAGGGACTCTTCTGATAGGTTGCCAGTTTGACAGCTATTTGAATAATGGTTCTTGATTAGCCAGGCGTTTTGTGGATGGGAAATAATGAATGGGCGTGGCAAATGGTCTACCCCTTATCTATGAGCACACCATGGATGTGAAGAAGAAGGAAATAAAGGAGAGAGAGAGCAGGCAAGGCGAGGTCTGGTGACCCTGGCCATGAGAAGGGCTGAGTGCCCCCCTCCCCCCAGATTCCTGGCAAAAGGGCAAATGGGGCACTGCTCTACCAACCTCAGCCTGCTCTTAGCTAGCACCCTCTGGCCTCCTTCCCACTTAAAACCAGTTGAGGGGTGGCACTGCTTGACCAGAGCCTTAGCTAGGTGATCTTGCGCCCCTGGCAGAACCGTGCAGATTGTGCCCCTTAGCCATAGACAAATTAGCTCTTCTTTCCGCCTCTCCTCCAACCACCACCCCTCTTATAAAGACCCTGTATTTAAAACCTTTTCTTATGAGGTAATAATTGATATTTTTATTTATAGACATATTTATGAACATATTTTTAGCTTATTTTGCAGGGGGGCTTTCTCTCTCACACACACCCAGCTATGGCCCTGTGCTGCCAAAGTCCTCCTCTTTTGCCTCAGAGATTCTCTAACAAAACCGAGCAGGCAGGAGGGTGGAGATAAAGCAAAGGGTTAGTATGTGGTGGCTGCTGTTGGCTCTGCCTTCCCTTACTGTTGGTGCCCCTGCCTTCTGCCTCACTGGTTCCACTGGCCACCACCCAGCAGTGCCCAGGCCAGCATTTTACAAGTAGAACTGGCCTGTTCCAGTCACTCCCAGCTGCTCATTACTCCTCTCATCTAAGAACAATTCCATCAGACTACAGCAGAAAGGAGAGGAAAGATGGGACTTTGGAGCCTCTCTGTCAGCAACCTTTGGCTTTTCCTCTTGAACTTTTTCTGATCTGGTTGAAAATGATCAGAGCTTTGTAACTGAAAATTCGTGCCCAAGTTTGCATTTTTTCCTGAAGGCAAAGCTTGTCTCATTTCTAACGTTTGCATGCTTCTCTGAGAGCCTTTTTCTCAGAATGAAGACTGGGGGGTAAAAAGATTCCATCAAATAAATAAGCAATGAAGTAACTAAACAAAGCATTTCCAGCACGTTATTGTTCTGGGATTCCCACACCTGGTTAGTGCCCTCATTACACTGTTTCACAATTGCACAACTTCACAATTCATTTATTCATTAAAATGATTTTTTAAAGATTATTTAAAAGTAGTTTCATGTTCTGCTTTGTACAAGCGGGACTTGCAAAAGAATGTTACAGTGTGGAATGCTCTTGTTAACTGTTCCAATCAGCCAGCGATGAGCTCCCTCAGCGTAACCCATTCCATTTCTCCTTGCCACCTACCCTACTTTTCCAATTTTCTCTCTTCAACACTCAGTCCCAACACTAGTTGGAGCCAGAGCCAATGTTTGACAGACAAGTAATTCTTGTTTTGCTCCTGTATTCCTCTCTGCTGAGGACAAGGGAAAGATAGATACTAAGGAAGAGGAGGCTGGCAGGGAGTGTCAACCCCTGAGCTGGTTGTAAACCGGAAAACAGGCAGCTGGAAGCTGGCTGAGGACAGACTGAGCTTGGTGGGGCAGTGTCCCTCTTGCCCTAATAGAGCAACCTTCCCTAACCACACATTGCCACTTAGCACATTCAGTTATCATTTGATAATTTTTGTGTGCCTGCTGGTAACTAGTCAGAATTCATATGTTCTACCTCCAACACCAGAGGCACTATGCCATTACAGAGTGTTTGTGGTGGGCGAGGAAGGGAAAGGAGAATGTTAGCCACTTTGAGACTCCTTCAGTAGTGATAAAGGAGGATATCAAATCCACACTCCTCCTCCTCCTCCTCCTCCTCCTCCTCCTCCTCCTCCTCCTCCTCCTCCTCCCCCTCCTCTTTTAAAACTTTTAGGGCACAATCCTGTACTTCAGTCATGCCAACTGAGGGGCAGGAGAGCATGGCACAAGCCTGGTTCCATTGGCACATCAAATAGGTTGTCACATAATATATGTCAGTGGAAGAATCTACACTGATGAAAATGTGCCAGCAGTAGGCCAAAGAGTCAACTGAAACTAGTTGTATTATTATTATTATTATTATTATTATTATTATTATTATTATTATACTGCCCTATACCCACAGGTCTCAAAATGAATACATTTTGGAGGTGAATTTCATTCCCCCCTTTCTTACTGGTAGAATTTCAAAATGCTTGTCAATGAGTTTGTGCTCAACATTCATAGCCACATTTATAACTCAGCATTCATGTCGCTACTGTCATTTGCCACTGCCAGGCCCATCCTAGCCATAGAGGCTAGTGGCGCGGCGAACCATGGCGCAGGGCGTTGGAGGACGCCAAGTGAGCACGGGGTTCCGGCAGTCTGGCCAGGACTGTGCTACACGAGCTGAGAGGCTGTGCTGCGTCTCTCTCCTTCTCCGAGGACTTGCGCCATGCCTCCTTCTGCTTTCCCCCATGATGGGCTCCGCTCAGTCGAGCTTCACCATCAGCGTGCGCACAGCGCCCAAGCGGCTCTTGCTGGTCCCACAGTGCATGCACTGGTGGCGAAGCTTGACTGAGCGGAACCCAGCACTGGGGAAAGGAGAAGGAGGCATGGTGCGGAGTCCTTGGAGGTGGCCTTCCGCTGCTGCCGTGGTCGCCTTGGCACTCCCAGGTCCTTGGACAGGTTCTAGAGCAAAGTCTGGCCGCTCAGGAGCTGGTTTGGCCAGCAAGGTGGGAGGGGGCTGCCTGTAGCCCACTAGCTCATAGAAGGGTGGCTGCCTCAGCATGATCGCTTCGGTGCTGCGCTTTCAAGGGGGGCGCTGGAGGTACCTTTGCGCCACGGCGCTGGATGGGCTTAAGACGGCCCTGGCCACTGCTAACCAGCTTGCTTGACAACCACATTGTCTCCACTTGTAATTCCCAGCAACCAGTGTTCAGAGGCATCTTGCCTCCAACGGGGGAGCTGGGGCAATCATTCAGGCAGCGGGGAAGCTGAATTATTACCAGTGAGGTAGAAATACAGACAGAGCACCAACATGGAAGAGAGACCCGAGCTTAGATCATGGCTGGAGAAATGTCAGCTTCTGCTCTTAGGCAGGAAGAACCAGATGCACAAATATAAGACCTGGTTTACATGTGAATGAAAAGGATCTATGACTTAGTGATCTAGAACTTGGTGGACCACAAGCCTTTTTTTATTCTTTGTTGAACAATAATAAGTACATAATTACAAGTGCACAGAATAAGATAAGACCCAAGAAGAAGAAGAAAAGAAAAGAAATAGCAATCGATATGATCAAGGGTCTGGAAGCCAAGCCTTATGAAAAACAGTTGAAGGAGCTGGGTATGTGAGAGTGAGACATATGGCAGCCATCTTCAAATATCTTAAGGCCTATCCCATGAAAGATGGAGCAATTTCCATGTTCTGGAGGGTACCAATTGTTTCAAGTTACAAGAAAGGAGATTCTGACTAAACATCAGGAAGAACTTTCTGGCAGTAAGAGCTGTTCAACAATAGAACAGTCTCCCTCAGGAGGTTGTGGACTCTCCTTCCTTGGAGGTTTTTAAGCAGAGGTTGGATGGATACCTGTCATGTATGATCTGGCTGAGATTTCTGCATTGCAGGAGGTTGGACTAGATGACCCTTGGGCAGTGGCGGAGCTTCATGCTCTGGCACCGGGGGCTGAGAGCAGGCAGGGTTCGGGCTGGCGTGCATTCTGGGGGTGGGGTGCGCCACCCACGGGGGTGGGGCATGCTTTCTGGGGGCGGGGCAGGCAACCGCAGTGGCACCCTCAGGATCACGCTGCCCGAGGCGGAGCGCTCCTATTGCCCCCCTCTTCCTACGCCCCTGCCCTTGGGCTCCCTTTGAACTCTACAATTCTATGGTTCTATTATTTTTAACTCCATAGAGAACTGGTAAGATCTCTTTAAATTGGAAATGCAATTTCTGGGAAAGCTCATGAATACCAAACTTGTTCCAGATTGAGTTCACCACTATTCCACAGCTGTCATCCATCCTCAATCCTGCATACACATGCTTGCATGTGGGGGAAAGCCAGAAATTACCCATGTCTTTTAGTGGGCTAGACAGCAAATAAACTTATTTAGAGCACTTTGCACTCCAGCTTCCATCAGCCTAATCCAGCATGGCTAATGGTTTGGAATGATGGGAGTCAGGGCCAAGCCAGTATGTTATGCTGCTTCGGGCAAAACAGAAAATGCTGGGGGTGGGCCAGTTGTGGAGGAGACAGAGGAGTCGGTCTCAGTGGCAGGAAGGTTTAAAGGAAGCAAGGGCAGCAAAGGCATCACAGCACAGTGGGTGGGTGCAGAGGAGGAAGTGGCTGGATTTGGGCAAGTGAAGATAGGTAAGGAGGGACCAGCAAGAGGCAGAGGAGTCTGGATCTGCCCCCTGAAGTGACTGGGCCAGCCAGCCCTGATGGGAGTTGTAGTCAACTAATGGAGGGGGCACAGTTTCCACCCTGAGCTATGTTTCATTTTGTGTCAATGCCTGTCCATTTCTCCTGGCCTATGTTTACCTAATTGCACTCCATGGGAGTCATCATCATTTGGTATGCCTGCAGCCATCCTCTTTGCAGCTCTTTGTTTTGGTGGCCTGCCTGGCTAGTGCTCGGGAAGAGGCTGAATCTTTCTGGCTCCTCTGAGACGGTGACATTAAAAGTTCATCACTGGAGTGGTGAGATAGGAATAACATCAGGGTTATAAAACACATTTCCCTCACAGATAAAAATGAGCAATGGGAGGAATAGCAGCACCGCACTGGCCCTTGCACCATTGTTCCTGTTACTGAGATGGCAGCTGCAGCAGTGAGGTGAACTTGGCTTGATGAAGTGTTTAATGAAGGCGACCTATTGGTAATGCTTCTTAGCCCGAGACACCTTCGTTTATCCATTGCCAGCTACTTCCTCAGTTTATTTATTTGCTTCCCCCTTTCTCCTGTTGCACACTTTCTTGGGGGGGGGGTCAGCTTTAAAGCTTTCCCTTCCCTTACAAGTGCTTGATTTAATACTGGAATGTCTTGATAAGGGGTTATCTATATCTATCTATCTATCTATCTATCTATCTATCTATCTATCTAATCTATCTAAGCCTTACAGTTGTTAGGTCTTGGGCTGCTTAGAAGATAGTTTATATCTTAGCAACAGCTGCAGCCTTTCCTGTGCTCCTAACCTGAGGAGAGGCTTCTTAGAGAGTCACTTTTATTTCTTTAGTGGAGTAGTGGCCAGCAACTTCATGGAGGGCAGGGCTATCAATAGCTACAAGATATGATGGCTCTATTACCAGGCTTCCTCAACCTTGGCCCTCCAGATGTTTTTGGCCTACAACTCCCATGATCCCTAGCTAGTAGGACCAGTGGTCAGGGATCATGGGAATTGTAGTCTCAAAACATCTGGAGGGCCAAGTTTGAGGAAGCATGCTCTATTACTCTCAGGGTCAGAGGCAGTGTGCCCCTGAATACCAGTTGCTGGGGAGTTACAAGCAGTGCTGCTGTGTTTATTCATATTTATTTATTTAACCGATCTATAAACCACAACTAACTAAGATAAAAAAAAAAGATTACAACTCAATAAACTAAAAGTTATGAAACAATTTCTTCAACTTTAGAATTAATATTCCATAAAATGGCTGGGTCACACCTCAGAGAAAACCTTATTAAATTTTAAACAATGCCTTCAATAACACCCTAAACATCAGAATGCCAGGCACTTGATTCATTTCAGCTTGAGAGCGATTCCACAGGATTGGAGCTACAAGACTAAAAGCCCAGCCTCAAGTATGTACTAAACTCCTGGGACATTGCTCTTTCAGTATTGCCCCCATCTGAGGAGCACAGCTGCCGGGTAGAGGAAGTGAGGTGGTTCTCTTAGGTCACTTTGTGTCAAGTTGTTTAAGGCTCTAAATGCTGAACACAGAACGTTTAACTGTGCCAAGTCCTATTTGTGGGCTTCCCAAGAAGAGGCATCATGGTTGGCCACAATGACAAAAAAAATGCTGGATTAGATGGGACTTTGGCAGTGCTTTTTTCTAGAAAGAGAGTTGTCAGTACTCGCCATGAAGTTGCTATTTTATTTATTTATTTATTTATTTATTTATTTATACATACCCCGCCCATCTGGCTGGGTTTCCCCAGCCACCCTGGGCGGCTTCCAACAAAAATTAAAAATACAGTAAGTGTTACAGTAAGTCTCACACTTTTTTAACAAAATGAAACAAAACAAAACAGAGGTGCCAGTACTGTGTACCCTTGAGTGCCCCATGGAAAAAATGCACTGGACTTTGGTCTGATCCAGCAGTGCTCTTCTTATGTGCATTTGTCAGTTTCAGGAGTGGGTGTGAAAAAAGCATAAGAGTGTGGGGAAGACTGGAATCAGTGGGCAGTGGTGGGGAAGAGGCATGGACATAGCCAGGATTTTTGTTAGAGGGGGTCAGGCTTTTGTTAAGGGGGCAGGCGTTTGTGGTGGGGCAGAACCCATGTTTTGTATTGATTCAGGGGAGCAGTTGCCCCCCCCCCAGCCCTCCCTTCGCTATGCTCATGGAGAGAGGTTGCATACCAAATGGGGATAAAAGGGGATCTAAGCAAAAGTGCCTTACTGTTTGGCATAATTTTATTATCCGTGCTGCTGGTTCTGATATGACTATATACCTCATCGCCAGGGATTCTTCAAATGTGGGTATTTATTCACTGCTGGTTGTTTCTCACTTACTGAATGGTTTGGTAACTAATTAATGCACATATTCTGGTAAGATCCTCCTCTAATGAAAGTTAGAATTAGACATTATTTAATTATTATTAATATATACAGTGGTACCTCGGTTTATGAACACAATTGGTTCCGGAAGTCTGTTCATAAACTGAAGCGTTCATAAACTGAAGCGAACTTTCCCATTGAAAGTAATGGAAAGTGAATTAATCCATTCCAGACGGTCCGCAGAGTAAGCGTTCATAAACTGAAGCAAACTTTCCCATTGAAAGTAATGGAAAGTGGATTAATCCGTTCCAGATGGGTCTGCGGAGTACTTAAACTGAAGCGTTCATAAACTGAAGCATGGGTGTAATTGGTTCCGGAAGTCTGTTCATAAACTGAAGCGTTCATAAACTGAAGCAAACTTTCCCATTGAAAGTAATGGAAAATGAATTAATCCATTCCAGATGGGTCCGCGGCGTTCATAAACCGAAAATTCATAAACCGAGGTGTTCATAAACCGAGGTTCCACTGTATATATGAGGGTGACTTCTGTAAGAACATCGTATTTCGTAGTGGTCTTTTCTTTGTATGCATTCTTATATTTTTTTGTTGTTTGGAATATAAATGAAATTGAAAAAAAAGAAGGAAAAGAAAAAGAGAAAGAAAATTTGAAGGCTTGGCGGATTATAACATTTTATTTTATTTATCCATATGGTGCATGCATGTAAGTCACTAGTACACCATACAATGAGCATACAAGTTAATAGATGTAACAGTGACCAATCAAATGATAATAAGCAAAAGACAACAATCCCTAGGCTCCCCTAGAGTTCACTCAGATAAGCTAAAGAAAGACTCCTTTTGAAATGGGCAGACCAGAGTATTACAGCTGCACTCAAAAAATATTCATTTTTCTTCGCTTGCTCGTGCAGGTGAGTTTTAATCACAGACCCAAAGTTTGGGAAATGCAACTGACTGAGCCACAGAAGTGCAATTTTCCCAAACATACATCACAAGCATATGTTTCAGGGGGTGATAGTGGCATATCATGATTAGAGGCCATGAGGCCTGGAGGCGGGAGAGGAAATGTTTAAATCTAGGGCTGTTAAATGTCCAGGACATATCAGAAGAAGAAAAAAAGTCTGGGAAAACCCAGACGTATGTCAACCCATAGCTCAACAACCTTTCCCCAAAAAAGCTCAACAACTTTTGTATCCGGATATTCACTTTTCGAAATATGGCAACTCTATTTTTATCACGGTACAAATTTTCTTATCCTTGGTGAAATGGGTACTGTTGAGTTGACTCAGAGAAAAGTCCAGTACATTATGAAAACAAATCAGCTGCCTCTAGGGATGAAAGTCAGAAGGTCTCTTTGGCATGATTCTTTTATCTCCTCCATCTGCTGTCATTTTATTCCCCTTAGGTGATCAATATTGAAATGAAATGGTTTAGGGATCAATTTAAAATAGGATAACTGAGGAGTGCTTGGCAAGAATGAACAATGACTTTTTGAGGGGTGTTTGTGTTGGTTATATGGCAGGGTTGTGTGAAAATGAGCTGTGTGCGATGTTAGTCCTACTCAGAGTAGATCCATTTAAATTAATGGATGTGATTATCTTTGGTATCTCACTTTAAATGGGTCTGCTCTGTGTTGTAGCTAGTTGGATGCAATTCAACAGGATTATGTAAGCAAGTACATTTGGCCTGTATAGCAATATATTTAATGGTCTATCGACTTCTTTTTTTAAAAAAAATTACTTTCCATTCCCAAGCAAAAGGAAGTTCTCTGCAGCCTTTTCAACATTTCTATTTTAGAATATTTCAAGGCCAGCTTTCCAGACACTGCTTGTCTAAGGGCAGCTTACAACAATTAAAAGAACATAAAGATTGATTTTCCTTAACACAGGGCTGAAGAATTTATGGTTCTCTAGATGTTGCTCGACTCCAAGCCATCCCTGACTATTGGCTAATCTGGCTGTGGCTGATGGGAGTTGGAGTCCAGCAACATCTGGAGGGGCAAAATGTTCCCCTCTTACCCTAGAAAGGAGGGTGGAATAAAAACTCTGACCCTTCAGCCAACAAAAGACAAACTTGGTGCACTGGAAGAATTCAGATTTAATGCTCCAGAGTAAATCTAGCGATCCCAGTGTATATCTTCGAAAAGCTGGGACCCCTGAACAAAGGGTGCACAAAGCTTTTATAATATTACAGAGCGGAATGCAATTATGACAGAAGCTTAGACCATCCTAGTTGGCTATCTCTGCACATGATCTAGACATGTGCCTGTATACTATACAAAGGGTAAGGTAAAGGACCCCTGGACGGTTAAGCCCAGTCAAAGGCGACTAGGGGGTTGCGGTGCTCATCTCGCTCTCAGGCCAGGGGAGCTGGCATTTGTCCAATACCATAGCAGCAGGTATCTTTAAGCAAAGTTATAAATTTGTCCCATACAGAATGTTACACTTCTCTGCCAGTGACACTACATAAAGAATGCCTGGGTCCAATGAAATTATTGTCCTCCTGTCTCTGAAGTTTCTAGTCCGGAAGGTCAGCAAACTCTTATAAGGTGAAGCGATGGGCCCATGATGAGTGCTATGCTAGCAAAAAGACAGAAATGCTGCTTCTAATTCTCTAATTGGGGGTTCAGGGACACAAAAAATAATAATGGATTCCTCAATTCTTAAATGAACACTCACTGCATCAAGGGTGAAAAACAAATACAGTATATAAACATTTCCCAACTAACTAACACACCTGGATCTGGTTCTGTTCAAGGATTTAATTAGCAAGCTGACAGTTCAAGGCTATCCGACCACTGCTTGCACCTCTAGCGTGGCAGCAGTATATTCTTGCAAAACAAGCTCCTAGATGAAAAACAAGGAAAAAGAGACGGAGGATATAAGCATAGGTTTGTGTGTGCTGTGGATGTCCATCTGGGTCCCAGGTCATGACACCCAGGTATCACCCCACCCTCTGCTTTAGCAGAAGGAATAGTGGAGGATGTTAAGAACTGAATCTTGACAGATCTATTTATTTATCCAATCTACAGACTGAGGATCAGCTCATTCCACATTTTTTGCATGATGATTTCAACTTATTAATGCAAAAAGGCTCCTCCCAGTATGTAGGAATCTGCAACTCCTAAATCAGTCTCAGAGTTAAACACCTATATGGCACTCATGAATCATCTTCATCCATGAGTTTTTGTCCAAATTGTCCATAGTACGTATATTCAACATTTTCAGACCTAAGAAGCATTTTTAATTCAAACATGCATTTGGGGATCCATTTTAATCATTTTAACCCATCTTAATTTCCCCCCATATATTTGCCTGGTTGTAGCACTCCTGTTGCGACTCACCTTGGATCAGGCTGCACCCCACTAGTGGGTCCTGATCCACTAGTTAAAGACCAGTGGCCTACAGCTTTGGCATCATTGCCAAAGGTTCAAGAGAGGATATTTCAAATAAAAAATATATATATTTCCAAGGTGTTCTGGAAATTTCCAAGGTTCTGACACAGTTTGACTCCAGATTACCGTCAGTTCTGGCTTGGGGTGTATCCCAGCGTGGGAGGTGGGAGATTTTTCAATTGTGTATATCCAAATGGCTCTGAACAATCAATTGGATTTGTATCCCATGTCTTGGCTCCAGCTGAAAATAAATTTCCATGTATTCTCTTTCAGTTTTCAATGCTAGTACATGCATCCGCACACCTTATGATGTTTCCCACAACAAATGTTACTATTTAGAACCTCAGCACCACCTTACGAAACAGGGTAACAGGCAATGTGATCCTGCTTAAAAAGGTAAAGGTAAAGGGACCCCTGACCATTAGGTCCAGTCGTGACCGACTCTGGGGTTGCGCGCTCATCTTGCATTATTGGCCGAGGGAGCCGCCGTATAGCTTCCGGTCATGTGGCCAGCATGACAAAGCCGCTTCTGGCAAACCAGAGCAGCACATGGAAACGCCGTTTACCTTCCCGCTGTAGCGGTTCCTATTTATCTACTTGCATTTTGACGTGCTTTCGAACTGCTAGGTTGGCAGGAGCTGGGACCAAGCAACGGGAGCTCACCCCGTCACAGGGATTCAAACCGCCGACCTTCTGATCAGCAAGCCCTAGGCTCAGTGGTTTAACCACAGCGCCACCTGGGTCCCATATGATCCTGCTTAGATTTATCTAAATCAAATCCAGTTTTGTAGGACTCTTCATGCAAACAAGCTCTCCCTCAATGTTCACCAAGGGGAGCATGTCATAGGCGAGGCAACTCCTACCACTGCTAGTTCCAACGGGTTGAGAATATGCTGGATCGGATCTTTATTGTCCTTAAACTTTCCAGACAGCATCTTCAGAACTTAATTTGATTTTGATTGATTTCTCAAAACTTGAAACACTTCTAAACTAATTTTCAGTATATTACTCTTGTCAACTCTTAAAGATTTTGTCAGGAGGAATTTGCTGAACAGACACAGTAATTTCAGTTCTTCTTTTGGCATATCATCCCTGAAAGAGGAATAGCTGGTGGAAGGGAGAGAGGGTGAAGGCGGTGGGCAGATGGTTATTATAGCAGCCATTATTAGAATATACATTGTAATCATTTGGCTGTTATTTATGGGGCATTTGATTTCTTTGGGGGAGCATGGGCTTGAAATGCTCATAAGCAGAAAAGGAGAACAATTTTACTGGATCAGATCAATTCAGTCTCAGTGTTTCCATTACAGCCATAAAAGGATTATCCTTTTACCAGACGTGTGGCTCGGGCACACTGCAGGTCCCACAGTGAGTGCCGTCCGGCATTTCGTCACACCCCTCAGTGGTGACACCTGGGGTGGCCTGCTCTCACAGCACCCCCTTCCTCTGCCCCTGCCAGGAGTTGATCTGGGGACCTTCAGAATGCAAAAGAGATGGTCTACCACTGAGCTACATCCCTTCATCAACATCTGGATGTTCACAGTCTCCCCATCCTTGCTTTAGATCATACCTAGAAGAATGTGTTTCACCAGGCTTAGATAATGTGAGGTATGATAATGAAAATTATGCCTTGCAATCACATGCATAATGGCTTTCTCTTGAATCCATTTTCAGGTATATTCTGAATGAGCTGCTCCTTCCTTTACACCATTCCTTGGGAAATTAATTAAGCACTCTTGTTAACTAAGAAGATCATTATGCCATGTCAGGGAGCAATTTTTGAGCTCCGAGTTCTTTTCTTCTGCCCTTTATCACTTCTCCTGCTCCCTCCCCCCCCCACAAAAAAAAATCTCCTGATGTGTCATCATTTTAACTTCTCTATATGGGTCTATTTGTTTCTTGAACAAAGTTTTTTGAGAAGATGGTGTAACATAAACGTCTAGAGCAAAAAATGTTAATAGTAATAACCAACCATATTTCAACAGAGGATTTATCTCTGCACAACTTCTCCAAGCTTCCAGCACTTATCATCTCACAGGCATATCAAGGCACTTTCCTAAAGGTACACAACAATAATATATTAAGAGTTATAAGCTGCCTTTCAAGCACTCCAAGTAGTTCATATAAATATAATAAATTAATCCAAGGGGGAAATTAGCTGACTTCAAAGAAACAACTCTGACACTTCATATAAATAGGCCCTGTCAATTCCCACTTCGCAAGTTGAAGCTCTAAAGCAGGGATGTCCAACAGGTCGATCGGGATCGGCTGGTCGATCCCCAGAAAGTTCTAGTTGATCGCTGTCCTTTTCCTTTGCTTTTGCCTAAGAGCACCTGGCATAGCTGCCAAGTCTCCCGCTGAAAAATGCGGGATCAGCAGCGGCGCGGCACCAGAAGTCGCTTCTATGCAACTTCTGGACATGCGTAGAAGCAACTTCCAGTGCCGCTCCGCCCATGCCTGGGTACCAAAACTCGGGCAGAGCGGCACCAGAAGTCGCTTCTACGCATGTCCAGAAGTTGCGTAGAAGCAACTTCTAGTGTCGCTCTACCCGATTTTCGGTGCCCAGGCATGGGCAGAGCGGCACCGGAAGTCGCTTCTACACATTTTCGGACATGCATAGAAGTGACTTCCGGTGCTGCACTACCCATGTCTCAGCACCGAGAATTGGGCGGCGCCAGCACCCAAAATGGAGTCTCCCTGGCAGGTAGGAAATCCGGTGGATTTCCGGGATTTTTTTCAATTTGGGAGACCAGTGGGAAACGGATTAAAATCTGGGGGTTTCCCGTGAAAAATGGGAGACTTGGCAGCTATGGCACCTGGCCCTGCCCCTTTTCCCTTCACTGCATTTTCTCCATTTCTCTTGAACGGAAGACGGAGTTGTAGCTGTGAGGCAGACTGCTTCCACAGTGGCTAATCCCCCTCCCCCTAAAATTTTGCCAGCCTGAACCCCAATAAAACGGAGCATTTCCCCTCCCTAAAAACTTTCAACAACTTTGACCTGAATCCCAATAAAACTAGGGTAGACCACCTCCAGGTTTTTCCCCCCCAGGAGATCGCAGTCTCCTGGAAGTTGCCCCCCCCTGCTCTAAAGCAATGGGGGGATACAAAATTAAGGTTAATAATAATAATAATAATAATAATAATAATAATTTTACCCTACCCATCTGGCTGGGCCTCCCCATAGGTTGGGTCATGTGTTACGAACTGTTATGAATTGAGAGGCAGACAACCAGATTGCCCAGATTGTTCTTTGTAGGGCTGAGCCAAAATAAGAGGAGAACGTTTCATGGGGTAGAGGGAGGGTAGTAGTCCTCTACAAAATATGCCTTTCCCACTTCAGCAATGAATGAGGAGAGAATTCTTTCTTCATAAAGCATTGCCCTCACTCTGATTCTCTGATTAGGCTTTCTCAAGTCACCATGTAGCCAAATCAGATTGACAGTGTGGTTTTGAAAAAAAATTCAACAAGGTATGTTGGTTCACATCAGAACCCAAAGAACACACAAGAAAGAAAGAAAGAAAGAAAGAAAGAAAGAAAGAAAGAAAGAAAGAAAGAAAGAAAGAAAGAAAGAAAGAAAGAAAGAATCTGAGGACTCGGGGCCAAATGTCCCACCAAGTCTCTCTATCAGTCCCTTAGTACTCTCCCCCTCTCCAGGCTGGGAATGTCCCTGAAATAGAGGGAAGTATGTAAGTTGGTGTAGAAACTAGATTAATGTAGAAAGGTAATATTGCTTCACTCATTATGGTATCTGGCCCAGTGGTGTAGCTAGCTGCTCGGGCACCCAAAGCAATGCACATGTCATGCACCCAGGGGCAGGCTGGGCCACCCACGGGGTAAGGCGGGCCACCCACGGGGGCGATCGGCACAGCAATCCCCACCCACAGGGGCAATCGGCGAGGCATTCCCCACCCATGGGGGCGATCAGCGAGCCGACCTGCGGCAATCCCCACCCACCTAGGAGGGAGATCAGTGCAATGATCCCCACTCACGGGGGTGATCAGCGTGGCGATCGGCAACAATCCCCACCCAGGGGGGAGATCGGCATGGCGATACCCACCCAGGGAAGAAATTGGCACGGCGATCCGCGGCGATCCACACATCACACTATTAAACTATGGAATTTGCAGCCACAAGAGATAGCGATGGCCACTAACTTGGGTGGCTTTGAAAGAGAATTAGGCAAAGTAATGGAGAATAAAACCACTAGCCACAATTGCTATATTCTGTCGATAATTTTTCCTACCTCGGCAGTTACCTTTCCACAAGGGCCAACACTGATGCCGAAATCCAGCATTGCTTGAGTTCTGTGAGTGCGGCTTTCTCCCAATTGAAGTGCAGAGTGTTTGAGGACCGGGACATTCGCAGGGAAACCAAAATGCTTGTTTACAAAGCTATTGTACTACCAACCTTACTGTATGCTTGTGAAACATGGACCACTTATAAACGCCATCTCCAACTCCTAGAAAGATTCCATCAGCGGTGTCTCCGAAAATTTTTACACATCACTTGGGAAGACAGACGAACTAATATCAGTGTACTGGAAAAAGCAAAGATTGCCAGTGTTGAAGCAATGATTCTTCAATGTCAACTTCATTGGACTGGTCATGTTGTGTGGATGCCTGATGATCATCTTCCAAAGCAATACTCTATTCCAAACTTAATAATGGAAAGCATAATGCTGGTGGTCAACAAAAGAGGTTTAAAGACTGTCTCAAGGCAAATCTTTTTAAAAATGTAGTATAAACACTGACAACTGGGAAACACTGGCCTGTGAGCGCTCCAATTGGAGAACAGCCTTTACCAAAGGTGTCATGGGCTTTGAAGACACTCAAACTCAGGATGCAAAGATGTGCTAAGAGGAAGGCACGCTTGGCAAATCCACACCGTGATCAACTCCTGCCCGGAAACCAATGTCCCCACTGTGAAAGGACGTGTGGATCCAGAATTGGCCTCCATAGTCACTTACGGACTCATTGTTAAAACCATGTTTATGGAAGACTATCTTACTCGGCTACGAGTGATCGTCAAAGAAGAAGAAAGAAGAGGTTCTGCCTCCACCATCGGAGGCAGTATTTGGCTCTGTATATCAGCTGATGGGAACTGCAGGTGGTGAAAGTTGCTGTTGTGCTCTGGTACTGTTTGTGATATTCCCAGTGAAGTATCTGGGTGGCCACTGTGAGAACTACATGAATCTTTGGACCATAGCTACCAAGTTATCCCTTTTTTAAAGGGATTTTCCCTTATGCTGAATAGGCTTCCTCGCGAGAAAAGGGAAAACTTGGCAGCTATGCTTTGGACTACTCTAGCAGGCAGGCAGGCTCTTCTTAAGTTCTTATGGATGCACACAACTTCTGATTACTAAAACCAGGAGATGAAAAATTCAGTCAGGCCTCACTTGTGAGCTTCCCTGACTATGGGCAGAAGTTAGAATGACAAGTCAGATGGATCATTTGGTTGAGCCCAGCAGGACCATTTTGATTTTCTTATGTTTCCTTTTGTTTCCTCCTTCTTTCAGCTCAGCTATGGAACCTTCGTGTCCTTGGATTCTGCTCTGCCCCCACCTGCCTCCCCAGTTTTTATCATGTTCAGCATTCTCTGTTCTTCCAGCTCAGCTTTTATCATCAAAAATCACTTTGGCACCTTTGGTGTCAGCAAACAGCTGTTTATCTGCTATATCTTTCTAAAGCCTGGCTTTGAAATGGCCCCTTTATATTTGATTCAGGATCATCTGTAAAGCAGAGAGAAAAAGCAATGAGAATATGTTTTCCTGCTGTGGATCAATAAAAGTTTAACCTTCCTCCACTCCCATGCCAGAAATTGCTCCCCTTCTCTCATTCTTCTCCCTCCAGCTACATCTGCATGATTTCTTCCCAGTGCTTGTAGTGTTTACTCATAAGTAAGCCCTGCTAAATTCAACTTACTTTCAACTTTGTATGACTTTTCCCGAATTGCAACCTTGGCTCTGTGGTTCAACCTTTGCTTGGACAATTGAAATCTCTCATGAAGGGGCAGGGAACCTCAGGACTAGGGCCAAATGCGGCTCTCCACATGGTGCTGACAATGCCAAGTTTGCAGGTTTGATCCCTATATGGGACAGCTGCATATTCCTACATTGTGGGAGATTGGAGAATTTTATGATTCTATGATTCCAGGCTTTTCTACCTGCCCCTTGGAAGTCTCCCAAAGCCACACCCCTTCTCCCCAAGTGACACACCTCACCATTCCCGCTTCGTACTCCAAATGTATTTACACACATTGCACCAGTCACGTTTGTCTCTGGTACTGCCTGACATTGGCACATGGTCCCTGGAAAGCTGTGCTGAAGAGAATGTAGGCCCTGAACCAAAAATGTCCCCCACCTCTGCCTTAAAGAATGACTGCCACACAATTATGGAGCCAGCCTGCTGTCTACAATAGGGGATAATCAGAGTGGTCTAAGACAGCTTTTGTAAGGAATTCTTCAGATACTTGAAAAGTGCTATATATAGGGATGGACAGCTCTGCCCAATTGTTGTTCTTTAGTCATTTAGTAATGTCCGACTCTTTGTGACCCCATGGACCAGAGCACGCCAGGCACTCCTGTCTTGCACTGCCTCCCGCAGTTTGGTCAGACTCATGTTGGTAGCTTCAAAAAGACTGTCCAACCATCTCGTCCTCTGCCGTCCCCTTCTCCTTGTGCCCTCCATCTTTCCCAGCATCAGGGTCTTTTCCAGTGAGTCTTCTCTTCTCATGAGGTGGCCCAAAGTATTGGAGCCTCAGCTTCAGGATCTGTCCTTCCAGTGAGCACTCAGGGCTGATTTTCTTCAGAATAACCACTCCCCACATCAAATGGGGGGGGGGCGCCTTTTGCCAGTTAAGTCTTCTTTTCCAGGTTAACCTCTTCTCCACAGGTATGCAGGCGCTGCTACGCCGGGGTTGCTGTTGAAGGGCCGGAAATGAATTTTCCTTCATTGGCAGGTTTTGCCTTTCTTGTAGCAAAATGTCACAACTTTGGTGGTTTCGGGCCTTGGGCGGAATCCTTTAGTCTATCTTCCTAAATGGGTGTGTGCGTGTGAAGCAGTGACCCATGCCCCCCTTGCGGTGGTGATCCCAGGGTTCCCTGTTAAAGGGGTCTTGAGAGAGGAGGCATTGGCCATACGCCAAGAGGTTGCCATTGCTCTCCCCTGCGACAGCGGTGAAACAGGGGGGGGGGTTATCTGCTTGAACATATGTTCTCCACCAGCCCAATCCCCACACATTCTGAATAACCCTGATGTCTCCCAAATCCCCGGCTGGGTACTGGGAATGATAAATGTCCAATTCCTGAGCCAAGGTCTCCCTACATCTGAACCTTAACAAAGTTGTGGCCAATTTTAATCCCATATCATGTTGTCTTGAGTCATTATTCCACTCGGGGGTTGCCTGGGGTTGGGGGGCGGCGGACTCCGCCTGTCCACGCAATGGATAGGTTTGATCTTCTGTCTCATTAGATCCCATCATATTTCTGCATGGGGGTTCTGTAGGATAATTCCAGGGAAATATTTTTAAATCCATGATTTAAAATAATGTGCAGTAAGATAATGTGTGGGTGTTCTTAGGAAGTGGTCTAAAAGTTCCCTTCCTCCATACACACACAAACACCTTTAATGTGTAAATATGCTCAGAGCCGCTTCAAAAGTACTACAGCTTTGCCACATTGGGGGGGGGGTGCTTTTAAAAGCAGGTACAAGCACACTCTTGAATTACATGTCTGTAGTGTGGGAACAGTTGATCTACGAAAATGGACATTGCAAAAAGACTTACACTGCTTGGCTGGAAGGATAAACACCCACCACCTGCTACCTAGTGGACTGGACATATCTCTAACCTAGAAGTTTGAACATATAGCTTATTTATAGTCAATCTTGTTTGAATACCTATTTGGGCATGCCTTTATTAATTTCTATGCTCAGTATTGATGGGATAGTTTTATTGTTAAGGTCAGCTGAGGATGTTTATTTTGTTTCTATATACAGTGGTACCTCTACTTACAAATAACTCTACTTACGAATGTTTCTACTTACGAATGGAGCTCCGTCCGCCATCTTGGATGTGGTTTAGATAGGATTTTTTCTACTTACGAATTTTTAGATAGGGTTGCTTCGACTTATGAAATTTTTTCCCCAATGCATTCCTATGGGATTCGACTTACAATTTTTTTCGACTTACAAATGTTCGTTCAGAATGCATTAAATTCGTAAGTAGAGGTACCACTGTATTTGCAAAAATATATATTTTTAAAAAGGGGTACAGGGAGAAGATGGTGGTTTTGCTATGTATTTGTATGTGCATTTTTTACATTCAAAGGGCTATAGCATGGGGGGGGAGATTATTGCCTCATGTACTGATGGGGCAGCCATGTTTTTCTGCAGAAAAAACAACAGGATGTTTTCAGATAAGTATTCATCCCGCAGAACTCAGTGGCCAGGTTGCTCACCAGGGCAAGACAGTTTGAGCCTATTACACCGATCCTGGTCCAACTGCACTGGCTACCAATTAGTTTCCAGCCCCAATTCAAAGTGCTGGTTTTGACCTATAAAACATTAAATGGCTCAGGACTGCAAAACCCATACCTTCCAATATTTCTCTGATGAAAATAGGGACACCCCATTCAATAATTTATACCCCACACAACCTATTGGGTTGCACCAGCACTCTGGGCAGCTTCCAACATAATTAAACATTAAAGAAAACTTCCCTATACAGGATTGCCTTCAGGCAGCTCAGGGGTTGGATAACTCAGTGGCGAACAGTGCTGCTTGGCTACCCGGGGCGGCACCCCTTGGGGGCAGAGCGTCGCTCCGCAGCATGCACACTTTGTGATGTGTGCATTGTGATGTCACAACACACAACGCGCATGCCAGGACGGACTGCGCATGTCCACACATGCACAGTCGATCCAGGTGGCTGGCGCACTCTGAAGCAGAGCACGCTAAGGAGCGGTTTGCCGCCGCCTGGCAACTGCTCCGTAGCATGCTCCTTTTCTTCCTGCTCCGGCGGAGGAGGCGAGGGGCGGGCCAGGAGCCGGGGGTGCTGCCCTCGCACGAGTGGTGCTACTATGGAGCTAGGGGCGGCCCGCCCCCCCCCTTGCTACACGCCTGGGATAACTCCATACCCTCCAACATTTTTCCAATGAAAATGGGGATATCCTAAGGAAAAGCGGGACATTCAAATAAAAAAACTGGGGTGGCTTCTCTAAATCAGGGGCACCCTTGGAAAATAGGGACACAGAGGGTCTGCAATACCTCAAAGACAGCCTCTCTCCATATGAACCCACCCAGACCCTGAGATCAGCCTCTGAGGCCCTTCTTTGTGTTCCTCCATGAGAGGTCCAGAGGGTGGCAATTTAATTTCTTTCATTTCCACTTTCAAATCACTTTCCTTATAACAAAAAGTCTGATATTCTGGGAAAGTGTGTTTGTTGCACAAAATCTCCCAATTGGCTATAATTGTACAACCTGAATTTGCTGGGATGTGATTGAATCTTTCCCAAAAATAGCAACTGTCTGGAAGCAGCCAGTCTCTCATGAGTGTGGCAATAAAAACAACAAAAATGCAAGCACTTAACAATCCTCTCATCTTTCATCACTAACTTTCACAAAAGAAGCCCTAGAAATCCTGTTTCAGATTCATCCCTCTCAGCTTGCATCAGCATTACAATATCTTAAATTTAATTTCTAGGTGTTCTGAACCAGTGAATAAATCACTGCATATTAGCCCACTGAGACTGTAGCGGAACCACAGGAGAAGATGTCTTATAAGGCACCAGTGAGACACTCATTGATATGATTTCATTCTCCTTTTCCCACCACAACTCATTTGTCTCTGTGTGTTTTTCTCTTGGTCAAGGAAAAGACAGGAAGACCCTTCTCTAAAGAGTCTTTTCCAAGTGGCAGATTTACTCCACCTGAGCTTCCTTATAGCTGTTGCCGCTGCCATGTTGAAGAAGCAGAAGAAACAGAATCCTCATATTCATTCATTCTGACTCTTTCAACATTTTCCTCTTTAAACCACTTGAGACTTTCTGGGAAAGTCTGGAAGATACAAGGGGTCAAAAGATCAGGAGGGATGCACCTGCTGTTGGCACTCCAGAGACTATCGTGTCTCCTCTGACATTAGATGAAAATGATGACTGGTGTGTTGTTTGTAAAAATAAAATAAAAAGTGATCATGCTTGGAGCAATTGTTTTACATTGTTTACCTCTCTCGCCCCGATCTGGCCACAGTGATCCATGCGACGATCACCTCCAGGCTTGACTATTGTAACTCGCTCTACGCAGGGTTGCCCTTAAAGCTGACCCAGAAACTCCAGCGGGTGCAGAATGCCGCGGCGAGGCTCCTTACAGGGTCTCGGCCGCGGGATCACATTCATCCAATGCTTTACCAGCTGCACTGGCTCCCGGTGGAGTACAGGATCAGGTTGAAGGTGCTGGTTTTGACCTTCAAAGCCCTATGCGACTTGGGACCCTCGTACCTACGGGACCGCCTCTCCTGGTATGCCCCGCGGAGGACCTTAAGGTCCACAAATAATAATATTCTGGAGATCCCGAGTCATAAGATGGCTAGATTGGCCTCTACTAGAGCCAGGGCCTTTTCAGTACTGGCCCCAACCTGGTGGAACGCTCTTTCCCAGGAGACCAGGGCCCTGCGGGATTTGTCATCTTTCCGCAGGGCCTGCAAGACAGAGCTGTTCCGCCTGGCCTTTGGGTTAGACTCAGCCTGACCCCTGTGTTTTTCTCCCTCATGGCTTGGATTTATGGCCTACTTGAAATGAGGCTGCACTTTAAATTTTAATACTGTATTTTAATCTGTATTTTAATTAATTGTTTTTATGTTTTATTGTGGTTCTGTTGGTGTCAGCCGCCCTGAGCCCGGTTTTTGACTGGGGAGGGCGGGGTATAAATAAAAATTTATTATTATTATTATTATTGTTGTTGTTGTTGTTGTTGTTATTGTTATTGTTATTGTTATTATGCAGAAGGTCCCAGGCTTAATACCCAGCATCTCCATGAAGAGCTGTGATAGGCTCATGGTTTGAAACCCCGGAGAACCACTGCCAATCAGTGTAGAGACAATCCTGAGCTAGTTAGACCAGTCAGTGGTCTGACATTGTATACGGCAACTTCCTGTGTCCCTAATGCAAAGCCTTAACCATTATATTGGAGAAGTGATAGCTCAGTGGCAGAGCAGTTGCTTTGCATGCAGAAGGTCCCATGTTCAACACCCAGCATCTCCAGGTTGGGCTGTAAAAGGATTCCTGCCTGAAATCCCAGAGAATCACTGCTAGTCAGTGTTGACAATGCCGAGCTAGATGGACCAGTGGTCCAACTCAGGCTTCCTCAACCTCGGCCCTCCAGATGTTTTGAGACTACAATTCCCAGCATCCCTGACCACTGGTCCTGCTAGCTAGGGATCATGGGAGTTGTAGGCCAAAAACATCTGGAGGGTCGCGGTTGAGGAAGCCTGGTCTAACTCAATATACGTAATGCCACTTCCTGTGCTCCTATCTCCAGCTCATCTTTGGGAACAAAATCTTTGCTTGAACAAAAAAGTTGAAGCTTTTCTTCTCTTCTGTCATCCATTAATGTGTTTCTTGATGTTTATTTCTTAGTCTCACACCACCTGCAAAAAGAAGTAAGTAAATCTGATGGAAAGGAAGAGGTCCTGGGTGTTTATAGCCTTTGCTTCAAAAATAAGACTTTTAAAAAAGGGATCACACTGATGTGTTTTGTCCATGTTCTGTCAAATGCCAGCTGTTGTCAGCGATTAGATGTTTTTTGCAGATCAAAGCAAGTAATAGGCCTTTCTAGATAAGGATCATAATAAGCCAAAACTACAAGGGAAGGAAGGGGATGGGGTGGGGGAAGAGATGGAAACAAAGTGAAATAACTATCATCAACAGCTCTAGGTATCTGCAAATCGATTAGACCAAGGAAGTCACTCAGGGGTCTAGAATGCTGCATGGCTAATATTCAGGCTTGCTAATGGAAAATCCAGCTGTTCTTTCAAAATTGAAAAACAAAAACAAAACAAAATCCTGCACACTTTTATTGTGGAGTGGAGCTAGATCATTCATGCTTCCCTGGCTTACTTTAATTATTAGTAGAGCAGTGGTGGCAGGAAGAGAAAGAGGCAAGTAAAACGAGAGTGGGGAACCTGTTGCCCTCAAGACGTTGCTGAACTCCAGTGCCCATTGCCCCATGACCACTGGCAGAGTCTGGCAAGAGCTCAGTCCTCCCATTGAGGTGCCTAGTGGCACCCAAGGCCCCATTTGTCTCCAGGCTGGGGCAGTGCCCCTTTGTGGGCAAACTTCTAGAGACGAAATGCTGGTGATGGGCATGGTCAGATGAATGAGAGGGTGAAGCAATGATTGCAACTCTTACCTTTGTACAGAATCAATCAGAGGTCCATAGGCAAGCACACATCTCAACATCCAGGGACAGGGCCGGCTCTAGGGGTAGTCTGGGTGGTGCGGGGCGCCGTGCGGCAGAACCGCACGGAAACCGTGCTGAGTGCTGCGCCCGCCAACCAGCCACGGCAAGAAACAGAGCAGGGCGGGGGCACCGGAGGGATCTCCGCACCACAGCGCCCGACGTGCTTGAGGCGGCCCTGTCCAGGGAAGCAAGTGCCATTGTACAGTCCAACGCTGTGCAAGGGCCAGGTAAAACATCTAAGAAGTGTGTAGTATAGCCTGGAGGGGGGACTATAGGAGCCAACTCCTAGGGGCCAACTCCTAGGGGCCAAGGGGGCTTCAGCCCCCTTAATAAAATATTTGATGGGGCTGCCTCCCCTCAAAGTTGATGGGCGCATTCAAATGGTGTGTGTGTGCACCGCATCATGTGATTGCTTACATGGGGCAGGGATTACGTGCCCCCCAATAATTTATTCAATAGAGAGAGTTTTCAGGGTAGAGAGTTCTCAGGATAAAGAAGGCTAGAAGGGCACATTTGCCCACCCCCCACCCCACACCTGAGTTTCCCAATCCATATTTCAACAGTTGGGACAGCTGCCAGAGACCACCCTGAAATATAAGCCTAAAGCTGCACTAATGCTGCACTCAAGGAAAACAATGTTAGGTGGGGCTGTGCACCATATTTGGCTGAAACCTGATTATGGAGAAACTGGGTTTGGGCTGAGTAATGTCAAGACAACCCAACACCATTCTGGATCAAGTCAGAAAGTAGAGATAGATTGAGATTCCATCTCAACTGGAATGCTGTTCCATGGAACAGGGCAGCCACATTGAAACCCTGCTCCAATTTATACTGGAGTAGACTCCTAATATTTAATATATATATTTAAAGAGGGAAGAAGAAGAAGAAGAAGAAGAAGAAGAAGAAGAAGAAGAAGAAGAAGAAGAAGAAGAAGAAGAAGAAGAAGAAGAGGAGGAGGAGGAGGAGGAGGAGGAGGAGGAGGAGGAGGAGGAGGAGGAGGAGGAGGAGGAGGAGGAGGAGGAGGAGGAGGAGGAACATTAGTAAGTCTCCCTCTAATGTGGAGTGCACTGACCTGAAAGTGGCCTCACAACGCTGGGGAGCACACAGGGCTGTAGGGGCAGGGGGGAGTCCTCAGGGGGAAGTCATAATCATTTTGGGTTTCCCTCCTGGGTGCCACTGTTTTCCACCCTGCTCTGCTTGTTCCCCATCGAGCCCACAACCGCCACCAACACCCTTCTGCTAGCAGGGGAAGGACCCCCATGGCTGCTGCCTCACTGCCAAGCACAGCTTGCCACACAATCTCCCAGGGGCTTCTGTGTTCCTCCTCAGCAGGTAGGTCCCAGGATGAGCGCTATTCCCAGCAACAGGCCTTCATGTGGCCTTTTCCACCATTCCAATGCGTCTTGGACAGAAAATTTAAGCCTGGAAAAGAAAACATGTCTGGGGGAAACCGGACATATGACAACCTTAGTACCAAAGCCTTTTATCCAACTTAAATCTCTCAGTTAATTGTAGATAAGAAAACCATTGGAAACTGTAACCTTCCTTTGTGAGTTTTCCCCTTGTTTTAATTTTACAGTCCCTTTGACTCCACGCTAATGCCTCTTGATAAGTTAACCATTTCTCCTTGCCTGTTGCCTCTTTTCTGCGAAACGCTTCTTGTGTTGAGATCCATAAGAGTATCTTTGCATATAATCTAGGTTTATATCTATTCCAGGCTCTCAATATACTATATCTAACAAAATGATTTTTAAAGTCCACATTAACCTTTCTGACAGTAAGAGCTGCTCAGCAGTGGAACAGACTCCCTCTGAAAGTGGTGGACTCTCCTTCCTTGGAGGTTTTTAAGCAGAGGTTGAATGGCCACCTGTCATGGATGCTGTGTGTTTTTCCTGAAAGTCCCCAAAGTATTAGAAGTCTGCTCCAGTATAAATTGGAGCAGGATTTCAATGTGGCTGCCCCTGTCCCATGGAACAGCATTCCAGTTGAGATGACAGGCCCCCACAATCTATCTCTACTTTCTGGTAACAACTGAAAACATTTTCACTTTGACAAGCTTTTCCAGCTGAATGAGAAGGTATTCTGCCTTAGGCATTCATTTTGTATTGTTTTTAAACCTATCTTCAGCTAGTGAAAGCCAGCACAAGGAGTCTTGCTAGCAGAAGAGAGCTCCCCCCCCCCTTCACAACCCTGAGAACTCAAAAACAGCTTGGGGGAAGGGGAGGATCAGAGTATTCCCCAAAACAGCCAGAATGGGGCAGTGGTTGAATGCCTGGCAGCTATATTTACGGTAGATGTTTTATGGTATGTCTATTGGTCAACATGATACATATATGTAAAAGACAAATCATAATAGTTCCATCCTGTTTATGCATTGATCTGTATTTTTAACAACAGAAAAATCTTCATGCAAAATGTGTGTGTGTGTGTGTGTGTGTGTGTGTGTGTGTTTCCCTCCACAATATACAGTCTCAAAGTTAATGTCTCTCAAAATACATATTTATAGATGTACTAGCTGGCCCGGCCGTGCGTTGTTGTGGGTTGTCTCTCGCTTGGACTACTGCAATGCGCTCTACGTGGGGCTACCTTTGAAGGTGACCTGGAAACTACAATTAATCCAGAATGCGGCAGCTAGACTGGTGACTGGGAGCAGCCGTCAAGACCACATAACATCGGTCCCAGTACGTTTCCGAGCACAGTTCAAAGTGTTGGTGCTAACATTTAAAGCCCTAAACGGCCTCGGTCCAGTATACCTGAAAGAGCGTCTCCACCTCTACTGCTCTGCCCGGACACTGAGGTCCAATGATGAGAGCCTTCTGGCTGTTCCCTCGCTGCGAGAAGCCAAGTTACAGGGAACCAGGCAGAGGGCCTTCTCAGTAGTGGCACCCACCCTGTGGAACGCCCTCCCACCAGATGTCAAAAAGAAAAGTAACTACCAGACTTTTAGAGGACATCTGAAGGCAGCCCTGTTTAGGGAAGCTTTTAATCTTTAAGAAATTAGTGTATTTTAATATTTCTGTTGGAAGCCGCCCAGAGTGGCTGGGGAAACCCAGCCAGATGGGCGGGGTATAAATAATAAATCATTATTATTATTATATACTATTATCCCTGTGACTTCCCCCACCCTGTTCCGACCCATGACCTATTCTGCCCCCTCTTCCCCCCACCCCCGGCTCATCCCTGTGACTCCCCCCCCCACCCTGTCCCAACCCATGAGCTATTCTGTTCCCTCCCCCCCAAGCTCATCCCTGTGACTCCTCCAACTCTGTCCAGACCCATGACCTATCCCGACCCCTCCTCCCCCTACCCCCGGCTCATCCCTGTGATTGGCCCCACCCTGTCCCGACCCATGACCTATCCTGCCCCCTCGGCCCAGTCTGGAAAGGCAAGCTGAGATGCTGTGGAGAGGGAAGCTTTCCTAGGTGCAGTACCAGTGTAGCCGTCGCTAGAGGGCACTGTTTTGTAACCTCTCTTGTGCTCCCAGCATCCCTAGCTGTCTGAGTTTTGTGTTTGGGAACAGTGGGTTTTACCTGCTTTACCTGCCATAGGTGTGACATCTATCTACGCAAATGGTATGCAAACCCTCGCATATCCGCATGTGACGTGTCCAAATTTGAATGCAATCAGTCAAGCGGTTTCGGTGAAAATTGGAGACCAACAAATCTGACCCTTTTACATTTATATATATATAGATAGATTTTTTAAAATCCTTTTATATACATTTTAAGCTGAAAGCTACATTGCGGAATTCAGTGAATTGTGAAAACCTAAAGATGACTGGCTCCTGAGCTGCACATTAGCTTGGGAGGTGCAAATTAGGTCAATTCATATTGGAAATTACAACAAAACAATAACTTATTGCTCAACCTTTGCTATGGCTATGAGACCGCTACTCTCTGTGGGTACATGTTGTACGGATACAGATGGAACAATTAAAGCAGTGTTCTCAGTAGATCTGAGAAATCACAAAGATGCTTAGTCGAAGAAGCAATCAGCAAAATCTTCAGGGCATCTTTGAAGAGACTCAACTCCTTTCCTTATCCATGCTGGAATGAGGGATGACATGGAGACGTGGAGAGGAAACAGAGGGCCAAATATATAGTCCTGGAAACAACAGCTGTCTGGGACATCTTCAGCTCTCCGGAACCATTTTCACCACCTGCTTTATGCAATGAGCAATGGAGAATCGGCACGGAGGAAGGGAGGAAGAAAAGAGAACTGGCACATGACATGTGTTCCCAGAGATAAAGCGTTCCTAGATCAGAGGTTACTAATTGGGTTTCTGCTTCGCGTTCATATTTAGCACGACTCAAAATAAGAACACACATTTTAACTTACACCTTAGCTGCCCGACCTCCCCATCTCCAAATGGGGCTTTCTTTTCCTGTCCCTGCGCACCCAGCACATCCACACACACAACCCCCAAACTGGAGAGTCTGGAAGAAAAAATATCCATGCTTTTGAAAAATTTGCATACCATTGGAACGAGCGAGAAATCTCAAAGCGGTCAAGGATGTCTCCAAGGCTGAAAGGTATTCCTATGAATCCTACCATTCAAACAAACCTTCTCATCACAAGCCAGGGCTGATTTGAAACTGCTGACTGACTTATCTGCAGCACACAGAATGTAGCCAAGTGACTCAAGTTGGGGAAAGTCTTAGAAGTACATTGCGTGTGGAGGTCCCCAAAACCACCCCTCAAATAACTCACACCATAGTCAGAATTTTAGTTTAATGGTTTTTGGCATGAATTTGGCCACAACTTTATTGAATACAAATCAAACCAGTGAGTGGTTGCGTAGGCATTGGTTCTCCAACTGTCACCTAAGGACAGAAATAAACTCGCCTTGTCAACAAGGGGAAACCCTACAGGGAGAGACAGGGAGTCGGGTCCAATAGGCTCTCCCCTCTCCCCTCAGGCTCCCAGGGGCTCATGCGTGTTGCTGGTCCCCTACCGGGGATATGGACACTGCATAGAGCCCCTGTATTCCTGACCGGAATTTCCCCTAACTCAGGCATTAACACAAGGGGCCAACGAAGTCAACAGACCCCAAATACAACCAATAACCAATGCCTAACCGCCAACCTTACAAGTTGTGACTTATTTGCTGTGCAGTAGGCGAAAAACCAGATGGCACCAGCCAATCAGCCAAATGGAAAAAAATTCCTACCGGCCCCTGAATACAGGCGGCACTGAAGTCACAGCACTGTCAATACAGAGGCCTAAAAAACAGCGGAGGGAGGGTGGGGATCCAAAACGCAGTAAAAGTGAAAGAGAAACCTCTTTCCTTTGCTTTTAAACCCAGGGGGCTGACCTGACAAAATTGCAACATCGGAATTTGCCCAGCAACAGAGGAGTGACCACTCATGCCCCCACCTTTGGACTCAGGAGTGGTTTGATTAGCCCCCACCACAAATCGTGCTCACCATGATGGTGAACCAGCATTAAGAAACAACTGGATAGCTCAGCTGGTTAGAGCATTATGTTGATAATGCCAATGTTGCAGGTTTGATCTCCATATGGGACAGCTGCATATTCCTGCATTGAAGGGGGGTTACACTAGATGGTCCTCAGGGTCCCTTCCAACTCTACAATTCTATGATTCTATTATAGAAATGTGGGTAGGAACTGTCCTTACCTTCCAAGTTCCGGACTGCAGAATCCGGGACCGGCAGCCATTTTACACCGGAAGTTGCGTCGATGTAACTTCCGGTGTTGCTTTGCCCTTCTATGGGCACCCAAAATGGCCGCCGCCGGCTTCAAAAGTCACTTGTACGCATGTCAGGAAGTGTGCCGACGCAACTTCCAGTGTCGCTTCGCCCATCTATGGGCACCAAAATGGCCGCCGCCAACACCGGAAGTCACGTCTATGCACTTCCGGACATGCGTAGTTGCGACTTTTGAAGCTGGCGGCGGCCATTTTTGGTGCCCATAGAAGGGCAAATTGGAAAGAAAAAATGGCTGCCGGCAGGAGAAAATAATGGAGAAAAACGGGAGACGAAGTGATACGGGGGACCACCGGGAAAAGGTAAGAAAAAAGGGGTTTTCCCGGGGAAAACGGGAGACTTGGCAGCTATGACTGTCTGTTATAGAATGTTCACTCAGTATATCACAGGCACAAATGCAGGCTCAAGATGCAGAAAGGAAACAGAAACTAGTTCTGCTAGTTTGAAACAGAAAGAGCTGTGGAGAACACACTGGCTGGACATCACTAGTGACTTCTGGTTAATAACAAATGATAGGATTACTTCATAGGTGGGGAACCTCAGGCCTAGAGGTGAAATGCAGTTAAACAAACCTCTGTATCTGGCCTTTGGGAGTCTCCACACACCATCCTCCATTCCAAGACACAAACCTAGGCCATGTCTGTCACTCACTCTGCTTTGCACCCTCACGGGTGCTTTTGCCTGGTTGAAATGTGTCCTAGTACCCTGATAATATGCCTGTTGTCTTTGTCCATGGAGTTTTCTTGGCAGGGATACTGGAGTGGCTTGCCAGTTCCTTCTCCAGGTGGATCACGTTTAGTCAAAACTCTCCACTATGACCTGTCCATCTTGGGTGGCCCTGCATGGCATAGCTCATAGCTTCTCTGAGTTATTCAAGCCCCTTCGCCACGACAAGGCATTGATCCATGAAGGGGCTCCAATACTTTGGCCACCTCATGAGAAGAGAAGAATCCTTGGAAAAGACCCTGATGTTGGGAAAGATTGAGGGCACTAGGAGAAGGGGACGACAGAGGACAAGATGGTTGGACAGTGTTCTCAAAGCTACAAACATGAGTTTGACCAAACTGCGGGAGGCAGTGCAAGACAGGAGTGCCTGGCGTGCTATGGTCCATGGGGTCACGAAGAGTCGGACACGACTAAACGACTAAACAACAAACCCTGATAATGCCTCTTGCTTGTCCAGATGGAGGATGGAAGGTCAGCATGAGTGTGTGTAGGCACAGGCCTATTGTACAAAGGTAAAATCCACACCCGTTGCTCCACTGACCTTTGCCTCTGGTCCTAGAATCATACAACTCTACAGTTGGAAGGAACCACAAGGGTCATCACATCCAACCCCCTGCAATGCAGGGATCTTTTGTCCAAAGTATCCCTCTAACTGCTTCTGTGGCTGATGTAACTACATCCTTTATTTCACAGGTAGCTAATTTTTCATTGCATTGCAGCTCCCATAATCCCTGACCACTGGCAAGCTGGATCTGGATTTCCTAGATCCTAAAATCCTAAAATTGTAGGAATTGGAAGGGATCCTGAGGGTCATCTAGTACAACCCCTGAAATGCAAGAATCACAGTGAAAGCCTTAATGACAGATGGCTATCCAACCTCACAGGTGAGGAAAGTGCTGTAGAGTTCAAGTCCAACTTGCAGGCCTCCCAAAGTCATCTGGTCAGCCACTGTGAGAACAGAGCATAAGTAGAGTCTGATGGATCAGGCCAAAGGGGCTCCTTCTAGGCCAGCATCCTGTACTCACAGTGGCTGGCCAGATGCACTCAATGTGAAACCCACAAGCAAGACCTGAGCAACTCTCTCCACCTGAGGTTTCCAGCAACTGCTTACTCAAAAGAATTGCCACCTCCAACCAAGGAGGAAGAACATAGCCATCATGGCTAGCAGTCCACAATAGCTCTCTCCTCCATGGTTTCATCTCATCCTCTTCTAAAGCCATCCAGATTGGTGGCCACTGCTGCTTCCTATGGGAATAAGTGTCACAGTTTAACTCTGTGCTGCCTGAAGGAAGGCTTACGATTCTTATGTTCAGAAAGAGCTTCTTTGCATGGGCACCCAATGATCTCTCACTGGAGGCCCCAAAGCAGAGATTGGAGGGCTATCTGCCAATGATGGAGACCCCCACCCTGCAGTAGGCCAAACCAGATGACCCACAGGGTCCCCTCCCATGCCACTATTTAATGAGAGTTGCATTGCAATAACTTCTGGAGGGCACCATGTTGGCTACCACTGACTTAAACCTGTGGGCTTCTTTACAAAGAAGGAAATCAGAGTTTTTAGGAGTGCAAAGGGAAGCCATTCCTTTAATAAGCAATAGCAAAGCAATAAAATATAAGCACTTCTATACCACCCCACATTCCTCTCTGTCTTAATCCTGACTCTGATTTATGATGTTACCCATCACCCTTTTAGTGCAGACAGTCTACAGCATTACATTCATTCAGTTACAGGCCAGTTCGCACTGTAATAGAGTTCTAGGACAATATCTAGACACAGATGAACTTTGAAGCACAACTTCTCAAGTTGGTACCAGTAATGATCCACTGACATCTAGACACAGATGTAATTTGAAGCTCAAATTCTCAAGTTGGTACCAGTAATGATCCACTAACAAAGGTAAAAAAAATCAGTGAAAGATGGAGCACAGCTTCAGATCAAGCAATGAAGAGCTGCAAAGTTAGCAGTCAAGTTGGGACTCAGCTCATAACTGAGGCATATAATGTGCTGTAGAGATCTGTAGTCTGCACTGAAGAATTGTGATGCTCAGCAACTCTTTCTGGTTCTTAAATTCCTCAAGAAGGAGTTTGTACTCAGGGTCAGTGATTGCAGATCAGTTGCGCCTTTGGTCATCTTCAGAATGTCAAATTTGTGAGAATGATTCAAGCACATAGTGGAGATTTAGCTTTGTGCAATTAAAGTGGGTTAAACACACTGGGCATATCCACATTTACCTTTTCCCCAACACTTTCAATGTACAGGTTTGTGTTTCTCAGTCTGTGTCTGAGCACTTGTTTTTTCCCTTCACCTTTCCCCAGGAAAACCTGATCTTTACCACTGAATCAGAGCAAATGGAAATGCTGGTTGCTGGTTGCTCCGATTCAGCAGTAAAAAGCTAGTTTTGAACTCTCTGGACCGCCCCCCCCCAGGTGTGCTCAGACATGGAGCTTTAAAGCACAGACCACGCCTGGAAAGCGTGGAGGAAAGGTAGGTGGCACAGGCCCTCTGTCATATCCTAAAACAAAAATCCACTTTTTAAAATTAAAGTGGTTAGGAATATGACGGAGAAACACACTGAAAAGTGTGACATGAACACAAGCTTAACAAGAAGACAAGCAACTCAGGGTCAAAGGCACCAGCTTATGAATGAGATTGGGGGCAACTGTCACAGCTGCAGTGTCATGACATCATGTCAAGATGTTGCACGTGCGACAATGTCACGTCAAGATGTCGGGTGCAGTCTGAGCAGCCAGAAATATGGCAGCAGCACAGCTTTAATGGCAGGTGCTCCTCCTCCTCTTCCTCCTGCCACTGTGCTCCAGGGGAAGGAGGAGGAAAGCAGCCCCCAGCCCATGGCAGTGGCAGGAGGAGGCAGAGGAGCAACCCACCATTAAAACCATGCCACCACTGCGTTCCTGGCTCTTCCAAGCTGGCACGATGAACACCGAGGGCCCAACCCCCACAAACAAATATTGGGTGGAGCAAAAAGGTTCAGCCCAAAGGAGTTGGCACTCCTGCTCGGGATGACACAAGATGGATACTCATTGCCATGCAATCTCCTGGAAAATATCAGAACAAATGCTCAGTAAAGACCAGGCACAATATAGCCTCCTCATAAGTGTTATGCAAGCAAATCAGGGTTAATATTAAAAAATAGATGATATAGAGGAACCCTTAGCTGGGGCAGTGCCTAACCTACCAATTAGGCAGAATGGGGAGTTGGCACCCCAAAAGAGGACATGTCTGGGTTTTCCCAGGTGTATGGCAACCCTGTTCACTGGTATATTGCCTTGTTGAAACACTTATCACAGTGTCAATTTAATACTAGTATTCAGTGTCAATTTATCACATAGCACTACCCAGGAGCGAAGAGAGGAGAGTTGCAGCAATGCTGCTTCCCACCCTCCTCAACTGCGGTGTGCCTGCCACAGCAGCTCCATCCCCAGGTCAAGCTTGACCCAGGGGTGCAGTAGGCTCCCTCCGCACCCTACCCCCCCTTGGGGGCTTGCCCAGAGCATCGGCCCAAGCAGCACTAGCCTAAGTTCCATTGCTGCCTGAGTGTAGACTCCTTGCTTTGCAAATTCAGGAGACATCAGGACACCATGCCTGACTCTAATTTGGGTTTGTCTGTTTTACAAGCAAACTAGGCTGAAGTCTGTTGGTCACTCCTCCCCTTCTAGAATCTGCAGTTAAAGCACACGAGCTTGTAGAGCATGGGTGTACCAAGCATGGGGTGGGGGGGCAGCTGCCCCCCAGAAGCAAATAATAATAATTAAATCGTCCTGCTTCACAGTGGCTGCAGCTGAGCTGGAGACGCGCCGGGGTCCCGCAAGAAGAGCCTGAAGCGGCTCAGCAAGGCGCAGCGGCGTTGCTAGCCTTCTGGCTGCCCGGGGCAGCAAATCAGAAGGCACCCCGCCAGGGGGGCAGGGCGTCCGTCACACGCATAAAGGTTAGCGACGCCACTGGGAGGAAGGGACCCGCGCGAAGGGAAAGGAGGAGCAATGGAGACAGGCAAGTGGCTTCCTCCTCCTCTCCATTTCTCCCTCCCCTCCTTGAGCTTCAGCGTGAGGGCAGTGCGGGAGCCACGTCCCTAATCAGCCCAGCCCAACCCCGGCGGTGCTGCCGCCACCACTTACTGCTCCTGCCGGCTGCGGCCCGACGGTGTGCCCAACCCCGCTGGCCCCGACTCCGAGGGCTGCACATGGGCCGCTCCTGGCGGCTGCAACAATAGTCCACAGCGGTGCAGCGCCTCAGCAGCTCCTGGGTTGGCGCGCCCTCCGAGCGCGCAGCAGACGCTGCCACCACTTCTGCTTGGGCTGCAGCAGCAGCAGGAGCCATGGAAAGGGGAGGCGGCTTCTCAGCAGGAGGTGGAGAAGGCGGAGGGGCTCTAAGCCGCAGAGCCAGGCCTCCCCCCAGGGAGGGACGGAGGAAAAGGAGGGCGGACCTCAGCTCGCGCCCCTGCCGGGTCTGTGGGAAGCAGAGGCAACTTGAGAGCGCAGCTTCTTGGCTGCTCGGTCAGCCCTCCCTCTCTCCCTCCCTCCTCCTCCTACTCAGGCGGGGCAGCCATCGGTGGAGGGGGTGAGGGGGCGTCACACTGCCCCCCACAAAGTGGAGCCCGGGCCCTCCGGCCCCCCCTATTGCGATGCCCCTGGCCGCACATGTGCTCTCTCCCCTGGGGCAACCCCCAGGATGAAACTTCTTCCCGGAGTCAGTTTCACATGGGCTCCATAGCTCCGCCCACATTCCCTCCCGTGCCTTGGCCCTGCCCCTGAACGCCCATGGCTTCCCCCCCCCCGCGAGTTTTTATCCTGGGTACGCCCCTGTTGTAGAGGTACCTGATAATTTATCAACCTTTCTTTTCTTTTCTTTTCAGAAAATTAGAATGTTGGTTTAGAGCAGGGGTGGAGAAACTCTGGCCTTTTACCCTCTGAGCCTCTCTCTATAGCCCTTGGAATCTCTGCTAGGCCTAACCCCCTCCCTAGGCCACATACCAGAGCAACCCTGCTTTGCACCCTCCTTGTGTTTTTGTGTGGCTGGCATGCATCCTTGAACTCTGATAATGCTTGCCTGGATGGAGGATAGAGAGGGGTGTGTGAGGGCCACTGCAGACTGTCTGTTGGCGGGTGCATGATTTTGCCATGTGTCACTGATGCAATACCAGTGCATTAGCGTTGGATTTATACTGGACCATCCATATATCACAATGCTGCTTTGTGGTACTTCCTAGTGTCACTGCATTATTGCCCCCTGGACTGGCACTCTTGCACTACAGTGCAGCAAAAGTAAGACGGTGAACACACATTCTGGAACATTCATGGTAAAGTTACAGGATTTCAAGGGAAAGTTATGGGACATGCACTGATTGGAAACAAAGCATTAAATCTATCCCAAAACGCAGGGTAATCTTAAGCATATCCAGCGCCGTGGTGCAAAGATCGCTCCAGCGCCCCACCCACCCACCCCGTTTCCCAGAGTTGTCAACCTTTTCCCAAGCCTCTGCGGGGACCTCTCTCCTCCCACGCAGGCTTGTAAGGAAGCTGCATGCCTGCCAGCCATATAATTGGTGGGGCGCAGCTTCCATCCTAAGCCTCTGCAGGGATCGCTCTCCTCCCGCAGAGGCTTAGGAGGCAAGCTGCACGCCCACCAGCCATATGGTTCATGGGGCGCAGCTGGTGGGCGTGCAGGAGGGAAAGGGGAGGCCGCCGGCAAAGCCACGAAGCTCCACCACTCGCTGGGGCACCCCTGAGAGGCTGGCGCCCTGGCGCAACACACCAGTAAACCCAATGGGAAAGACGGCTCTGCCAAAACATTTCAAGACACAAGCAACACTGAAATCAGAACTACCCTGGTACCACTATAAGTACTAGTTATCACATATGCAAAATAAAAATGATGTCTGGAGGGGCTCTGTGTGTATGTAGAAACTACTTTATTGTACCAAGGTAAAATCTGTCTTCATTGCTCCACCTACTTTTGAACTGCCCACTGGCATGTGGCCCCTGGAAAGTTGCACAAAAGCGAATGTGGCCCCCAGGCTGAAAATGGTTTAGAATGTGCTGTAGACAAAAAGGGGAAGTAAAGGCATCTTTTTGAAATATTTGTTTTCCTCTGGCTTGTTATTTGGGTTTGAGGTTGCTGTGTGTGTGTGTGTGTGTGTGTGTGTGTGTGTGTGTGTGTGTATATATATATATATATATATATATATATATATATATATATATATTCATTGGATGAAATTGTGTTGGTAGCTTGTCTTTTCCACTCGCTTCTCCCTTCACCTGGGCAGCTGCCCCAGACATACATCACTGTCTCTCGGGATAAATGGAGGTCCGTAAGTGCCGCAAACACTAATGACAACATTCATCAAAAGCCGAACGGTTCCATATTGTGGCAGTTGCTGGGACACCTGCAGCTGTACGGATGAAGGTCTCTCCTATTCTACTGCCTGCTCCTCCCACTGCCCCAAGCCTCCCATGCTTCGGAAATGTCTTCTTTTGCCTTCATTCTGACTCGACGAATACCTGCTCATACTTTAATAAAGCTTTGGTTCCTTGGATGACTGGATTCCCTTTTGGAAAACAGCTTGATGACTCACTGGGAGTTTGTGCTTGCTTCTTTTTGGGCACACCTCAGTTCTCAGCCCCAAAGGCTTAGCCTTTGAATACCCATTTCACAGATGCAAATACCAAGGTATTGGCTCTCAGAAGCCGTTGTGGCTGAGCTAGGTGCCTGTTGGCATATCCTGTTGTGCGTGGTGTGAGTCGCTTGCTCATCTGCAACTACGGGTACTTAATTCTGTGCAGTCCTTACGCCCTTTGACGCACCTCATCTCTGTTTGTAACATATTGTAGTCTGGATCACATGGGTTGAAAATGTGATCACCACCATTGGAAAATCTCAAATGTACAGTGGTACCTTGTTTTGAGTCCAGGATCCGTTCTGGAGCTCTGGATGCTCAACAAAAAGGATGCTCCTCAAAGGACCACTCTGTGCACACACGCAGGGCAGTTTGCACTTCTGCGCATGCGTGAGTGGCAAACCCAGAAGTAACCCGTTCCAGAACTTCCAGGTTTGCTGCAGACACCCGCCGAAATGGACGCTGGATGGGGCGGACTTATACGGAGGGACCACTGTATGTGGTGGAAGAAATGCACTTTGCACATACTCAGGGATACTCACTGCTCATACTGTCCAGGGCTGTGATTTGCTGTGGAGACACACATAGGCATAGCCAAGAGGGTGCAGGGGGATGGCCTCCTTAAATCAAGTAAATAAACTTAGCTGACCAATTGCATTGCAGATAACTTGGTTCTGCCCCCCCCCAACATAAAGCTTCCCGCCCCCAAATAAATCCTGACCATGCCCATGGAGACACAGCTCTCCCTGCTAAGCCTTTTCAATACTGGAAGATATGAAAGGCCTTGACCCTTTTCCAGGCAAATGGAAGGGAAATTGTTCATTCCTTGTGGGAATGTTTAAAACAAGGGTAGAGAGTCATGGCTCTGTCCGGGGGGTGGGGGTGGGGATCTCCTTGGGGAAAATCTGTTGGGGGCCATATACCAGGGGTCAGAGCCAGTGGTGGGTGGGGTCAGAGCCAAAAGTTGTGGGTGCCTCATAAGGATGAGTGAGTCTGCCATTTTTTGTTTTTCTCCATTTCTCATTTCTTGCTCTGGAAGCTAAGCCTTATGAGGAACAGTTAAGGGAATTGGGTATGTTTAGCTTGGAAAAGAGGAGATTGAAAGGAGATATGATAGCCTTCTTCAAATATCTCAAGGGCTGTCACACGGAGGAAGCTTGTTTTCTCCTGTTTTGGAGGGTAGGACCCAAACCTATGACTTCAAGATACAAGAAAGGAGATTCTGACTAAACTTTGGGAGAGCTTTCTGAAAGGAAGAGCTAATCAACAGTGAAACAGACACACACAAGAGGTTGTAGACTCTCTTTCCTTGGAGGTTTTTAAGCAGAGGTTGGATGGTCATCAGTCATGGGTTCTGTAGTTGAGATTCCTGCATTGCAGGGGGTTGGACTAGATGACCCTGGGGTTAATTCCAAAAAAACAATGCTATGATCCTACTGTATGTTCTTCCATGTGGAAGTGGTTGAAGATCAGCTCTCTCTTTTTTTCCTTCAGGATCAGACAGGAGATGTTTCTGGAGAAGCAGACCTTAGATCGTGAGCAGAGGACTCATTTTTGCTGGGGTCTCCTATTGCATCATGTTCCCTGTGGATCTAGGGAGCAGAGGTGGGGGGGGGGCTGTGGACAGCCCTGTTCTTACGTAGAGGGGGTCCCCAGGTGATTTTATGTAAATATATACACTTGTCAAGAGCAGAGGTTGGATGGCCATCTGTTTTAGATGCTTGAGTTGAGATTCCCACATTGCATGGGGTTGGACTAGATAACCCTTTCGGACCCCTTCCAACTCTACAATTATATGATTCTAACAACATATCTGGAATAGCACTGGAGAAGGAAAGGTGGTGAAGAGTGCCAGGTTTCTGCCGTGACTGCATAAAATAAAACCGCAGAAAATTATGCTTCTTTTATTTTCATGAGCAAGAAGATTCCCTCCTAAATGGAGATAAATAAAAAGTTTATTGAAATATGAAAGCACAAATAGAAATGGCTGCTTTGGGCCCATTGCAGCAATTAGGCAGGAGGCATTCATTTCGGTGTTTTTATAAGCAACTAAAAAGATATTTTGGAGTAATGGTGAAATTTATTCATCCTGGGCAAGAGCAGTCCAAATTGCAGAATGTGTTTTCCCTTCGAGACTCTTTGCTGAGTTGTGTGTGTGGATTTAACTCACCTGTTTTTCTAGGCTGGGTGGCTAGATGTCAAGTCTCACCCATTTTGCATTGTTCATCCCAAAGCAGCGCCAGATTTTCTTTAGAGCAGGGGAGGGTGGTGGGTAGGTGAGGCCAGAGGAAAAGAAGTCAGAGCAACAACTGCAGGTTTTACCTTTGTACAGCAGGATAATGTATAGTTGCCTGGCTCTCTCCTTCACCCCTCTTGCACATTGCAGAACTTTGACCCATCTTGAACTTCTGGAACAGTCCTAAGGGTGGACTGGTAACCTAAAGAGTTAATTACCACAATGTGCTCTATGGGCTACCAGTCCACAAATCACCATGGCCAGGCTATCCCTGTTCAAGAAAGGCTGTAGTTGGTTTACCATTCGTAGCTGATAAATTATGACAGCAGAAGAAATATGGCAGCATAAACAATACTCTCCCTTTCTCCTTCTTTTATTTACTTACTGAATTTTAATACTTCCATCACTCTGGGCAACATAAAAGCCAATGGAATAGTAACACTATGCACTAAAGAACAATGCATCATCATTAAAATATCATAAGGAATAACAAGCTAAACATAAAGATGCAGATGAGACTCAGGCCATTAGGAAATCCTACTTGCAAAATTAACAGTCATCCTAAACTTAGAAGGCTTGATTCCATACTTCTTAAAACTGGAGAACCAGTGTGATCCCATGGTAATCATGTTAGTTGAGGGCTGGGGAGATCCAGGTTCATATCCCACCCACCTTTAGCCATAAAGCTCATTGGGTGAACTTGGGCCAGTCACTATCTCCCCACTTAACCTACCTCATAGAGTTGTTGTGAAGATAAAATGGGGACAAACCATGTCCGCTTTGATCAATGAGATGGTTGTCATAAGAACACAAGAAGAGCCAGCTAGAACAGGCTATTGGCTCATTTAGTTCCGCATCCTGTTCTTACAGTGGCCAAGCAGAGTGTTACTGTGGGGGACCTGGACTCTGTGGGGGACCTGCTCTCCCACTCTGGCAGTTTTCAGAAACTGGTATTCAGAGGCATTACTGCCTCCAATCTTGGAGGCAAAGCATTGTCTCTGGATTCTTCTCCTTGCTTCTGAGAAATGCCCCTGTTCCGCTCACCTAGTTATGACCGAGTTCTTATTCTCTGTTCCATGCAATTATGTTATGAAATAAATGCCAGGATGTGGGACTATATTTCTTGTTTATCTAGATTGATAGATCTAGATACCTGTCTAGGCACTCTCCAAATAAATTCCAAACAAACAGCCTTTCAAACTCAATAATATTTCAGGGGCCATTAATCACCAGTGCTGCCTTGTTTGCTGAACCAGGTGACTACAAGTTAATAAAGAGGAGATTGAAGAAGACACATTTACCGGGGGGGGGGGGATAAAAGGAGAAAGATAATTCCTCCATTTGCTGTGAACAGACATTCTGATCTCATCATAAAGCCTTAAGGAAATATAATCCTAACCACACCCACTGCAGGGGGGGGGGCAAAAAAAAGATAGCAGTTCCTGGGCTCCATCAAAAAGCAGAGGGACATTTGTATCAGCACTGGTTAAGTAGAAATGCTGAAAGTAAAATAGAGGATTATTTTGTCTCTCCACTGTCAGAGGCATTATGCCTCTGAAAACAAGTTGCTGGGAGTCAAAGGTTGGCAGACTGCTGTCCCTCATTCCAAGAAAACTGAACCTGGGTAAACGCCTGGAACCCCTGGAATCTCGCACTGCTTTGAGATTGGGGTGGTGTTCAACAATATATAAAATTTAGGCAGTGGTGCACTGTGTCAATGTTTTGGCACAATGATGGCTTCATTGTAAGTTGCTTTGAGTCCTTTCCATTAGTAAAGCTAATAAATCATCACCATGACAATCAATGGGTAACCATCATAAAAAAAAACTGCACCATGGGGTGTTTTCAATGCTAGTTTGACTCAGGGCTTATCCACACTTACCTTTTGCCCCCCTCTTTCCTGGGGCCATAGCTGCCAACCCTCCCTTTTTTGTGGGAAACTCCCTTAATCTAAACCACAGCTGTCAACTTTCCCTTTTTTTGCTGGAAATTCCCTTATTCCAGCGCCATTTCCCGCTGCTATCTTGGATTGTTAGATATACCGTGGACTGTCCCCAGGACAGGTGAGGCTGCTGATCGCTTATTTTCAAATCTGAAAGTGGACAGGTGAGGCTGCTGATCTCTTATTTTCAAATCCGAAAGTTGACAGCACAGGTCCACACTTTAAATCTCCATGCCAGATTGTACATTTTCTTTTGCCCTGGAACATTCCCCATGAAAACTCACTCTTTAAAGCTGAAGCACAACAAATAGCAATTTGGGTTTTCTGTGGATTGCTGTTTTCTACAATTCAGCTTTAAAGAGTGGATTTTCACAGGGAAAGCTTTGGGGCAAAGGGAGCTTAGACAAAGAGTCTTAAAGTGCAGACTGTACCTGGAAAGCACAGAGGAAAGGCAAGTGTAGATAAGCCCTCAGAGTAGACCCATTAACTTTAATGGACACAACTAACATATCCATTAATTTAAATGGGTCTGCCCTGAGTAGGACTTAGTTCAATACAAGGCTTTAAGACAGGAATGAGGGAGCTCATGCCTCTCCCTTTTTTGATGGACTCCAAATCCCATCAGCCTTGCCCATCACAGCCAATGATCAGAGATCATGGGAGTTGGAGTCCAACAACATTTGAAGGGCCACAAGTCCTGCAACCTTGCCTTACAACAACCCTGTAGGGTGAGAGAGGGGAACCTGTGTTCCTCAAAGAGTTGGCTCTCAACTTCCAACTCCCCTCACCCCAGCAGGCATCAAGTCTGATAACCATTCTCAGATTTCTGTCAACTTTTTCATTATACATACATTTCCAGAAAACACAATATGTCTCTATAAGTACTCCAATTCCCCTGCGTGTTTAGTTTCTTTAGTGCACAGCCTTCAACAGGAGATTGCTATAAAGTTGTTTTCCTTTCAAGTAAGCCTTGGTCCTGGTCCACATTCCATACAAACATCTCCTTATACAATGATTTAAAAATTCTCTATGTATATTTACCTTATGGTACCACAGGTAAGCATACCACCCATGCCGATTCCTGTATTCTTTTAGGAGACTTCATATTGCCAGTGCTCAGACACTTTTAAGCCTTACATTTAAAACCTAAAGGACTAGAAACTTGATTTTCTTCATGCAGTACTCACGTACTTTCTAGCCGACACTGAATGTGTTAAGGACTAGAAAGTTTTTTTAAAATAAATAAATAAATTACTATTCTCAGGATCTTTAATTTTTTTGCTTATTATCAGGAATAGGAATACTCCCCTTGGCTTGGGCTTGAAGCCTTTTATTTATTCCGAATTTCTTTTTTAAATTAGTCTTTATTAAAGTTTTTTGTGTTACAAAACAAACAGATAAACAGGGAAAGGTACATCTATTGTCTCCACTTTCTGCAGCTTTCCAGGAAAGGACTGTGAGTGGTTGTTTCTGTTTGTGAAATGGCTTGGGGGAAAATGTGTGAAGTGCACCGTCACAGTTCCCCTCCACTTTCTCCCTCTCTTCCCCCCCACCCCCTACACTTGAAAAAGGAGAGTGGGATTAAGCAGCACCAGAAAGGCTTAAAGCAGGGGTAGAGAACCTTCTTCTTCAGCCCTCGGGTCACATGCCAGTGGTCAGAAGCCAGAGGTAAAATTGGGAGGAACAGCAATTTTAATTTTTAACTTTATGCAGTACACTATTTGCTCTGCACTTGTAAGAAATCAATCTTTTAGTGTGGCAGCCTTTGCACTTTGGAACTTTGACACTAGACAGGCAACTTCACAGGACTCTATGGTGCATCCCTTCGGTTCTGTGCCCTCTTTGCACCACCCTGAATCCAGCACGGACTTCAGGACTGTTGTGCAGCAGTGGGACAAGGGGTGGGGAGACTCTCCTGAGCTTCCCTGCTAGTCCTAATAGGCCAAAGGATGGCAGTACTGTAGTTTTTTTGGAAACGGGTTCCAGAAAACAGGGAGTGAGCAGTGAGGGAGTGGAGTGCCCTTCCTAAAACAGATTGGCTAACACACACACACACACACACACACACACACACACACACACACACAACGACTCACTTGGGTATTAGAAAGATGTCCCAAATGGGGACATTTGGGTGTATTTTCTCCTGACCCAGATGGAAAAGTTACCAATGATCTCCTGTGAAAGAGAAAAAGAAATTGTCTAGCAGGAAAGTTGTCCAGCCTGTAAAAAGTTTCCCCCTCATGCGCTGAAATTCTATGTTATTTGCATCCTGCTGTGAGCGATTATTGCTTTTTTTTTTCCACCAGCCCAAGCAGCATCCCTGATAATAATCGTAAAAAAAATTAAGCTGGAGGGTATTAGGGAACAGACCTTCATTTGCTTGATTTTCAAGGGCCTTCCTATCTCCCGCCGGCAGTCTCAAAGCCTCGTGACTCCTTCAAAGAGCCGCTTTCCAGGAAGGCTGAGGCGTCCCTTTCCCCGTCCTTATCGGAGTCCCTCAGACAGGCTCATTTGCCTAATGGCAGCTCTGTATCTGACACGTGGCAGCGCGCACCTGAAGCTGACGACCAGGGGTGACCTTTCCAAATTGAACTTTTTGTCGCCGTTGTTGTTGTTGTTAGTTCTGCGCGCGCCAGAAAACGCTCACAGCATCATTGCGCTACCAGCTTCCCGGTCTCCCACCTGCAACAAGTGCAGCTCATCAACCAACGTTTTTTTCCTAGGGGTGGGAGGGGAAGGTAGGCTCAGGGAAGATTCATTTATCCACAGCGTTGGCCTTGACAGCAAAACCACAGGAGTCAAACCACCACAGAGACCAGCTTTACAAACATACAATTAAAAAAAAAACTAGCAACCAGAAGTGTCATTTCTTATATATTAAAAACCCATGGTTGGATGGTATACCCACCCCACCCCACCCAAAAAAATCCAAATATGTATGTTGTTGTTACCATCACTAGTGGCATCTTCATTATTAATTTCATTTGTGAATTGCTTCCTACAAAGCAGTTCAAAGCAATTCCAGAGTGCTATAAAAGCCACATGCAAAACAATTGCATACATGTAAAAAGTTAAAGGGGACCCAGGTGGCGCTGTGGGTTAAACCACTGAGCCTAGGGCTTGCTGATCAGAAGGTCGGTGGTTCGAATCCCTGTGACGGGGTGAGCTCCCGTTGCTTGGTCCCAGCTCCTGCCAACCTAGCAGTTCGAAAGCACATCAAAGTGCAAGTAGATAAATAGGGACCGCTACAGCGGGAAGGTAAACGGCGTTTCCATGTGCTGCTCTGGTTTGCCAGAAGCGGCTTAGTCATGCTGGCCACATGACCTGGAAGCTGTACGCCGGCTCCCTCGGCCAATAATGTGAGATGAGCGCGCAACCCCAGAGTCGGTCACGACTGGACCTAATGGTCAGGGGTCCCTTTACCTTTTAAAAAGTTAAAGCAATGGCACACATACAAATGGTTCATATAATTGCACATGTCAAAACAATATCATATATTTTAAAAGGTGCTGACCAAGATAATGGGGTGGTGGTGGTCGTCGTCATCAATTTATTACAGTCAACAGAACAAAAATAAAACCAAAGGATTGTTTCATTAATTTTAGTGGATCTACTATTGAGTAGGACTTAGTTGGCTGCAACTCAAAACCTTGTATCTGAAATAATGCAAGTTAGATTTATCTTCTATCTCTTCATTATTTCTAAACTGCCTTTCAGGTTAAGTCCAACCAGTGTAGCTCACACAGAAAATTAAAGGTATAAAATGCACATGAAATAATATATTTACCATTATAAGAATAAGGGCTCCTCCCACTGACCTCTTTATTGTGCTTTGTCCTAATATGCTTGCACAAAGCTTCCACATAGATTAGACTATGCCCAATATTTATTGAGAATTTGTTTTGATTTCTTTACAGTGCAGTTATAAGACAATCAGCATTCATCCTGATTTGCTTGTGGGGCATTTACACACCTTCCAATTAATCATTCAACCATTCCCCACTTTTCAGTGAGTTTCCCCGTTGCTTTCCTAGCTTGCAAAAAGTCTATTTTTAAAAAAAAGTTTTGCTATGCTAGGGCAAGGATAACCAACACAGATGTTGTTGAACTCCAATTGCTACCGGTACTGACTCCAGCCAATGACATATAGTCAGAGATGATGGAGGTTGTAGTCCAACAACATATGGAGGGCACTGTCTTAGCTGTTTCTGTACTAGAGCAACAGAGCCTTTTCATCCACTAATTCCATAATAAGCCCATGCCTCGTCTCAATGTGGATTGTGAACTTGTGGTGCCTTTAATCCCTTCCTTGTCTATACTACTTTCCCCTCCAGCTGCTAACGGCCCACACTTTCTCCTCCCTAAATCTGAAGACTGCCTATGCAACTGGTATAGCTCTCTTAGTCAGATTTTCAAAGCATAGAGAATACTGTGGTACTGGTGGGAGTGACAATTGGGAAAACCAACCGTGGACAGAGTGAATGGCAGGTGCAACCATAGCCAATGATGTGCTCTTGTCCCCATCCTCCTCCCTGCTGAGTTCTACAACCACTCAGACTATCTATAAGAAGAAGGCAGGCAGTTGGGGACTGGTTGAGGGCAAACCAAGGTTGATGGGGAAATTCCCCATCAGGGCTATCTTAAGCATATCCGGTGCTGTGGTGCAAAGATCCCTCCGGTGCCCCCTCCCTTTCCCAGAGTTGACCCTTTTTTAGGGCTGGAAGAGGCGGGCAGCGGCTGGAGGGCGGCTCCTCTGGTGGGGAAGAGGTGTCACTCAACACGCTCTTTCGGTGTTCTCTGGACCCTCGCCTGATGCCCTCCAGAACTTGCCGCCCTGGTGCCCCACACCACTAGCCTCAATGGGTAAGACTGGCCTGTTTCCCATTCACTCTACTGGATGAACCTTCACTGGTTCTTATGAACCCACAGACTACAAGGCTGGAGGTCCCTTACCCTATATATGCAGCCACCACGCCTCAGCAGAAATAAAATAAAAACACTTATGCATCTATCAGTCCGTCTGATTTCGACAGGTCTATCCAAATACATTTGCACTTTAGCCTTGCTGCTTTCTGCTTGTCTCCTCACAGTGGAGCTCTGACACCCCCTGCTGTTTGCTGCAATCTGAAAAGCTGCCAGTCTCCGTCCTCATTGCTGCTTTTTCAGCAACCACTGGGGAAATCCAACTCTGGATTTTAGCCAGTTTCCACTCTGGAAACATGCACAGAGATACACGCACACACACTTTCCTTTCAGCAGTGATGCCATATGCCAAAGAAGTACTTGGGAACAGAAGCAAAGGAAGCTTCAGCAAATCTGAGGCCAGTCAAGTGGAATCTTGCAAACTATGTCTTTTGGGTTATTGCTTTTTCGAATTGCAATAACACAATCTTCAGTTAATGCTTTCTGGGTGCTTCGCTGTACAAGACAAAGGGACTGACAGGGAGGGAGCTCTGATGCAATTTGTCAGCACTACTGATCCCCAATTTTGCTCTGACATCCCATCCATATATGGACACAGTTCCAAGTGCTAAACTGATATATTTGAATAAGGGAAAGGCATTAGCCTATTGGTGGAGCATCTTCTTAGCATGAAGTAGGTGCCATGCTGGATCCCTAGCATCTCCAGGTAGGGCTAAGAAAGATGCTGAATCTGAACTCCTAGAGAGTTGCTGCCAGTCAGAGCAGGCATTGTGGAGCTAGACAGACCACAAGAGAAAGAACATTTTCCAATGCATTTCCTGTCACATTCCTAGCCATGAAAAGCTTGCAAGCAAAAACAGGATCTGGCAGATTGAGTGGACAAGGCCAACAGTGGGCCCAACAGTAAAGAAGGCAGTTTGTGCACATGCTTTACCAACTCCTAGGCACCAAAGTCCCTATTTGAGGGAGCCGACAACCCCCCCTCCGGTTGATGGGCATTTTCTATTCATGTGCCACATCATGTGATTGATTATGTGTGGTGGGGCCTACATTGATTATGTGTGGTGGGGCCTACCTGCCCCCCCCATATTTTATTCAAGTTGCACCCCCCGAAAGTGGTGCCAAACACATTCCTCTGCTTTCCTTTGGAACGTATCAGCATGGCCAGGAGGTGGGTCTTCTCGTCTGGGCAGCCAAAGAGCTCCATACACACTACCCAGGCTAGTGCCCTGTAGAGGTCACTTTGGAGCTGCTTGACTTCACCCCCTGGAGACACACTCTTGAGACAGACGGATGCCAACAAAAAAGTCTGGAGGCACCCATTCAATGCCTAGGCTACGAATGCAAAATAATCATCAGAAGTTCTAAAATCAAAATCAAAACAGCTATTTAAAAACGTAGCAAACCGAAAATAATTCCAACAGCAGCATAAAATGGGAAGGCTGAAAGCAAGCTGGAACAGATGTGGGAGTTTGCAAGCTTATTTTAAAATTTGTTTTGAAAGTGCCGGTTGTACCACAGCGGGCAAAGTGTTTCATAAACTTGGGACCAGCACCGAGAAGGCTCAGTCTTTCATGCCATGATCTTACTTCTGTGCAGGGGTGCCAACTCATGGGAGCCGAGCCCTTTGGGGGGCGCCCAATATTTTGGGGTGAACTTGAATTGAACTGTGAATTGAATGCAAACCAAACTAGTTTAAGTGGATCTAGTGCCATTTAAAAATGAACTTTCCAATATCATAAGAGAAGAGTTAGTGATGGTTGTATCCAACTATGTCCAACTAAGGGGACAGTTAATAGGTCAGTGGTAGGGCATCTGTTTTGCATGCAGAAGATCCCAGGTTCAAGTCCTGGTTTTTCCAGATACAGCTGGAAGGGACTCTTGTCTAAAACACTGAAGAGCTCCTGCCAGTCTGTGTAAACCATAGGTTTTCAACCTTTTTGAGTCCACAGTTGCCTTGACCAACTACATTCTTTCTGCATCAGCCCCATGGGCGTCAGATGCCTAGTTATGCCATGCCTTGCCTGCAGAGCTGGCAAACACCCTCCTTTGTGGAGTGTTCCCTCAGCTTCCTCTTCTCTCCCCTCTCCTTGGGAGTTCTTTGGGCAGCTGCAGCTTCCCCCCTGGTCTCTGAGCTGCCCACCCCCACCCCAAAGAGAGGCACCTCCTCACATTGCCCCACAGGGGCATGGGAAGCACCCCCTAGCCAGTCCAAGAAGGCACCATTCGCCTGCTGCAACAAACAGCTGTGCAAGCCTTTGGGAGGCAGAAATGCAAGGGGGCATCAGAGGAGGGAGGGAAGGAAAGAGGGTCAGAGGCCAGCGTTGCCTGCGGCACTCCTGGCCATCCTTCAGGGCAACCCAGGGTGCCCCTGCACACTGGTTGAAAACCACTGGTGTAAACAATACCAAGCTAGATGGACCAGTGGTCTGACTCAGTAGAAGGCTGCTTCCTATGTTCCTAAGTCCTACTTGGAGGAGACCCATTGAAATTAATGGGCCTAAGTTAACCATGCCCATTAATTTCAATGTGTCTATTCTGGAAGTTCACTAGCATTGGATACAAACCCAAGGTTTCCCAGCATTGCTAGCTACTGGCATCACGATTCTGACCCTTTGGATGAGGCCAACTGTAAGCCCCAAGGTGTCCTGATCTTGAAGATGGAATAGCTGGAGAGAAACATTAGACTCATAATTACTACACTCTCACCCTCTATATGCCTCTTGACACCATTTGACACCCAGCAAAAGAATTGATGGTTTAATGAAGAACCAAGGGGATGCTTGGTTTTTTAAACCAGACTCAACCTTCTTCCTGCCTACTTGTTCACCATCTCCACCTCCCCAATGAATTCTCTTGTTCCTCCTCCATCTCCCCAACCCCAAGGATCCACCAGCTGCTTCATAGGCCCAGCAGTGGGGATAGCACGGAGCAATCAGATGACCGTGATACTGGCAACACATAGAACCTGAGTTTGCTATTAAGAGTAATGGTCAGCAGATATTTTTGAGTAAGATTCCAATCTTAGGTCAGTGATGGCTTCAGGTTTTGAAGGGCCTTTGAGCAAGACACACTCCATGGTAGACTCCCCGTCCCCATAGAGTCTACTTCCTAATTTCAACAGAGGCAGGCACCCAAGCGGCTTCCTCCGCTGCTGCCCCCACCCCCTGCTTTGGCACTTGACATGCTCTACAAAGTATTCCAGCTAGAGGTAGCCCTGGGAAATTCCAGCTTCACATCAGGAAGATCCAATCTTTACAACTGAACTCTGTTCCCCTCTCCCCCACAACTGACTACTGTCACGAAGCAATGTGTTTCAGATTGGAAGTTTAGTTGCTGTCTCCCACAAACCTGAATCAGATTGGCTCAGAATAATCCTAACTATTCTCCCACCCACCCATCCAAAAATGGACAAATAACTTGAGTTGTTTGCAAGCTAAACAGCATCCCTTTCTGAACCTGCTGCCTACTCTCACTCCCAGCCAAACTACTTCCCCCTACCTCACTAGCTAGTACCACCTTGGTGATAAGCAGATGGGCAGAAGAAAGAGGGTGAGGTTCCCCACTCCCCTCCCAGGGGCAGAAGAAGGGGTGCAGTGGGTGCGGGCCACCCCAGGTGTCAACACTGGGTGGCACTCACCGCAGGGCCTGCAGCGCGCTCGAGAAACATGTCTCTTCTGGAAGAGATGAGGTGGTTTGGGCACACACAGGCTCCATGCTGCCCAAACGGTCCGCCCACTGTCTCCCCCACCCCCACCCCAAGCTGCACGATGGCTGAGTGGGAGGAGGCAGGCAGACTCTGGAGGCCCCACGGTGCGCCCCACCCCTATGGGCAGCTCGCCCCACCCTCGCCCCGCCCCTATGGGTGGCTCGCCCCACCCCTGGGCATGCTGCCCCAGGCACCCAAGCAGCTTCCTCCGCTGCTGCCCCCACCCCCTGCTTTGGCACTTGACATGCTCTACAAAGTATTCCACCTAGAGGTAGCCCTGGGAAATAGTTTTCACCATGAGCTACTGTGGTGTTAAGAGTCTTTGGGATAGCAACATTTCCCAGAAGCTGTGTGTGTCTGGCAGGGCCGAAACTAGGCTTTCTGTCACCCGGATCCAAGATCCAGTTTGGCACACACATACCCCAGATATTTGCGTGTTTGCGTATATAAACATGCAAACAAACAAACACACCTCAACACATTAAAAGAGTGCATTTTCATAAGATCAGCCAAGACCCTCTGATTTCCTTTTAAAATGTCCCCCCCCCCTCTTTGAGGCTTTTTGCCACCCACCCATTTTCTTGGTTCTGTGCAAACCCTTTCAAGGAGTTTTGACGTGTAAGTTTACTCCTGAGTAAGCTCCAACGGGATTCCTTTCAGTTTTATTTTTGATTACTCATTTTAGGAAATGTTAATTTTGTAGTCATTTTAGGTTCCATGTAAGGGGAAGAAATGCTTTTTGCGAATCTAAAGTAGAAAGTGCCCATCCATCACAATCCTAATGCAGCACCCCTTACTTTCCCGTGTGCAGATAATGTATAGTCTGTAAAATGCCTCAACCTTAGCTATCCAAACACATTCATAGTTCTGAAGGGATCATAGAATTGTAGAGTTGGAAGGGACCACAAGCGTCATCTAGTCCAACTGATTCTTTTCCTCAGCTTCCTGCCCCTCCCTCCATAATTTCTTTCTCACACAGTAGCAAACCCACATAAAACAAAATACGATATTGAGGAAAGCAAATGAAAATGAAAAAATGAAATTGTTAGAGGGATTTAGGAAAAAAGAAAAGGAATTAGATAAACAACCATCAAATGAAAAAAATTAAAAAAGAAATTAAATTATTACAAACAGAATATACACCTATCGGTAAGATAGAACAGGAAATGGAAAGAAATATGAGATTATACAAACAAAATAATTTTGAATTTGCAAATAAACCCAGATGATATTTAGTGTGGCAACTAAAAGGGGGGGGGAATCCTATCTTCTGCTTCACTGGGGAGAGCCACGCAGCCTCTCCAGATTTTCCAACTCTCCTTCTCCCTGCATTGCATTGTTAATGAGCCTTCTTCAGCTTTATGGGGAAAGGGGAAGGACAGAGCTCTCCAGCTGAAGCCCAGACATGCTGGGAGCCTCAATGGCACCCCTCTGGAGGCTTCACCCAGGGCAGAAACCCTGGCTAGACACCCCGCACCTGCACGCTACAGCTAGATGTCTGGCACACTAAGAAACAACACACCAGGCACCAGAGAATACCTTGCTATCTTTCTTCCACTTCCTGCCATAGCCAGTAGAAATATAGCATTGTAAAGGACTTGAAGGTAGGCTTGCCATATGTCAGGAAAATTTCTGACATGTCCTGGTTTTCAGATGTAAAAATGGCATCGGGGGGGGGGATTTTGCCAAACGCAATGGTAAAAGCGATGGCAACACGATGGAAAAAGCAGCAGAAACAGCTCCAAAAGCTTAATATCACTATTTTGGGGGCAGCCTAAAAAAAAACTCAACAATTTTTTAATATGGCAACCCTTCCCTATCTAGTTCACACCCCTGCGATGCAGGAATTACAACTAATGAATATGGTAGAGTAGGCTCAGGGTAGAGGCTCTGTGGATAGGGTGGAGGAGGGTTGGGAGCTGGGTGGAATTGTTCTCTGACTTGATAGCACCAGCCCACCTGGATTACCACTTTATGCTACACTTCTTAATTTAAAATAATTTCTTAATTTGTGAAATGGCAGCTTCCATGACAGCTTCATCACTAATTTTGGGATTAAAAAAAACCTACCCCAGGGAAACTTTTCATTGTGCAACCTGCACATTAGTAGATCTATAGCAGTGTTTCCCAAAGTAGGCACTACTGCCTGCTGGGGGTGCTAGAATGATCCAGGGGGGGTGGTAGTAGCTTTGGGTGCAAAATTGGGGGCACTGAATAAAAATAAGGGGGTGATGGAATCATAAAGAAAGAACATTTTGGAAAAACCATTCATACATGTTCCATTTGTTGGGTAATGATGCTTACCGCCAGGTCAGGAGCCGTTGTGTGGCATTAACAATGCCTCCCCTAGAACCAGTGGATGTGTGCTGGAGGTGAGGGGTTTTCCTAGGCTTGGGTGAACCCTTTTTGGATCACTGCTTGTCTGCCTATTTGGCCAATGGCAGGAGGTCTGGAGCTACCCCTGGGACAGATCGGACAGCGCCTAGTCCACCTCCTTGTCCAATTTTGAAAAACCATTTGTACATGTAAATAACATGTATTTCTAGGGGGGGGAAGGGACCCAGGTGGCGCTGTGGGTTAAACCACTGAGCCTAGGGCTCGCTGATCAGAAGGTCGGCGGTTTGAATCCCTGTGACGGGGTGAGCTCCCATTGCTTGGTCCCAGCTCCTGCCAACCTAGCAGTTCGAAAGCACGTCAAAATGCAAGTAGATAAATAGGAACCGCTACAGCGGGAAGGTAAACGGCATTTCCGTGTGCTGCTCTGGTTCACCAGAAGCAGCTTTGTCATGCTGGCCACATGACCTGGAAGCTATACGTCGGCTCCCTCGGCCAATAATGCGAGATGAGCACGCAACCCCAGAGTCGGTCATGACTGGACCTAATGGTCAGGGGTCCCTTTACCCTTTACCTTTACCTGGGGGGGGGGGGGTAGTAAGTAATCTTTTTTCATGAAAAGGGGGTAGTAAACCAAATAAGTTTGGGAACCTTTGATCTATAGGGTAGTCCTAGGACATTGTTACAAATTGTCATCTGTACAAAGCCCCTACATTTCTGCAAGTCACCACTTAGATTGAATTTTGCCATTGGGGTGTGTTTATTACCCCAGCCAATGTAGTGTAATGGTTAGACTATTGGCTTAAGAACTGGGAGACCAGGGTTTGAATCGCCTTTGGCCAGTGGCACTTCCTCTCAGACTACCCTGCCCTCCTTTTGTCTGCACAAATTTTCCTGCTGCTCAATTTGTGCCCAGTGGGAAGCTTGGCTAATATAAGGAATTCTGCAACATCTTGGAAGCAAATGCTCTCCCACCCATCTTTCTCCATGCTACACCCCCTGCACTCCCGGGCTTCCAGCATGCTCTACTCTCTGGCTGTTATAATTGCATTCAGCAATTCTGCTCAATACTAGCTGGCCCTGATCTATATTTCCTTTGCATCCCCTGGTGGATTTGCTGTCTCTGAGGAATTCCTTTCCAGCTTTTCTCCTCAGCAGAAAAAAACGTATTAAGCTCATCAGCTGTTCCTCTCCCTCTCTTACAAGATTCTACCCCTTTAAAAAAGAAAAGAAAAAAAGAACTAACTGTCACAGAGCCATTTACAGCAGGGGTAATGGAATTCTTGTGAATTTGCAAACTATTAGTAAAAAGGGGAGCAAATGCAGCTATTTATTTACAAGCACAGTAGTTGGAGGGGGAGTCTTTTTAATTGCATTTGGAATCTATTGCAATGATTTCCCCATCTGAATGCAAAGTTGCCAACCGAAGCTTCAATACATGCAATAGATTCCCGGGGGAGGGGGGGATTTAGGTCAAGATGAGTAAATGTGCTAAATGGACCATTACTTTACAACATAATTAGAAACGAGTACTTCCTTCCCACCCCCCATCACCACCACACCCCAGTAGAGAATTGGGGCAGTCAGGGATAGACCTAAAAATAAGCATGCATAAAAATGTAAGGAGAGCCCTGCTGGATCAGGTCAAAGGCCTGCCCTATCCAGCATCCTGTTTACACAATGTACAACCAGATGTCTGTGGAAAACCTGCAAGCAGGTGTGCAACCTGAGTGCAATAATTCTCTCCCTACCAATAACTGGTAGTCAGAGGCAGAGGAGTTGGGACGTAGTCATTGTAGCTAGTAGCCATTAATACCTTAAAGAAGGCTGATCGCCAAAGAATTCTGGGTGTAATTGGAAATCTGTTGTTCACCCAGTTGTGTTAGGGAGGAGTCTGGTCACTATAGGACAGAGCTTTCCAAGTGGTGTGTCGTGACACATTAGTGTGTCAGCTGCAGTGTGTAAGTGTGTTGCACAAATGCTCCCCATGCTCCTCCCAAGGCTTGAAAGGGTTTTGTTGTTGTTTAGTCGTTTAGTCGTGTCCGACTCTTCGTGACCCCATGGACCATAGCACGCCAGGCACTCCTGTCTTGCACTGCCTCCCGCAGTTTGGTCAAACTCATGTTCGTAGCTTCGAGAACACTGTCCAACCATCTTGTCCTCTGATGTCCCCTTCTCCTAGTGCCCTCAATCTTTCCCAACATCAGGGTCTTTTCCAAGGATTCTTCTCTTCTCATGAGGTGGCCAAAGTATTGGAGCCTCAGCTTCACGATCTGTCCTTCCTGGGAGCACTCAGGGCTGATTTCCTTAAGAATGGATAGGTTTGATCTTCTTGCAGTCCATGGAACTCTCAAGAGTCTCCTCCAGCACCACAGTAAAACTGAATTATTGTTGCAAAATGATGCACGTCTAAAAAGTGTGCCACCAACATGGAAAGTATGGAAACTCTGCTGTAGGGAGATGTCAGGGGTTGTTGTCTTCTCAAAGTAGACCCATTGAAATGAATGTGCTTGAGTTGGTCATGCCTGTTAATTTCACTGCATCTGCACTAAGTAGGATTAACATTAGAGACAACCCCAAGACTCTACTGCAGGTCTAAAAACGGGCCCAGAATTCACAGCCACAGAAGCCATGGAGGTCTGGGCATCAATAAGGGCCAGTGATGTCACTGTGCTATTCATAACAACCACCAGTGGTAATGTTGATGGCTGGGCTTACTAAACTCAAAAGTGAAGCCCATCACAATGATGCCTACTGAGAGTACCAGTAATCCATGTCAGTTTATTACTATTTGACATAGGTTTAATGAGAGTTCTCAGGACTCAGAATGGGATTTTGTGTGACTATTCATTAGGAATTGAAGGATTTGTCGTTTCAGTTCTCTCTGCTTTCTCATTTTTCCAATTTTAAATTCACTTCTTCACATTTTTTTTGCAGCAATTTGCAGTTTGTTTGTTTCTTTAAAAGTTTATCATGAAAAATCACCAGCATGAATGTCTCCTAATGAACACATTTTTGTAGCAATATTTACATTTGTGTTATCAATTTCCCCTAATATAATGCATTTTTGTATTGTTTTCATGAATATGTACATTTTAATAAACTTTTTTCTAATACTTTCATTTGTTTGGATGGAAACTGCACTGCAAAATTTAAATAAGTGCAGACTGTTAAGGACAGCTGTGTTTTGGGTTGCACATTGAAATGTTTACTGAACTGAATTTCTTCCTCATTCCTACTGACTACTTAGGCTGGGTACAGATATGTATTTGCTTCCGAAGTATCCGGACTGGTCAACGGACTCTCTTTGTTTTCCTGACCTTTGGCATGTCCCTGCATCCTTTGGTTTTCCTTTGATTATGACTTATGGTGTGCTTTATTATTATTATTATCATTATTATTATTCCCTGTCCATCTGGCTGGGTTTCCGCAGCTACTCTGGGGAGCTCCCAATTGAATATTAAAAACATGACAAAACACCAAACATTAAAAACTTCCCAGAACAGGGCTGCCTTCAGATGTTTTCTAAAGGTCAGGTAGTTGTTTATTTCCTTGACAATTGATGGGAGGGCATACCACAGGGTGGGTGCCACTACCAAGAAGGCCCTCTGCCTGGTTCCCTGTAACCTCAGTTCTCACAGTGAGGGAACCACCAGAAGGCCCTCGGTGCTGGACCTCAGTGTCTGGGTAGAACAATGGGGGTGGAGATGCTCCTTCAGGTATACTGGACCGAGGCCGTTTAGGGCTTTAAAGGTCAGCACCAACACTTTGAATTGTGTTCGGAAACGTACTGGGAGCCAATGCAAGTCTTTCAGGACTGATGTTATGTGGTCTCGGCGGCCACTCCCAGTCACCAGTTCTAGCTGCTTCTCCATCCTGCCCTCTGGGTTGTTTTTTTGGCTTTGGCCTCTGACTAGCAAGGAAGCATAGGAGTAGCAAGCATTTGAGAAAGAAAATGTTAATCTTTGTTTAAGTCAAGAATAGGAAGTAGAGTTGGGTGAACCCCTTTGTCAGGGAAAGCCCTGAAAGTATTTTGAAAGTAAAGAATTATCTTTGTCCTAGTATTATGCAAGGGCCAAAGCTTTGTGGAGGATTCAACATGGTGGCCAATAAATACACAATACAGCTGAGCACTGATAATTCATAACGAAGTGTACTGATAAAAACGCAAGAACATAACAGCAAAAAATGCCTCTCCAGAACTAAACCCTCACCCCAGAAACAACCCCTAACCCAGGTATGGGGAACCTGCCATAGAATTGTAGAGTTGGAAGGGACAATGAGGGTTAACTTGTCCAACCCCCTGCAATGCAGGAATCTTTTGCCCAATGTGGGGCTTAAACCCACTGACATCCTTCCTTTCTTCCCCCATTTAGCTGGAGGGATCAAGCGGAGTGGTTAACACCCAGCCAATGCACAGCGATCGATTCCAGTGAATCTTCAGAGGTTTGCTAGTCAAACAGAACAAAACAGAGTCTTTAAAACCCTAAATGCCAAGGTCATAAATAGCTAGCATCTCAAGGCCAGAGAATGTACAGGAAAGGGAATGGATCCCAGCTTTGTACAAGCCTTGCAAACTAAACCATTAAACTGAACCGTTGGGATAACCACCCCATGGCATGATTTCAACACTCTAGATGGTAAAGTATATTTTGTTCCTACTCCCCAAAGTTCATGCACACTGTTCACCCCACACTGGAGAATGTGGCAAGTTATTATTTGCAGGTAAGCTGTATATCTTCTATTACATTTTATTATGTTGTTTCAACAGACTCTTAAAGCTGAAACTGCAACCGATAGCAGCTTTAAATCTCAGCCCATATTACTCCTCCTTCTTTGAAGTTTTTCTCACTTTCATGCACACACAAATATACTGTACCTTCCCCTTCATGAGACAAATTTTATAGGTCCTTTGGCAAGGGCTGCAATAGTGAATAATCACTGGAAATCATGTCCTCCCTCAAAGAGTGGCCAAGAAGGTTCTGGCCTTGGGCGATCCGTCACCCGGACATTACCTTCCGTGATGCGTCCCTTGACAGGCTTGATGAGGTTCATCTGTCTGTGATTGGGAATGATTTGTGGCTGACCTCTGTGTGTGCTCGGATAGGCACTGGTTCAGGTGATTGGGATGGGAGAACGCTCTCACCATCCCTATGTGAAGGGCATTCCGTTAAAGGAATCCAGGGAATCAAATGATTTGGTCAACCCCTGAGAGGGGGTTGTGCCCGTGCCTGAGTCCTGGGGGACATCTGGGTGGAATACATAGTCTGTACCCGGTTTTCTGCCTATCCAGGTGCAAGGAGCTAGTCAAAACAGAGTCTATGCAACCACTCACCTGATGTAATCAATAAAGTTGTGGCCTAAATTCTGCCACAAACCAAACCAAAATTTATTTATAGGGGGAGGTGTAAAGGTCTAAACACACAAAGCAGTGATAGAGTGGAAGGAATAGAGAAAATGGGAGGCAGACATAGAGGTGGTGTTCAATAGTGGTCGGTCAGTCCAATGCATTTGTTTATAACCAAAGCTCAACCTTTGCAAAAGAAGAAGAACACAAATGAGGGTGTGGGAGAAACTGCCACATAACAATACAAACCACATAGCCATAAACATAAGTGCTATATCCCTGCTTGAGCAGTGTAAGTAAGTAAATAAGCTTTATTGTACTAGCAAAAGGCCATGACCTGCTTGAGCAGTGGATTCAACTAAACAGCTTCCAAAATCCTTTCCATCTTCTACAATTCTATGAAAAGAATGCAGCCATTTATTTACTGAAGTTTATACCCTCCCCTTGCACAGTAGAAACAGCACTCAGGGTGTTTCACATCCTTTGAAAACAAAATAATAATAATGGAATGTATCATAAAACAAATTTAAACAACAATAAAAGCAGTGCCAGATGATCAAGTAGGCAGAGTAAGCACTAACCTATGGGCCCCATGCCTTTTAGGGGGCCCGCAACAACAGATCAAAATAATATTGATTTGATCTTGAAAGAAAAATTACAATCATGTTTTCTTAGTTCAGTGTTATCCCACTGGAGAGCACATGATGGGGGAGGGGGTGAGATTTCCACTGCCTGGGGCCTCCACAGGGTTTAATCTGGCACTGAATAAAAGAGAATAAGATTTTAAAAACCAACTTTAAAATTGCGGGATTGGCCATTAAAAATCCTAACAAAGCAAACTGAAAACTTATCTGAATAATAATAGATCTTGTAGCTAGGCGTAGAAGACAGAGAAAGGGATGAACATGCTTCTTGAGGAGGGGAGTTCCACTTTTGCTGTGTCCACAGGCAAGGCTCTTGCACAATTCCAGACAAATATAGCTTCAAGCATAGTCCAAACACAGAGAGAGAAGAACATCTGTATAACATCTATGGGACTTCTGTGTGAAGATGGTGACAAGAAAAGCTCCCTGCCTTTGAGCTATGTGGTCTGTTCTAGTTTTGTTTTTATTTTGAATAGTTTAAAGTCAGTTGGCTCAGCAGATGTTAATTGGAGCGTACAGACAAGGAGATATCTGTTGTCTGTAAGATCTTAGGGAATAGGCAGGATGGGATTGAAAGCAGACCTGGCCATATCATTAGGGAGAGGGATGCAACTGCCTCAGATGGCAAAAGTTGAGAAGTGGGCAAAACCAGTGAGGTTTTATCGAGCCAGAGTATGTGCCAGGCAGCCTATTCTGCACCCTCTAAGGTGGGCTGCTGTACTCAGGTGTGACAGAGGATGCGGCTCCCATCACCAGTGTTGATCTAAGATTCAACTACCAGGCTGGTTGGCTTCAGTACATGGAAGGGACCACAGCTAGTAGCTGCACCAGAGTGCTCTTTCTGGGTGGCATCAAGAGAAGAGTGAAGTTCCTGATGCTTCTCTTTCACTGGTCAATGTATGTCACCAAATATATGTCAAAACAAAATAAAAAAATCCTTCTAGTAGCACCTTAGAGACCAACTAAGTTTGTCATACCTTTTTTTTATTTTGTTTTGACTGCGTCAGACCAACACAGCTACCTACCTGTAACCAAATATATGGTATTCCCTTGATGGTATTTCAGGGACGTAGAGGGGTAGCCCTGGATCCTGTGGCCTGCGATAAAAGTCAAGGTGTGTTTCCTTTCTGCAATGATATGGAGTGGAGGAATGGCGAAGAAAGGCCCTGGCTTCAGTTTTCCTCCCCCTGCCCCCCACTAGAGACATGTAGCTGGTGTGTGGTACAAAATGCCTTTACCAGCCTTGCTATTAAAGAGACATATCCCAGGCACTTAGAGGGGGGGACCATTTTCTCCCCACTTGTGTCATACAAATCTTGCATTAAAAATACAATAAAGGCAGATTTACACAATCAAAGGCCCCTGTGAGCCTCTTTCCATCTGTATTCCACATGGGCCTTTGATCGATTGAGTTAAAACCCAAGTGGGTTGTTTTTCCTCCTACCATTCCTCTTCTTTTTTGCTGATTCTATTAGACTGCATTTTCTTGCTTATTTATTTCATTTAAAGAAGAAGAAGAAACGCCTCTCCTCCAAAGTGCTCTTGACAGGATAAATGATTCCTGCCTCATCCCTGCACCAACACATGCACACATTTTATCGTTACAAAACCCTGTGAGTTTGTTAAGCCGAGAAATAGCCACTGGCTCAAGAACATCCAGAGATGCTACATAACTGGGTGGAGGTTAAAACATGGTTCTTCCTATTCTACTCAAAACTCTAGCCCGGTCTTCCCAAACCACATGCCCTCCAGAATCTTTGAACTACAACTACCATAATCCCAGACCATTGGCCATGTTGGCTTGGGCTGCTGGGAGATGGAATAACTGTCAGTTCTGGAGAGTGTGTTCTGAGGAAAAGATGTGTTCTTACTTATGTTAGATGACTGAAACTCACACAGTCTATATATTATAGTTACTGTATATATGTTTAGTTTATTAAAATAAAAGAAGAATTACTTCAAAACCTCTGAAGCTGAACTTCATCTGTTTATTGGTGCTCACAGCTAGAAGTTGTGAGTCCGGATAAATGGTTTAAATCCATCTATCGCTCTCTCCCCACCACCCCTCAAACCAGCTGGGCTGCGGACAGGCCCATCTTACCCATAGAGGCTAGTGGTGCAAAGGCACCAAATTCTGTTCAGGTGGCTTTTGTCATGCCACACTGCCTTGTCCTCCTGGATGCCTTTATAGCATAGGCGAGTGAGGTTCAAGACACGCAGTGAGCATAGCTGTCCACTTTCGGATTTGAAAATAAGGGATCAGCAGCCTCACCTGTCCCGGGGACAGTCTACGGTATATCTAACAATCTAGGATAGCAGCGGGAAACGGCGCTGGAATAAGGGAATTTCCAGCAAAAAAAGGGAAGGTTGACAGCTGTGGCTTGGAATAAGGGAGTTTCCCGCAAAAAAGGGGGGGAGGATTGACAGCTATGGCAGTGGGTGCCTCACAACACAGCCCCTCTCTCTTCCTGGGCCATGACCTTCAACAGGAAGGAGTGATGAAAAGACTATCTGTGCCCCAAGGCTCTTCAGTTCCGTGCCCAGAGTCTCATAGTCTCTTGCTGTATGTTAAAGGCTCTGTGTGGCAGTATCAATTGTACCCACATGAATCTGAAGGAAGGGGTAGTGCTCAATGGGCTTGATAACACTTGCCAACTTCTCCGCCACATCGCCAATCTTTGCACCTGGAAGACAGCACACCTCCCTGGACATCCTGTTTCCTCTGCACGATACTGCCTCTCTTCTCCTCAGTAGGGAGTCACCTATCACCACTACTTTCCTCCTCCTCTGGGGAGGGACAGGAATCATTTGATGTGCTGTACCTTCCAAAGCCTGCTCGGAGTGCTCTAAGATCTGCACCTGCTGCTCTTGAGTCTTCCCCTCTTGTCTATTGGATCATATTTTGATATTGTGGGGATAAGTTACAAAGGCAGGAACCGTACAGGAACCAGGAAGGGTGAACTGATCACCCTTTTCTCGCCCCTGGGCTGCTCTTCCACCTTCCAATGTGACATCATCTGATTCTGATTCTAATATTCTCCTACCGTAGCCCCTTTCTCACATTCTGCTGGGTTACCGTAGAGGCAGCAAGAAACAACTCTGCATCATCGCTATTCCATTGCCCACTTCTTACCGGACGTCGTTCAGTAAGCAGTGCAAGGCATGCTCTCAGATTAGATAATTCTGGTTTTTGTGTCAGCATTCCTATCAGCATGGCAGGTAGGAAATTGTGCCATCTAGGTGTTCACCTGTTCTGCTTTATGAAGCAGACAGAGAAACCAGCTGGGAAGTTAAGGATTTATAGCTGGGGAATGGATGAAATCTTTGGCCAATTTAGAGTCAGTAACATACATGCAAGTGGATGCTGTGATAGACAGCAAGAGAAAAGGGAGAAAGGCAGATTCCCTTAAAAAGCCACCCCAGTTAGTCAAGGTCCCAGTACCCCCCATGGGGCTTAGATAAGCCATGACTAAGGCCCATTCAATGGCCTTCAGTGGGACTTGGTCTTTCACTAGATGTGCCAATAAAGTTTGAGGCTCCTTCAAAATCACATATGTATTTTCAGTACTACTGTCCATCTACATTGCATTTTGTAGAACAATGACATTGCACATGTCCAAAGCAGCTTACGAAGAGTTTCCAGGGAAACCTCTGACCCTATCACAGCAGGCAAGGTGCAAGGTACAGAGTTGGAACAGTTCTCCAGGGTCTCAGGATTGTAAGAAACTTATAAGAAAGCAGAGGTAATGCTTTTTCATACACAATCCCATTCATATACAACAGGCTTTTACAGCAATGTTGAAGATTCCAATAGCTAGCAAAAGTTTTAGATATTTGGGCATGCAAATTACCCAAAATTTGAACAAACAAGTTGTATCAGTTTAATTATAGTACAGTTTGGAAAGCTCTAAATATGGATATAATACATTGGAATAAATGAAGACTCTCCATTATGGGCAAACTAGTTGCATTGAAAATAATGACTGTACCTCCATTTCTTTTCTTGGAAAATAGATGATGGGTGATGGGAGTCAGACTGCCTTACAGAATCCAGATCAAACAATTTTACTATTTTTACTACCCCACTCAGTGGTGTAGCTATAGGGGTGTGGGCTGGATGGATCGCCCCAGTCAGCGCTGGGCCTGCAGGGTGCCCGAGCTGCAGCGTTCCATCCTGGGCACCCCCCTAGCTGGTGGGCACTCTGGGGGATGTGGAGCTCGGGTGCCCTGGAGGCCCAGCGCTGCCCAAAAAGGGGAGGTGAGAAGGTGTTTTGCGTCATTTTTACAGTCCTCCTGATTTTTATGCATTTTAAAAGATCACCTACGCACATCAGGAGGGCTGAGTTGGAAGGCAGAATTATCTCCTGATAATCTCTTCCTGTCAAAAAGGTAGACAAACAGCATCTATTCGGAACCAAGAGCACAAAAAGTGTATATAAGTGAGAATCATGTACAAAAATACCTCAGATTACAGAGAATTGCTTGGGGGGGGGAATGCGGAGAGATATCTACAAAGTTTCATGTAGGTTTTTCACTTATATTTCCTAATGCAAATTGATGTAGAAATGAGGTGAGCTGAATTTAAGACTGAGAGCAGAGGTAAAAACTGAAAAATGAGAAATTGAGTCTAAGAGATGCACCCATTCCTACCAGTGTGGTAGTCTATAACACAACAAAGATAATATGAAGACTTTCCAGCTGAATTATTCACAGCAGGAGCAAGGGAAGAAGAACTGGGGACGGGGTGTTGTGTGTGAGAGTCTAGATTAGTTATTGAAACCCATACAGCCAAAAAAGTGTGGTGCATCAGCTAAGCAGGCATCTAATAACATTCTGATCTCTAAAAAGCTAGCATTTTGAGTATCTTTATGGACAATGGGGCTGATACACGTTCACACTCATATCACAGTGGCTAAAATAACATAATTGTTATGTTATATTGGGTTCTTTCCAATTCTACATATCTATGATTCTAATTTTTAGAGTCCTAAAGCAAACAATTTTGGCGTCCATCTTCATCAGCTGCTCTGGTGGGCATCAAAGGGTGGAATATTCAGAAATGTGGGATTTGCTGTATCTGAGTGATGCCTGGAGGTCAAGGCCATGTGGTGTTAATATACCGTATGAGGTCCATGGACCCAGCCATTTCTCATGTTTCCCAATCTTTTGCTTTAAGACTTGAATATATTAATCTCTATTTTAGAATCCACTGCAATAAATATGTTTTAATGATTAACCACATTTCTGGAAGGAGGATAATAATCCTTAGTCTGAAAATATTTTTTTCATTATAGCCTACTAACAAAATAGAGATCGGGAAGGCCAGTGTCTTCAGACAAGTAGCTTGCAACTCTTCCACTCTTCCCATGGTTTATTTAGGGAAGGAATAATACAGAATGTTCCAACCAACCATACCCTCTCAGAAAAGGTGAATAACCCTAGATGTCAGGAAGGTTGCTGAATGGTCACATAAACAAAAAGTTCCCAGAACAGGAGGAGAACATTTGGAAATGACCCCAAATCAAATTGTGCTCTGAAAATCCATCACACCGCACAGAAACAGAAATTCACAGAATCAGAGGGTAAGTGGACATGGCACTCTTGGTGTAGCTTGACCAAGGCAGAATAGAATGGAACTATGGTTTCCCTTGATCTGGACAGTATACTTCTGTTGATGCAGGCTAGAATTCCTGTGCCACTACCAGGATGATATATTTCCACACGCACCAGAAATTAGTGGAATTTACCCTCACCCCAAAGATAAGGCAAGCCCTTGGTTGCCTTCTCACATGCACCCCATCCAACTGTAGGGAGGAGCCCAGTCAGATGGGCAGGGTAGGTAAAGGTAATGATTCTTGCACATTTCTGTGTTTCTCCCTGCTCCCACATGTCTATATGTTTATTTAAGATTTTAAAACCCTAATTAATAATTAACCTTGCCTCTGAACTTACTCAAAAGTGTATCCAGAGCATGGCAGAGTGATGGTCCCCAATTAGATCCAGGGCAGGACAACCTGATGCCCCACAAATCTGAGCCTTGACCTAGGTAAAGGTAAAGGTACCCTTGTCCGTTAGGTCCAGTAGCAGACGACTCTGGGGTTATGGCGCTCATCTCGCTCTTCAGGCTGAGGGAGCTGGTGTTTGTCCACAGACACCTTTCCAGGTCATGTGGCCAGCATGACTAAGCCGCTTCTGGCGAACCAGAGCAGCACACGGAAACGCTGTTTACCTTCCTGCCGGAGCAGTACCTATTTATCTACTTGCACTTTGACGTGCTTTCGAACTGCTAGGTGGGCAGGAGCTGGGACCGAACAACGGGAGCTCACCCCATCACAGAGATTCGAACCGCTGACTTGCTGATCGGCAAGCCCTAGGCTCTGTGGTTTAGACCACAGTGCCATACCTAGCTTGTACTAAAAACCTTCATTTTAGTGTGTCCATATAGCATATTTCCCAGATTTATTTGTAACAGCATTTTTTAAAAGAAAAGTGATTGGCAGACATGTGTGCCACCAACCTACCATCCCTTTCGGCTTTTAGCAACCACTTTAGGCCCACTAACCAATGCTGGGTCAAAAGCAGAGAATCAACGCCACCACCTAATCTGAAAAGGCTTGCACATATGTTCCCCTTGTTAATGTTCCCTTCCCATTAATGAGAATAGTAGCACAGGCCTAGAATGTTGCCTTCATTTAACAGCTAAGGAAGAAAGAAAATGCTTCCCTCAGCACATGGCACAGTTCCACGGACCACCTGGAGAATCCAGATAAGGTTGAAAGGGGGGGGGGGAGTTGGCATTACAACAAAGAAAAAGAATTTTAACTCAAGACACTGGTAAAGAAAAAGGCATCACTATTTAAAAAAAGAGATAACACTGAGAGGCACTGCCATACCCAGGGCAGCTAATGGTAAGTGGGGGAGAAAAGAGTAGCCCAAATGATCAAGAGGTTAACCGTTAGAGCATCTTTCCTTTCAGCCCTGGGGCCACATTCCATTATGGACAACCTTCTGGGGGCCACATGCCAGGGTGGGGCCAGAAGTAAAAGTAGGCAGAGCAACAAATGTGAATTTTTACTTATGTACAGTAGGCTAGTTTCTACACACTCACATGTAGATGTTTCTACACACTCTACCCTCCATCCAGGCAAATAAGAGGCATTGTTGGAGTGCAAGGACACATTCCAGCCAAGTTAAGGCATTCAAGGAGGGTACAAAGCTGGGCTGGAGATGGGCACGGCCTGATGAGGGCGGGTGGCTGGAGAGAGTTTTGGTTGCCAAATAGACCTGGGGAGGGCACTTGAGGCTTTTTGAGATTAGAAACAAGATGACAAACAATGCCATCCTAACCATGCCAACTCAGAAGAAGTAAGTCCTACTGAATTCAACGGAGCTTATCCTTAGGTAAATGGGGTTAGGGGTGCAGCCTAAGGAGGGGCAGAACAGAGGTTTGTGGTGCATAGTGTGGAGAAAGTGGATTGAGACATACACACACACACACAGTTACTTCACTCACAATGCAAGAACTCCATAGCTGTAACTTCCATTTTGGGTTCAACTCCATCATACAGACCCCATTCTCCTTCCCTCCAGAAGAGCTGTCAAACTCTTCCTTTGGTCTCTGTTTTGCTTTGAGCCCCAATGGAAATTTAG